>NW_022196700.1:0-600000 GCF_008641045.1 Pistacia vera | reverse complement strand
TAGATTAAATCTTTAGCGCTTGTCTAGGGTTGTTTAGTAGTAAGATTAATTAGATCGTTTGTTTCCTAATTAATTACAACTAAGGAGAGGTAGGAAAATAGTTCCAACGGTGAATATTCAAGGTATGAATTGATTTATATTTACGTCGATGATCAGTTGTAAGATTTTGATGGTGGATGTTGACTTAGACCAAGTTTTGTTATTTTGATTGATTTCAGTAATTTAGGTTGAATTTCTTTTCCTGATATTGTTTCTGTTTCCCCAATACTGGTTCACGTAACATAAAACTCGGCTAGACACTCTCCGTGGGAACGATCCCTACTTACACTACTACATGTATTTTTAGGGTTTTAATTCTGGGTGCCTACGACAGCACACCAAAGGTATGCCATTATCAATCCCAAAATGTTGGCCATATATTTTGCAGATCAAAGTAAAGAGTAAATAGTCCGACAATTGTTTTTTCCATGTTCGATATCATGGACCTAAATGAGATGGATCACATAGTTTTGTCTTTCTATTGAAAAGAAAAATTTTAAACACTCGATAACATGCCCAAGAGATGTGAGGGTTTTAGAACACAAAATGCCTTCCAAAAAGAAATTAAACACATACGAAAAGTGAGCAATATGCCAACTAATGCTAAACAAATTATGAACACGGGAGATGTGTTTTGATGCTTCAACTTATCACATTTCATGCTTAATAGACATAATATGACATGTGAATGATTCCTAGATACTTTCAATGGATTTAAAATGAAGAAAAGTAATGAAAATTTTTCTTATCGTGATGAGATTTTCATGTTAATGATGCTAGTCAGAGGGAGTTTCGTGTCTCCTCTCATGTTGCAAGTTGTCGTTGGCAGATGATTGTCAAGGCTCCACGGTGGGTACCAAACTATAGATGCAAAAAATCTACCGTCATGAAAATAGGGTCTAATCCTGTAAGGTTGAGGCCATTGACAATCCACTAGACCTGCATACATGAAAAGACAAGCGCAAAGCATACGAAAAACACTGAGGTGGTATTTGCCGTAAGTACTCCGACGCTCAAGTCAGCAAGGCTGAAAGAGATGATTTAATAAGAATTAAGGAGAAGAAGGATTACCAGGAGTCTTGTCCAAGGCTAGGACTACGGTGGAGGTGTTAGATTTTTGGAAGCAAGAACTTTAGGAGCAAATAGATGGTTTTGAGTAATGTAGATTGAATATTGGAGATTGATCTCCTAATGAGAGGGTAGGCCTATGTTTTTATAGTGAGCCCAAGGGGTTGGAATCCTAGTAGGACACTAAGTCTTATTTTGGGAGATAATCCTTATCAAGAAAGAAATATGATTTCTTGACTTTATCAGATTAAGCTTAATAGTTTGAGTAAGATTTGGAATCTTAGTAGAAGAGGAAATAGAATGGGATTTTGATTTTCTATTTATGGACTGTTGCAGGCTAATGGGCTGAAACCTAGTTTAGCTTAACTTATACGATAGCCCATCTCATAAAGTGGCCGTGACATGTTTATTTCGTTATTGGGCCTCATTAGGCTTAAGACGATTTTTGGCCCCAATAGTAGGTTTACCAGTTGAGGCTATGTGTGTAGAATTGTTGTACAAATCTATTGAATTAAACCTTTCTAGCCTAATCTCATATTTTTATAGAAGAAATTAAGCCTCTTGTAATTTTACAATATCAACTTTAGACTCAGGCCAAGAAGTAAGATTAACAACTACTATATCAAACTCTTGCCACAATCCATCTAAGGCAAACTATAAAATGTCTTCATATAACACAACAAGACCACTTGTTGATAAACTTTCATCGATTTCTTTCATTTTCTTAATGTAATCTCCAATGCTAAGACTCCCTTTCTGTGCGATCTGTAGTAAATTCTTAAGGTGTAAAGCTCTACCCTTCAAGTCTATAACAAATTCATTTTCGAAGGCTATCTAGATCTCATTAGCAAATCGACACTTAGAAACATATCCAAACATGCTCTCGAAAATTGATGCTAAAAGCCAACTTACAAAAAATTTGTCTTTTCTTTTCCACAGAACATAAGTAGGATTATTTTTCTCTTCAAATGAATCTTTGCTTGCCCTAATTCCTTCATCAATTTCACCTAAGTTATAATCCAATTCAGAATTACAGCTTATAACTGGTGAAGGACAAGAAATTTTATCTAGCAAATGATCTTCAAGTTCATGTGAGTTTACTACAAAGATTACTTGCGAGCTCCAAAATCGATAGTTGTCTTTGGTTAATTTTGGATTTATGACTTGCAAACTTGAAGCAAGAACTGAAGATTATTAGGTATAATAGGTTAAATGTACCATAAGGTTAGTTTTGTAAAAGTCTCGGGTCAAGTTGCACAAGTTGCAAATCAAGTTGCAACACGCAATATTGCCAGTTTGTAATTAGTATAAAAAGGCCAGTAAGGTTTGTTAGCTAATCAATCAAGAAATGAAATTTAGTTATACTCTCTTCTCGACTAAGCTCTCTTTGTTTATTTTAGTTTTTAGCAACTTTTTCTTGCTTTATAGTAAAACATTTCATGGAATTAGAGCATAAGACACACATCTATGGCTAATTCAAGTCCTGAGTCTACTGTTTTTGCTTCAAAGTCTAATACAAAGTAGCTTGGAACTGGTGGTGCTCAAAATGTGACGGTTCACTCCTCACTTCCCACTCTTACGGTGAAATTGGGAGAGAAGAACTACAACTACCGGAAGTCACAGATCCTGCCAACGTTAGCCTCTCATGATCTAGATGGATTCATTACAGGTATGAATATTTGTCCTCCCATGTTCATAATGGAAAAATTAGAAGGAAGTGATCAATTGTCCAAACAGCCAAAACCTAAGTATTTTAGCTAGAAAAAGACTGACCAATTTCTTGTAAGTTAGCTGATCTCTTCAATATCAAAGTCAATGTTTCGGCATGTGTCAAAATGCAATAGTGCTTATGAAATTTGGAACACACTTGAACTTCATTTTCAATCATTTTCCAAAGCAAGAACGTTATACTTAAGGAACATGTTACAGACTATTAAAAACGAATCTCAAAGTGTGAATGAATATGTCTTGAGGATGAAAGAAATAGGAGATGAGCTTAATGCAACCGGTGTACATGTTGGAGATGAAAATTTGTTGATTTATATTTAGATGGTCTAGGTACTGAGTATGATGCTATTGTAGCTAATCTCAACTCTATTGTCAATCATGTCATGTTCCAAGAAGCACAGTTTTTACTACACAAACATGATATGAGACTGAAGAAACAACACAGTGCCTTGATGCACTTTCATGAACAAATTTCTTCTACTCTGTTAGCCTTTAAAAATACACTTCCAAACTAGTCTACTCCACTGCTTGAATCTATCCAAAACACTTTAGGATTACCTTTAAATCAGTCCTCAAACATGATAAATCTAGTTATGATTAACTATCCAGAATCAAGAGTGTTATCGCAGGCAAGACAACAAGCTTTAAATATCAGTCTCAAAATTCTGGATATCATCAGTATGTTGATGAAACTTCAGCTTTAGGCTATCTTGATGCTTCATATCTCATTTTAATAGAGGATTCTATAATCCTCAGCCTCAAGGCTTCAATGTTAGTGGGTTTGTACCTTTTCCCAGAGGTCGAAGTCGAGGTAGGGGGTATGGTAAGCCACAACTTATGTGTCAGGTTTGTGGGAAGCCTGGCCACTCTACTCTTAACTGCTACCACAAGTTCGACCATGACTACCAAGGATTTATGGTAGGTCTTTATAACAATTCAAGTCAATCCTTACTATATCCTACTGCCCAATCTCAACCTGGTCAATCTGGATTCTCAAACGTGACGCCTAACTCAGCACAAGCCTTAGTTGCTAATGTCAATCCTTTTGCTCTATCTTTTACCAACAATGCTGCTGCTTTTCATGATAATTCACTACATAGAGGACCTGCTTTGCCTCAATTTACATCTGGTGTTGGCTATATTCCTCAAAGATCTTCTGATGATCAACAATTCTCTCCTCATGCCCCGTTTAATCTTGTCCAGCCTAATACTGCACAATTATCTTCTACCACAGATGTTGTATTGGTCTCGGATGCTTCTGGTTCTTATCTTACAACACATCAAATAGTTAAAGACCAATCCTGGTATATGGACTCTGAGGCTTCTAATCACATGGTTGCTGATTCCTCTAACATGGTGACTTGTATGACATATCCTGGAAGTGCTAAAGTTCAAGTTGGTAATGGAGATTCCTTACCAATTACTCACACAGGTATGATGTTTTAACCTTCCTTTGATTCATATAAAATAGTCTAGCTTAGGAATATATTGTGTTTTCCGAAGATTGCTAAAAATTTACTAAGCATCTCTCAAATCACAAGAGATAATAATGTGATCGTTGAATTCTACTCTGACCATTGCTTGGCGAAGGATAAGAGCAACAAGGTTGTCTTACTCTAAGGTACGGTCAAGAATGGGCTCTATCAGTTGGATTTTATAGCATCAGTTTGCGCACCTGTTATAGACTCCAAAGCTTATGTTCCATCCACTTCAATACCAGTAGATCCCTTTTCATTAACACATGCAACCACAATTAACTTTCCTTGTTTTACATTTGCTACTTTGAATAAAGAAACTACTTATAATGGTTCCACTTCACCATCGGATGTGACCTATCTTTGGCATACCAGACTTGGTCATCCAAGTTCAAAGTCTCTACATATTGTACTAAATAAGTTGAATGTTAAACTTTCTATGGATATCAATAAGAATTCCTTGTGTGAAGCTAGTGTATTTGGTAAAATAACTCAATGTAATTTTCCCTCTTCTACCTCTTGGGCGCATGCTCATTTAGAGTTGGTACATTTTGATTTATGGGGCCCTGCTCCTGTTTTATCTAAAGAAGGTTTTCAATATTATATTATCTTTATGGATGATTACAACCGTTATGTGTGGATTTACCCTCTCAAGCTTAAATTTGAAGCCTATGAAGTTTCTACTCAGTTCCATACATTTATAGAGAACCAATTGAACACTAAGATCAAATGTTTACAAACTGACCGGGGAGGTGAGTTTTGCCCCTTTGTTAAGTACTTATAGCAGCATGGGATCATGTTTCGTCACCCCTGTTCTCATCTACATCAGCAAAATGGTATAATAGAAAGAAAACATCAGTCCATCATTGAGTTTGGTCTCTCTCTTCTAGCTCATGCCTCCATGCCTTTGAAATTCTAGTGGATGGCCTTTTGAAAAGGAGTTTACCTTCTAAACAGACTACCATCCTCTATTCTTAACTTTAATTCTCCTTATCAGGTGTTGTTGCATCAAGAACCCTCCTACCATGAACTCGGAGTGTTTAGATGTAGTTGTTTTCCTTATCTCAGGCCCTACTAAAAACACAAACTTTCTTTTCACACAGAAAAATGTGTCTTTGTGGGTTACAGTTTGGCACATAAAGGATATCTTTGTATGAATCAATTTTGCAGATTATATGTGGCTAAGCAAGTCAGGTTTAATGAACACGAATTTCCATTCAAAACTGGTTTTGTTGAAGCTTCATCTACTTCCAGTTAAGATTCGTGTATGATCCCCCTCCAGAATTGTCCTCCTGGATTGTTCCTCTTCTGATCTTGTCTCCCAATGGAAACATGGACCTATTACCTCATCTGTTCTTATTAATACCATATCTCCTGCAACCTCTTATATGAATTTATCTCCTCCTAGTTTAGCTAAGGATAATCAGTCTTATATCAACCATCCAGCAGTCTCTTCTAGTTCTTCAAAGCCATCACTTAATTGCTTTATGTCTTCTGCAGATCATGGTTCTTCCTATGCTGCCTCCTCTGACTTAATTGTTCAATCTATAGATAATCTTACTTTAGATCATTCCTCCTCTCCTGATATCCAACTTGAGGTTGTTCTTCCTATGTCTCAGCCACACACCTCGACACATTCACAACAGTCTGCACAGCCTCAACAACCTACACAGCCACAACAATCTATACAGCCACAACAATTTGCTTTTCAACTGAATGTTCATCCTATGCTCACCACTCAAAGACAAAATAGTCTCAGTCCGTAGTTCAGGCTCTTTTGTCTACTCATGAAATTCTTAAAGAGCCAAGAAATGCCAAAGAAGCATTAGCTATTCTTGAATGGAAGCAGCTATGGACAGTAAGTATCAGGCATTATTAAACAATAGAACTTGGGACTTAGTCCCATATGAATATGGTATGCATGTTTTAGGCAATAAGTGGGTGTTCAAGACCAAACTTAATTCGGATGGATCTTTGCAAAAATATAAAGCCAGGTTGGTGGCCAAGGGGTTTCAACAAACCCCTAGCTTGGATTATTTTGACACTTTTTCTCTAGTGGTCAAGGCAGCCACAATACGCATCATGTTCTCTTTAGCAGTCCACAATGCTTGGGACATTCAGCAACTTGATATCAACAACGCATTTCTCAATGGAGACCTCACTGAACAAGTTTTTATGCTACCTCCAGAAGGGTTCTCATCCACGGACCACCCTCAACAGATTTGCAAGCTCCAAAAAGCTTTGTATGGTCTCAAACAGGCCCCTAGGGCATGGTTTGACAAGCGGAGCCATGCACTTCTTGCATGGGGATTTCATAATAGCACCTCTGATATAAGCCTCTTTTATTATTGCAAAGAATCTACTGTGATGTTTTTATTAGTATATGTAAATGACATCCTAGCTACCGACAATGATCCAACTCTTATTGCAAAAGTAGTTCATGATCTCAATAATCAGTTTGCACTTAAAGTGCTTGTAACGCCCCACTTGAGGTACGTAGCTAAGTTATGGTGTATTGCTCGAATGTTTATTGTTTTTCTTTTATTTGGGTTGATATATTGTTAATATTGGTTGGTTGGCCCTTAGTTGAATTTTTGTTAAAGTTATTTTGAGAAAAATATGAAAAAAAATCCCTTAAACTTTCATTAGGGGTAAAATGGTCTTTTCACTCAAAATTAGTTGAAATTGTGGGGAGTGAAAAGAGATAGAATTCCAAGAGAATGCATTAAAAATGAGGGCATTATTGTAAATTGATTAAGGATATAGATGGAATTTCAAGAAAGAGCAAGGGCAAAATGGGAAGTGTGGTTATAAATTAAAGTGTTAAGGGTTTGAAACCCTTTATTCTTCTTCTCCACCACCACACTCCTCCCCCAATTTCTCCAAATTGTCATTCATCCTCCAAGGTTTGACTGCTTTTAAGTGGTTTTTCATAGGGTTTTGATTCTAGGAATTAAAAGTAAGGATGCAAGCTCTTTATCTATGATTTATTTATGTAAATGTTGGTTCTTATGAAGTTTATGCTTAGGGTTAAGAGAAAATTGGAATCCAATAGAATAGAGAGCTTAGGAGAGATTACTCAAGCACAAGGTAAGTAAATTCCACTCAAAATCCAACTCAAGCTAAAATTTAAGAATTCAGTGAGTAGAGATTTCTTTTAAATATGCATATGTTGTGATTATTGAGAAATTGAGATGAGATTGATGATGAATTATGCTTGTTGTTGGATATATTTGAATATGAGAAGTATATGTGATGATTTGATGATGGGTTAAATTGGAAGAATTGGATAAATTTTTGTGAGGGTTGTTGCCATGTAGGTATGTATGCTACAAGAGATTTTTTCTCTCATTTTGAATGTTTAAAACTAAATAGAATGATAATTGAATTAGGGTTTGTTTATGCACAATTAATGTTTGATGATTTGCCTAAGTGAAAACTGCCCTGCACAGCCATGACTTTCTAGGTGATTTTTGGGCATCTTATAGATTGAACTGGGTTGAGACCAAAACGTAAAAGTTGTAGGCCTGTCTCTAATATTTAAAACGAGACCAAAACCGTAGCAATCCAAGGTGTATAACTCAAGTTATGCCTTCTTGAGTACGACCTGTGCAGAATGACTATTTTGATGCGATATTGCATTTGTGCATTTCACAAGTGCATTAAGTAAGAAACTTTAGCATGAACCATCCTTATGCATTAATTGTGCATTGAGAAGTAGTTTGAGAAGAGTAGAGAACTTTGTGAATGGGCCACTCTAAAAGTAAAGAGAATGAGAAAAATCTAAGATGGGTTGGTGCTTTGTGAACTCCACTCGGAAGTTATGAAGAATGGGTTGGTGCTTTGTGACTCCACCCGAAGTCATGAAGATGGGTTGGTGCTTTGTGAACTCCACCCAGCTGTGCCTCCAGTAAGATGAGGCCGTGACATTCCGTGAGAAAGAATGAGAAAAGATGAGAAAGAATAGAGGAAAGAAGGAGTAGAAGTCACGAAGAGTGGGTGGGTGCTTTGTGATCTCCACTCAGCCGTGCCTCTGGTAAGATGAGGCCGTGACATACAATAGAAAATTGATAGAAAAAGCTATGTAAGAGAAACGAAAAGAGAAAAATAAATGAGATGAGAAGAGTGAAGGAAAGAATTCGAGAAAGAGTTACGGGGACAACAAGTAGAGGATTTACTTACTGAGCATTATTTTGTGCTCACCCCGTTGTTTCCTTTGTGTTTGCAGGATTAGATGAGGACGTAGTTGAATGGGCGTCGGCAAGCGAGGGCAATAGCTACACTGTCCACTGTTTTTGATAACTTTTACAAATGATACCTTACTTGTATAAGAAGATGATTATATTTATTAAAAATTTTGGGCCCATTTACTTTTGCTAATTGAATGTATTTTACTTGATGTATTTCTATGAGTATCCGAGTATGAAGCAGTTACTATAGTGCTGGGACCAGTGCATTATTTTTAGGCTTTGAATAAGAAGAATTCTACTGGTTTGCTACTTACTCAGACCAAGTACGCACAAGAGCTTCTTGCCAAAGCTACATGGAGGGTTGTAAGCCATGTGTTACACCCATGGCAATCGGTACCAAGCTTGTTAGTAAATGATCCATATACGCAGTGGAAACAATAATATATATTACGCAGTGGAAACAAATATATATATATAATAATATAATATATATATATATATATAATATATATATATATATATATATTAATATAATATATATATATAATATATAAAGGATCGTTCATGAGCCAAGATCAAGGGTATAATTTTACAATTATATTAAAGTAAAATCTGCACAAAAGGTTAATCATGAGTTAGAGAATCATACGCACGTTTGGAGGCTCCACCACGTTTGCTTTGAACGTTTTTGCTACCGACCCAAGCTGTAGGATCTAATTCCGACTAGTCCACACGAAGACAATCACAAAGAACCAAAGAGGGATTTGCTAGATCCTCTTTGGCTTTAAGATTAAAGAAGAATGAAATTAAAATGAATTGATTTTAGGCAAAATGGGTTTCTGCTGTGGGAGAGAAATGGGGCTACTGTGTTTTTGTTTTCAAGAGAACGAAATAATGAAAAGTCACATATTTTAACAAAAAAACATTTTTCTTTTATAGTAAAAAATTAGTTACCCTATTCCAATATGGAATAGGCTTGGGCTCCAACCCAAACACCCCATGTAAGCAAACACTCCCAATTAGATATTTAATTTTTATTTCATCATTATCTCAATTAAAATCAAGTAATATATATTTAATCTATATATTAACATTTAACAATAATGATGATTTAATTAAATATATGTGAACACATATTTAAACGTAATTTCACTTATTTAATTTTTCTAATTAAATAAAGGCTACGACCTTCAGCAAATTTAATTGCACTGTGAATTACCAAAATACCCTTTCGCCTTAAAAAGACGAAAACGCTCTTCCTTCTTCTTGGATCTTAAATTATCTCCAATGTGTGTGACCCATAGGCTCCTCATCATACCGGTAGTGTATAGTATCGCGATTAACACTAATTAATCGTCTCACTGTACACAGACCAAGATTAGCCCCTAGCAAGGCATCATAGCCACCCGATAGATTCGGATTCAGCAAAGTAGCTACCTGTCAACGATATGGTTACCGTACAATTCGATCCTTTCATCATACGTTATCTCGATGAGATGAAGACATAGAAATATTGTCAACCTTCAGTTACTCTCGATATTATGTATTCAGTTTCTAGACTAATGACCTGTATTATAATCTAGATAGAGCAACAACTCAATCCCACTGTAGCCACAGTTTTAATGTCATTTCCATATACTGAATTGTGCCGTGAGATAACTTCTCCCATACCCGGGAGTGATGAATCCTCTGTCTATCCAACATAGTCTTGATACACTCCTCGATACAGCCAATCACCACCGTATTGACAGCTCTGAAAAGAACTATGTTAGGCTAGTGTTAAACTGCACCAATCGGTGCACAAGGCACTCTGGTGATCTCAAGTCTAAAGATCACATGCACCACCATTCGGTAGAAGATTTATTCCATAGGCACTGGGGTTACCATCCATATAGAATCATCTGGTGGGTCAGTCTAGTGAACTTGCTGCGATGAAATCGCCTACAGCAAGCACCCATGTGTTGCACCAGGTTGTCACCAAACAACCTTGACAAGTGAGATCAGTCACTCCCTTTTGACAGGGTCGTTCAACACCATGATAGCCTTACTGTATTATATGTGCTCTTACTTTAGAATAATACTAGGGCTACAGACGTTTCTAGAATGGCCACCTTATGTGCTCATAGGGTTCTCACTATCAAGATTTGAAACACTTGATACCCTCATCATGGTTCTACCATTCTAAGGACATATATCAATACATATTGCAATAATAATGATTTACGCGATATAGAATAAAATGCCTTTTATTGATTAATGAACATTATTACAAAGAGTCCGTTCTACAATAATTGATTGGCTCTAGGGCATCTACTCTAACAAAGCTGAGTAAAGTAGATGGTGACTTATTTGAACAACCTACTCTTTATAGGAGCACTATTAGTGGACTTCAATACCTTACGTTATCTAGACCTGACTTAGTTTTCATTATTAACAAACTAAGTCAGTTCTTATAGAATCCCACCTTGCTTTATTGGATAGCATGTAAGCGAGTCCTACGGTATATTCAAGGCACCTTGCATCATGGTATTGTCTTCCATAAGCACTCTCATTTTCAGCTTGAGGCCTACGTTGATGCCGATTGGGCCAGCAACATTAATGATCAACGCTCGACAAGTGGATATGCAATCTTTCATGATGATAATCTGGTTTAATGGAGCTCAAAGAAGCAAAAGGTCATATCGTTGTCATCCACTGAGGCCGAGTATAGAGCCTTAAGTTAGGCTGCCACTGAAGTGGTCTGGATTTAGCATTTGTTCAAAGAATTGGGCATTGAAATAAAACATACTCCTGTAGTGTGGTGTGATAATATGAGCACAGGAGCATTGTCATCAAATCCTATGTTTCGTGCCCGTATAAACACATAGAGATTGATGCCCATTACGTGCGAGTAACTTGTTGCTGAGAGGAAACTTGGTGTTCACTATGTCGCTTCTAAATATTAGAAAGCTGATATTTTAACTAAGTCTCTATTTGGTGCTCGATTTAGTATGCTACGAGAGAAACTTAATGTTGTTTCTAAGTTCCTAGAAGATATGTCACCTGAGATGTCAGTCCCTGCATATCATCTGTTGAGTGCGTGAGATGGTCCAGTTTACGAGCCAACATTGAAGATAAAAGAAAGACAACAGAAGCTTACAAGTAAAATGATGAGGTTAGAAGGTTGAAGATAAAAGCTGGTCCAATTTATGGGAAGATATTGAAGATAAAGTTTTTCAAAAATAGCAGGTTCAACTTAAGAGGAGATATTAGGTGTAATTGGTTAAATGTACCATAAGGTTAGTTTTGTAAAAGTCTTGATTCAAGTTGCACAAGTTGCAAATCAAGTTGCAACACGCAATATTGCCAGTTTGTAATTAGTAAAAAGGCCGATAAGGTTGTTAGCTAATCAATCAAGAAATGAAATTCAGTTTCACTTCTTCTCGACTAAGCTCTCTTTTTTTTATTTCAGTTTTTAGCGACTTTTCCTTGCTTTCTAGTAAAACCTTTCAAGATAAGCGATTTGGTGATTTTCAAAGCAGTTCTTCAATGATGTTAGTCATTGATGTTGAATTAGAGAATTTTTCCATTAACTTGAGTCAACACTCTGATACCATGTGAGATAAGAAAGAGTTTAAGAGAAATTTGAGAAAATTTTAGAAGTGAAGTATAGTTTGTATTGCTTAACTAAATTAATTACAAGCGGGAATAGTTTTTCCTTTTTTATACTACATTTTACACTTAATAGATTTAACAACATCATTGAACATTGTAACAACTTCTTTCTACTATCATATTCATAAAATATATTAATAAAAAGACAAGTATATTTATCAAAATGGTTGGGCCCAAAAATTTTCTTTACTTAATAAATACATTCTTTACATAGTGCAACATCATGTGGACAGTGCAGCCAAGTCTCCCTGCTTGCCGACGTCCATCCGACCACGTCCTCACCTATGTCCTGTACAACATAGAAAACAACGGAGTAAGCACAAAGATGCTCATTAAGTAAATCTTCTACTCTATAATCCCTGTGCATTACTCATCAATTCTTTTCGTACTCTTGTCACTTTCTCTAATTCAATCTCTCTTGTTCTTTCTCTACTTCTAGTTCTCACTATTCTTTTCTTTCTTTCTATTCTCATCACCCATGGAGAATATCATAACCATGCATGGATAAGACACTAGAGCATAACAATGCATTTTCTTTCTTTTCTTTTCTTTCTATTCTTCTCTTATTTTTAGTCTTATTCTTTCTTATTCTTTGCTGATTGGTCTTGGTCGATGCATGGATTCGGAACCCTTGACCATGTGAGTGTACTCTCACTCGTGTATAGCTCTCATCCACATGTATTCTCACGGCTATACAAATTCTTTTTCTCATTCTCATTCCGCTCTCTCATGGCGGAGACCGCTCTCTCTCATGGCAGTTTACATGCGGGTAACTCTACACTCACGGGTTCCCCATCGCACAACCTATCTTCTTTTCTTTTCTGTAGCACTTAATATTCATTTCATTCTCTAGTGCTAATTCTTTCTTTCTCTTTATTCTAAGAGAATTAGTTCTTTTCTTTATCTCTATTCTTAGAGTGTTTCTTTCTCATTTCTCATATTTCTTTCTTATATGATTACTCAATTAAACATAGGCATATGGATGGCTTATGCCTAAAATCTTTCTTATATGCATTCATGAAATGCAAATATGCTATGTTGCATAAAGTAAGGTTCTCTACTTCTACTCATGCTTCTTTTAGACATTTCATCAAACAATATGTGTGTATACATAAACTCTATTCTAACTTTAATTATACTTCTTTCTTAACCATCCAAAATTGGAGTTCAACTCCTTTAAATCATCATACATCCTGCAAAGAAAACCCACTTCAAATATTCCTCTCAAATTCTTCTAAAGTTATCCATACTTCTATCAACACAATCCACCCTTCTCATGGTGGAAATCTCTCCAAAAATCAACATTGAACTCATCCATAAATTCATCAACTCATTTCAAACATAAAAATTTAAGCATTAATCATATATAAATCTCTACACATCATTCAATCATGCAAATCACAACTTAGGTGGATTTACTTACCTTAGGCTCAAGTAGAATCCACTTAAGCTCTCTACTCTTGATGGCTTGATACTTTCTCTTAAACCTTCAACACAAACTCAATAAGGATCCTACTCTTTCAACAATAAAATTTACATCTAGAGCAAGGATTCTCACCTTTAAATGCTTAAGATCAACTTGTATCAATTTCTAGTCAAAAGCTCTTCAAAGATCCTTGGAAAATTGAATGAAAGTTTGAGAGAATTGAAGGATGAAAGAGGCGGTGGAGAAGAATGAATGAAAGGGTTTCTAAAGCTAAACCCTTAATATCTCATATTTTCTCCACTCTTTCCCAATATACCCTTACTCCTTCTTTGAAATTCCACCAATGACCTTTAATTCTTTGCAAAAACATCCCCATTCAAACTATTCTCCATGCAATTTCCTTACATTTCACTCCCTACTTTTCCTGCTAATTAGGGGTAGAATGGTCATTGAGTCCCAAAAGGAAGAATTCTCTAAAACTCAAAGGAAAATTTCAGCCGAGTCTTTGCCGCGGCGAAGCTATTTCTTTGCCCCGGCGAAAACCCACAGCAGCTACACTGGGGTTGTAGCACTTTATCGCCACGGCAAAGATTCTTCTTTGCCCCGGCGAAGACTGTAACATCAAGATTTCGCCAAGTCTTACAAATTTTCAAGGCAACCACTCAACCAAACCAATACACCCTTTCAACCAAGGGCCAACCAAACAATATTAACAACATACAGACTCAAATGAGGATAAATCAATAAACATTCAAGCCATTCATCAAATCTTAACTACGTACCTCAAGTGGGGCGTTACAAACATCAAACAAAAGTACATTATTCAGCACAATATTGTTGACACAAAATGACACTGTTTATCATTTCTTTCAATTACTTTATAACCAACACTTATCACAGATCTAACTAATGCTAATTAGGTTTGCTTTCAATCCTTCAACATACAAGACATCATTTAACATAGGAAATCCTGATATATCAATTGAACGTTTACTAAGAATTTTACCATTCTTTCCATCTCCATAGTAACGTGACCAACATTGAAAAATCAAGATTTGTCGAAAGGGCTTTGTTACCTGTAATGTGTCTAGAACAACCACTATCAAAGTACCATTGATAATTTTAAAATGCAAGCAAAGATGTATGGGCAACAAGACAGCTTACATCAGACTTGGGTTTCCACACACTTTTGGTCTTAGATGCATCCTTTGGATGTGGTGACATTTGAGTGAGCATTTCATGATTTTCAAGACCTTTTTTCCAAAAAGGAAATGAGTTTAAAGCATTTTGGTCTAATGTGACCTTTCCTATAATAGAAATGACAAATAGGAACAAACCTTTTTGTTAGGAATTAATCACAATAAAACATACTGGAAAACAAGAATTTACTGATTAAAAACTAAAGTCCAAAATCCTTATAAGAGATTTTACATTTTTTACATGCTTAAGAACAATAAAAACCATTCAAGGTTTTGATTTCATACCCACGTTGATGGCTGCTTTAATCGATCGTTGAAAATGCTCCAAGTTCAAGATTAGAAGTGAACTTACGGATATCCACACAAAGGCAAGACTCCACACACGATCAATTTGCTAGAGTGATCTTTGTGGTTTAAAGAAGAAAAAGGGTTAAGAAAATTCAAAGAGAATTTTCTCTCTACACGTTTAGCTTGAGGGGCAAGAGTGAGGTAGTTTAGGAAATAAGGTTAAGGCCCTTTTTATAGGCAAACCCTAACCCCCCTTGGATATTACATGAATGCACCCACTAATATCTAATTTAATTAGACTTTACTTAGTGCCTAAGAACAAGTCAGTTTGGTATTTTATTATTATTGCCTTAATCATATAATAATTCACTATTTAAAATGCATGTACACTGATATATTAATTTAAATAATGATTATTTATTCATTTAATATATATACACCAATATATATATGCTTGAATAAATATGTAATCTTACAAATTAAATCCAATATGGAATTGTATCCAAGCAACAACCCTTCCAACAAATTTAATTGCTCCGTAAGATTTACCAAAACATCCTTTCATCTGTGAAAGATGAAAATACCCTTACTCATTATCTTCTTTAAAATGCATTTTAAGTATGTGACCTGTAGGCTCCTCATCTTATTGAAAAGTGTCTGATATCGCGATCAATCACCCTATTAATTGTCTCATTGCACACATACCTAGATTGGCCTCTAGTAAGGCATCATGGCCACCCAACAGATTTGAATTTAGCGAATTTGCTACCTGTCAATAGTATGGTTACCGTGCAATTCAATCCTTTCATAATCTATTATCTCATCAAGGTTTGAAGCATAGAAATAATGTCAGCTTCAAGTATGAGGCACCTTGACATATTCATATTCAATTATCGGATCAATCGACAAAACGAGCAACAACTCAATTCCACTGTGGCCACTGATTTAAGGCCATTGTCTCTTACCGAATATCTCACCGCAATAATTTCTCTTGTGCCTAGGAGTGACGAATCCTTTGTCGATCCACCATAGCCATAGTGTACTTCTCAATTTAGCCAGCCACTATTATACTGATAACACTAAATAGAATTATGTTTGGCTAGTGTCAAACTACACCAATATTTACACACTGCACTCTGATGATCTCAAGTCTAAGGATAACATGCACCACCATCTGTTAAAAGATGTATTCCATAAATATTGGGGTTACCATTTATATGGAATCCTCTATATGGGCCAATCCAGTGAACTCGTAACAAGCACCCATGTGTCGCACCAAGTTGTCACCAAACAAGCTTGACATGTGAGATCTATTACTACCTTCTGGTAGAGTCGTTCAATGCTATGATAGTCTTACCGTATTATTTGTGCCATAGGTCAGAATAATACTAGAGCTATGGATGTTTTCAGAATGACCACCTAATGTGATCGTAGGGATTTCACAATCAACCCTTATCACTAGTTGATTCTCTCGTCATGGTTCAACCACTCTAAGGACATATATTATCACAAAAAGGACATATATTATCACATATATTTGGAATATCATTTACATAATATAAACGATGCCTTTTATTAGATAGAATAGCATGATTTGTAGAGTCAATATACAATGTATGATTGGTTCTAGGGCACCTACTCTAACACTTTTTACTTTTACAAATTGATTGCCAATAGTAACAACAGCAACAACAGGAGGTTTTGATGCCTTGACAAATATGAGCACACCAAACATGGATGTGCTCGCACTTGGAGTGAATCCCAAACCGAATCTATCTCCAAAAATCATTTCTTGACCAAGCACTTCATTAAGCTTGTATGAACTTGCATTTAACCTTCCAACAATGGCCTTAGCCTCAATTAGTTCTTTCAAAGCTTGACTTAACAAAAACTCTTTGTTGGTTAGATCAAAAGACAAGGTTATCACTTTATCTGACAAATTTTTTTTGTCATCCAACAAAGTTGATTTTTCGGCTTCAAGAGATTTTAACTTCTTGATTTCCTTTAGCCACTAATCATACATCTTATCATACGCTCTTTGTTGCTCTTCATAAACATCACTACAATCATCTGAAGAAACACTATCACTATCCTCTTGATTAACCATAAATGCAAAGAAATTCTCACTCTCATCAGGCTCATCTTCCTCACTCTCATTCTCTTCCTTATCACTATTACTTAGGGTAGTAGCTATCGCTTTACCCTTTCTCTTCGAAGTATTGGGACACTCAACTTGGATGTGTCTATGTCCCTCACACTCAAAAAACTTAATGCCTTTGTTCTTCTTTTCATTTTCTTTTGAAAACTTTTTCAAAAAAGCACCAGGACTAGAATGGTCAAAAAAGTTTTTCACAAAAGGTTGTTGCCTTTTCTAGCCACATTTGGCCTTTTCATGTTCTTTTTAAAAAAATTTGGCAAAGTTTTTCGTGAATAAGGCACACTTATCATCATCTGAATCACTTACATCAACATTTTCAAAGGGATTAGGAATTACCTCATGTTTTAAAGTAAGAGCTTTTACCTGATTTCTTGTCCCAGCTTTTCAAATTGAGTTCAAAAGTTTGCAAATATCTAATCAACTCATCCAATTGCACGACACCCAGATCTCGACATTTTTCAATGGAGGTCACCTTTGACATAAATCTCTTGGGCAATGAGCATAAGACTTCCTGACAAGTTCAACATTAGTATAGACTTTCCTAAAGCATAACACTCATTAGAAACATCACAATTCCTACCATGAAAGTTAGTGCTTCTTTCATTTTCATGCATAGTCAAATTCTCATAGTCAATAACCAATCTCCTAAGCTTGGTTTTCTTAACAGTGTTTATACGTTCATTTTTGGCTTGGAGTTTATCATATGGATCTTTAACAATCTCAAAGTTAGCAATGATTTTCATATGATTTACACAAACAACATTAAAGATGGCATGAATGGCTTTTGAGTTAAAATTAGCAAGATCTAATTCAGCCTTGGTCCATTCTTGTATTGGTTTTGGTTTGGTCACCTCTTCTTCAACAACTACGGGTTCTTTCCAATCACTCACAACCAACATCCATACCCTCTCATCTATAGACTTTAGGAAGGTACGTATCCTAGGTTTCCAATAAGGATAGTTGGGCCCCTCTAACATGGGTGGTCTGTTAGTAAACCCTCATTCACTAAAGAAGTTTATGATAAACACACTGCAGATGTTGGCACAAACAAAACAGATGTGGTCACACACACACTAGCAAGGCAGATGTGGAAACACACTAAATAGATGTTGACACACATGCTGAATCGAGAAATTTGCTCAAAAACGTACAAAAGATAATGGATGCAACATACGCTAAAACAAAGCACAAGCACAATCAACAAGTATGGATCTACTGAAATGACTCTTTAGAATAGGCTTTGATACCAAATGAAAGTTTCTTTAACTATAACTATTTACCAAGTTGTAATCAAATGTGAAATAAGTATTGATTGTGTTAACGTTCATTGGTGCTTGTGGGTATGGTTATTAAACATATTCATCATATCAACTATAAGCATAAAATGCACACAAGCATATTTACATGGTTCGACCAATAACCTACATCCATGGGACCAAGTCCAAAAGAAGCAAATCCACTATAGCAAACATTCAAAGTTCATTACAAAGTTGAAGTTAAGCTAAACGATGTAAAACACTGCCTGTTTTCATACACTCTAACTTCACCTTTTGGATGATCCACCATCTTGTCACAGCTTGCTTGAATCCAAGATACCTCTTAGATAGCTTGAGCTCCACTCAAGCTTCAACATCAAAGCTAGCCTTTAGCTCCACAGCTTGAAATCCCTTTAAGCTTTCATCAATGGAACCATATTCCAACAAACTCAAACAACTAAGATTAGCAATGTATTTTGAGCATTCAAAAACATAAAGAACCTAACCTAAAATGAATAAACTCTATAAGGAATTTTAGAGAACAAATAAGAGAGAATTCAAGTTCAAACATAAATGCAAGGATGAAGAAAATTATAAAGAATCCTTGCGCAAGAAACCCTTAGAAAGCCAACTAACAAAACCTTACACATGTTTGGCTATTTTAGGAAAGTTTTCACCAACTTGTTAAGACTATTTCTGAAAAGAAAAACAAATTTCCAAGACCACATCTAAAATATTTGACACTTGTATTTGGACTACTTATGCATATTTTAATCCTTAATAAAATCTTAACAACCAGTGAAAACTCGACATTTGTACTAAGGTCTGATTAGACGACTGTTTACACATTTGACTTTAATGTGTCAACACATTTTGCGATAAAACCAGATTAAAGAAATGTGAACACATCTATACAGAATGTCATGATATGTGTAAACTACAGATACGATTGAGCTTAACCAAATGACTATGCAAACATCAATAATAAATGTGCACATGTGACTTCATAAGTTGACAAAAACACTTGCACAAAGAATAAGGACTTTTGTTTATTCATGAGGGCTTTAGATAAGTTTCAATAAAAAGAAATCACAAGGAGGTACTGTTGTTAGAGATCACAATTATAATTTAAGATACAGTTTAAATATTATTTTATTATATTTATTATGGTGATTCCAATTGTTGACGAGGATAATAGGTAAAAAATTTCATCGTGATTCTCGTGACTTATCTCTTGAAGATAGAATACAATTAGGATTGGTCGACATATCCTATTTCTTGCAAAATATCAAAGATAAATATTAGGATAATCTTATAGCCATAATGATTTCTAAAAACGACAATCTTACAATTCTTTTTAATTTCCTTCTTTTTAAGTCTACCAAACAAATATTGATGTTGAATACAGAGAATTATTTATTAGTAAGTAAAACTTTATGGTAAATTCATGGTATTGTAAACTTTTCCGTTTTAATCTATCCAACTTTCTTTTTTGGATTTTTCGTATTATGAGAAGTAACAAAAAGGTTGTTTTACTTAACCATTTAAAGTGATATATGACATCATTAATGAATTTTTTATATTTTGCTTTATTATCAAGTAATTAATTTAATACAGTATCATAACCAAACGTCTAAAGTTTGAGTAAAGTATCAACTTCTCCTTCAACCTTTCAAAAATAACATCTTCAACTTTCTAATTGTAGCTGATTAGATAACTAATCGAGATCCACAATTACCATCACTCCAAATTTTTTACGTTTTGTTGTCATTTTTACAGTAATTTTTACCAGAGTCTAAGAAATAATATTAACATAGGTTCACGTCAGGATCAGGATTCTTGTTTTATCATTTTTTATTGAAAATTAATTTATATAACTTTCTCAGTGCCTTCCTCACTGCTGGCAACTGAACTATAAAGTTGGCATTAATTTGCATCAGCTATCAGCAAATCGCCAAGTTCCCTATAAATTGCATGCTCTAGGAAAGCACGAAGACACAACTTCTGAGCTTTAAGTGAGCTAAATTTATTGAGAATGATGGATGAGATTTGTAATTTCATATATAGATTGAAACCGGCTTTCTTTATGGTAGTGGTTCAAGTGGCATATGCTGTTGTCAATGTTTTGTATAAACTTGCAGCTAATGATGGAATGAGCTTGAGTGTTATTGTTGCTTATCGATTCATTTTTGCCACCGTTTTTACGGTCCCTCTTGCTCTTATTCTCGAAAGGTTTGCTCATTTTCTTTTCATATGTATCAATCTCTTCTTTCTTTCCATGTTTTATTTATCAATAATACTACACTTATAAACAATTCTCATTAACTTTCTTCAATCAAGACTTTTGCAGGATTGTAATGGTTTTTATAATATTTTTTTCGCAGGAATAGCAGACCAAAACTTACTTGGACGATACTCTTTCAAGCTTTTCTTTGTAGCTTAATTGGGTAAGTTTAAAATCTTAAATAATAATAATAATAATGATAATAATAAACTTGACTATTTCTAGGTTTCTCATGCATCTAATGCTTGAATCGTAGGGGATCACTACATCAACATTTGTACTTGACGGGCTTGGCCTTCACAACTGCAACGTTTGCCACGGCCATGAACAATCTCATTCCAGCCATCACTTTCTTTTTGGCTTTTTCTTCCGGGTAGGCGGGTACTAATCACCATTAATCTTTTTTATCTCCTTAAATAAAATTATTATATAACGTGTTATACAAGTCCAGTTACATTCAAGTTTTTTTTTATGCAAACAAATAGGACATTACTGTCATATTATTACATCATTTATCATTATTTAACGGAACATTTATTAACTTTTTTTCTTTATTTGCTCTCTTCCTTTATTTTATGTCATATCAATTTGTATATAACATTTCTTCATGTAGCATTAAACTTATACATTACATCCACTTTCCATACAGTAATTCATGTTGTTAACATATTTAGAATATAAAACATATAATTTAAAATAATAATAATATTAATATTAATAATGGAAATCAATGTTGCTTATTATATTCATCAACGCAATGGTTAATCTGGGTTTGTGGTTGCGAATATATCAGACTAGAGAAGGTGGGAATAAGGACATTGGCTGGAAAAGCAAAAGTGTTGGGAACATTTATTGGAATAGGTGGGGCGATGCTCCTCACTTTCTACAAGGGAGTTGAGATTAAAATCTGGTCTACAAATATTAACATTCTGCATCATGCCGCCACACAGCATACCGAATCTAATAAATTCCTCTTTGGATGTTTATTGGTTCTCGCTAGTTGCTTCACTTACGCTTCCTGGTTGATCATTCAGGTCTTTAATTTTAAATTTGGTTAACCACATATATAGGCTAAAGGTATTAAGAATTATTGATTTATATTTACCTTCAATATTTACAGGCTAAAATGAGTGAGCAATACCCTTGTCACTACTCAACCACAGCTCTGGTGTCTCTAATGGCAGCAATAGAGTCGGTTGTGTTTGCCCTTTTCAGGGAAACAGATTGGAAAGTGGAAGTTGGGCTTCAATATTAGGCTTCTTACGTTGCTTATACGTATGTTCTCTTTTTCAACATAGCTGACAAAAATATCGTCTTCTTCTATTAGTAGTTGATTATGTAATGTTTTTAATGTATTTGTTGCAGGGAATGTTTCTTCTGGTTTGTTGATGACCTTGATATTCTGGTGTGTGCGTGAAGGGGCCTTTATTTGTATCTTCCTTCAACCTCTTATGCTTGTGGTAGTAGCCTTTCTTGGTTCGTTAATACTGAACGAGACCCTTCACTTGGGCAGGTATTTGTCAATTACCCCTCTAAGAAAGAAGCTTAATTATCTTTTGAATGAATAATCAACCTCTTTGAACATTATAGATAAATTAGTGCATAAAGTGGCATCTTTATTCCTAAAAGGGATTTCATTTTCTCCTATGTGAGATCGCTTAATATTTAACTCATTTATTATTTTAAAAAATTATGATATTTTATAAGGATTGGTAATAATTTTTAGGGGATTTTGTAATTATGAAAGGGTTTATATTTTCTAAAGGAAACCGATGAGTTAGTACTAAGTGATCTCACATAAGGGAAAATGAAATGAACCTATACCTAGAAAGTCCTTTTAAAGGTAGCTATGCACCTTCATGACAGTTCTATGATGCCATTTTCTCAAAAAAAAAAAAAAAAAAAAAAGTAATAAATAATAATTTGATATGAGAAGAATTTATATGCTAGTAATAATAATGTGAAACATTTCCTTGAAGATAAATAATATCTTTTAGTCATATGGAAGAGATATCTTTGGGGTAACTTGAAGAATTTGATTTTCTTTATTTTTTCCAGGAAAAATATGTAAGATTTAAGAGTAATTAATTCACAAATTATTTCAGTATATTAGGTTCAACCATGATCGCCTGTGGACTTTATGCGGTGCTGTGGGGTAAAGGTAAGGAGATGAAGAAAATTACTCAGTTGGTGCCGACCAAAAGCTCTGCAGAATTTCAGACGATTGATATAATTCAGTTGGTGTCATCTAAAAGATCTGGAGATTCTCAATCAACTGAGATTGTTATGGACTCTCCAATTGATTACACTTCCAACAAAAATAAATACAACAATAACATCAATTAACATCAAGGATTGATATTCATTGATTGATGCGGGAAATATTTATTGTTATGAGCTATTTTTAGGATTTATATTTTTGTCTTTACAAATTATTATTATTTTTATCTTGATTTAGGATAATAATTAGACTTATTATTTCATAAGAATTATCATGTATTATTCGATCATCATACCCTTACACTTTCTCATTTTAATAAATAAGTTGTATTATTTCAATATCAATCAATGGATTAATAATTATTTACTATTATGATCCTTTGTATGTGTATACTCGTGGATTTGACTTATTTGAGTAAGAATGACAAAATACAACCCAACCCGCATTAATTTCAACCTAGCCCAACCCAGCCTAATATTAAAAATTTTAACAATAGGTTGGGCTGGATAAATTTTTATGGAAGTTATTTAAGGCCCACTAAAACTCTATTTACACTCTATTACTAGAAAATTTTGACTCTATTTGGTTCACAATTTTATGTTTTTGAGAAAAGTTTTTTGAAAAAAAGTTAAAAAAAAGTTGAGTTGGGCAGGTATTACGATGTAGGATTTATAAATTATAAATTACCCCATATGTTTGCTTTTTTACAAAATACCCCCTATAATAAAATATTAAAAGTTAACAAAAACACCGCCAACCCACCCTCAAATACAGACAGCCGGCCACCACCGCCGGAGGGTGACCGGAGTCACCATATCAACGCATGATCGGCTGGATCTTGCCGGTCGTGCACCGATATGGCTTTTTTCCGACCAGATCTACGGCTAGATCTGGCCATTGATGGCCAGATTTGACCGTATTTGCTCGTCAACTACGGCCAACAAACGGTCGTCGTTGATGGTCAACGATGACCGTTTGTTCGCCGTCGTTACCGACTAGTTACGACCAAAGATCTGGCCGTCAACGGCTAGATCTTTGGCCTTAAATCTGGCCTTTTCTGGCCAGATCCACCGTGGATCTGGCCAGAAAAGACTAGATCAGCGCACTACCGGCCAGATTCAACCGGTAGTGCACCATCCTACCAGATTCTGACCATTTTTCGGCAGTGGTGGCCGGAATCTGGTAAATGTGGATTGTTAGGGTGTTTTTGCAATTTTTTAAAAAATATTTAGGGGTATTTAATTAAATTTACAAATTTAGGAGGTTTAAAAAAAGTTGAATAATATTGTGAGTTTTTGGGTATTTTACTGTTTAACTTTTTTGGGAATACTAAAAGTAATATTCCCAAAATGCAACCAAACGAAGCCTTTATTGTACATACAAAAATAACAAAAAGGACCATTCAATAAAAACATTTTAACTTTTTATTCAAGTTTTTGAAACTTTTAAACATCATGCAATTCTAAGATTATGTTGGATGAAAATAAAAGCCGAATCTATTAATGGGTCATAAATCCCATAAGTCCAACACACAAAAACCCAAACATGCCAATCCAAATGAAAACCCAAAGAAGTAGAGAGAGGGGAAGTAATTAAACAAACCTATAAAACGGTGTTTGGTTCATGAAATGTTGTATTATTTAGAATGTTATATTAATGGAAAGATATATTATCTTGAAAATTATTGAGAATGTTATATTTTATATATTTAGTTAGATTGAAATAAATTGGTGGGTATAAATAATTAATATGTTTGGTTGTGAGGAATAAAAGAATTATGGGAAAAGCATTTTATTGAATTGCCCTTCTTTTTATTATTATTATTATTATTAATATTTGGATTATTCTTTTAACCTCTTACATTTAAGAATTTAGCTAAAACACCCCAACCACAATAAAAGTTTAAAATTTAACAAAATACCCGTAGCCATCTAAGACCATAGTCGGCCACCGACCCTTACCACACCAACCCTCGCATCCTTTGGCCGCCAGCGGGTGACCCTTCGCCTTCCCCCATCGCCAATCGTCCTCTCCATCTCCTCCATGCTGATGTGACAATTTGTCTCCCTATAACAACTCCATTCTCATAAAAATATGCATAGTAAAAGTACATGTAAAATAACATAAAAAGTTGGGCCCAAAATTTTCTTTTATTAAACATATGTATTCTTTATACAAATATATACAAGATTTGTATCATATGCAAAACTATCAAAATAAGGTGGACAGTGTAGCCATTTCTCTTCGTGTGCCGATGTCCATCCGACTGTGTCCTCATCTAGAACCTGCAAAAACATAGGGAACAACGGGATGAGCACAAAACAATGCTCAGTAAGTAAACCCTCTACTCAAATATCCCCGTAACTCTCTCTCTAATTCTTTCCCTACCATTTTTATTGACTCTTTCTCTTATACAACTCTCTATTTTCTCTTTCTCATAACTCTTTTCTACTAACTCTCTTTCTAGTAAGTCACGGCCCCATCTGACCGGAGGCACGGCTGGGACTCGCTCCCACTCCTTGTGATTCCTACTCATTTTAACCGATCGGACTTGGTTATGCATGGATTCGGAACCTTTGGCCATGTGAGTGCATAGAATCTCTCAGGTAAACTCGGGTATAGCCCTCATCAGCATGTACTCTACAGGCTACACCACTTCTCTCTCTGATACTCATGCCGCTCTCTCAATGCGGCGTACATGCGGGAATACACTACCCGTACTCACAGGTTCCCCATCGCACAACCTACTCTATTCTCTTGTTTAGCACTACTCTAGCTTTTACTCTATAGTGCTCATTCTCTCTTTCTCTTTACTCTTAGAGTAGTTTAAACTCAAAAGTCTCTACTCTTTCTCTACTCTCTTTTCTAGTGCATAAATAAAGCATAGTTAATGCACATAAATGACTCATACTCATTAATGCATTTATGAAATGCAATTATGACATGTAGCAACAATTAAGGCTTTCTACTCTTACTTATGCTTCTCTTGAGCATTTCATCATACAACTCATGTGCATATAAAACTCTACTCTAACTCTAACTTTTCTCTTTTCTTTAATCATCCAAATGGGAGGAAACTCCCTCATAAACTCTAAATTTCCTGTCAAAAGAAAAGACACTTCCATAAGCTTGCTCAAAACTTCCTCCAACTTCAATCAAACTCAACCCAATATCAAGCAAATAAAACACTTCTCATAACTCAATTTATGTGTATTACTCATTCATAACTACTAATCTCATTCATCTCATTTCAACAAACCTAATGAATACACATATATATATATAACTCTACTCAAAAGAGTTCTTAAATCTCAACTTAGGTTGAATTTACTTACCTTATGAGGAAATAGCTTCTTTAACACTTCTCCTTTCCTTTGGGAGCTTGCCTTCTCTCTACAACTTTAACCAACAACAACAACAACATGAGACTCTAATCAAAACATAATAAAACTCTCATCTAAAGCAAGAATCCTTACCTTAGGATGCTTTAGATTAAAACCCTACTAAAAGTTACTCAAAAAGCTCTTGGAAATCCTTGGAAGATTGAAGGAATTTGAAAGAATTTGGAGAATGGAGGAGGCGGTGGAATGGGAAAATGAAAAGTTCTCAAAGACTAAACCCCCTTAAATATCTCCTAACAAACTCATTCTTCCCATTTTGCCCTTGCTCTTTCTTGGAAATTCCATCCATATCGTTTGGTTCCTTACAAACACACCCCCATACTAACATATTCTCCATGAAATTTCCTTACATTTTACTCCCCACTTTTCCTGCTAATTAGGGGTAAAATGGTCAAATAGTACCCAAGGGAAAAATATCTAAAACTCAATAAACTTTTCAACTGGAACGTCGCCGCGGCGAAACTGTCCAGCAGCTTCCTCGTGGCTTCAACACCTCTTCGCCGCAGCGAAGATTATCCTTCGCCCCGGCGAGACCTGTAACAGTAAAAACCTTCTAATTTTGACTCAATTCAAGGCAAAAACTCAACATATCAATACAACCAAAGACCAACCCACCACTATTCATAAAAACCGACTCAAATAAGAGCGAAATAAGAAACATTAGCAACGTACCTCAAGTGGGGCATTACACTCCCCCACCGTCGGTGAGGATTCGGCTTCCAATGACGTTTCCTCCATTTTTTTGGCCCATTTGCCCCTCCCCAGTGTAGATCAGCTACCATATCTTCATCTCCACCTTCACCTGAGCTCGCCCATGTTGATTCCATTGAAGATTGGCTGTGATTGTTCGTATTTCACTGGTGATCGTTCAACTTCTTCACTAGATTTTGCTCCCTTTCTGGAGACGTTTGGGCTCCCCAACTACCTATTTGGACTGCCTAGCACTTGATCTACCTCCCCTCATGTTTGATCGTAATTTTGCCACCCACATGGTGGCCGATAGCAAATGGCAGTGCCCGATGGTCTATTTGGAAACTTTAGATCTTCGACTAGAGTTTAAAGTGGACTTTAATATGCCTACAAGTTGGGCGGAGGGAGGGGGGTCAAGGAGGGTCAATTGACCCTTCTTGACTCTGAAAAATTATAAAAAAATTCACACATATATATATATATATATGTGTGTGTGTGTGTGTGTGTGTGTGTGTGTGTGTATTAAGCATGAATGGCTACAACTTGTAGTAATTTAGTATGGTTAGAGTTTAAAGTGCCCCAGATTAGGACACAAACGTGTTATATATAATTTATGTACATAGAGTTTAGTTCAAAACATTTCTGTAATTAATATTCTATATAGATTTAAAATTGTATTCGGATTAAAGATGGATACCTCATCCTCACAAGAATAAGCATAGTAGCAAATAACTTTAGCTTGAGGATATTAATTTATATATTCCAGGCAAGTTTCAAATCAAAAGATAACTGAACTATTTAATGAACAGCATTTTGAGTGCTCAGTGGAAACCCATAAGACTTTCATATATTTAATAAAAATTCCATTAGAAAAAAGACCTAGTGGAGTCATCAAGGCTGGCAACTGAACACTCAGCCCCTCTCTCTCTCTCTCTCTCTCTCTCTCACTTCTCTTTTTCTCTCTATTATTTTTGTTCCTCAATTTTTTTTCACTTTCATTTTCGCCCTTATTCTTTTTCACTTTCATTCAATTTCTTTTTCAATTGATCCTCATACACTTGTTTTGGAGTTAAAGGTACAAGTATAGTTTAGGTGTTGCTCATGACAAAGGAATATCTATTCTTAAATCCGTTGTGAACTACACGCCTATTGTACTGCCACGATCTTCCTAATAGTATGTGCTCGGCATGCATCGGAGCCACATCACACATAACTTCATCCTTGTACTTCCCCATTTACAAATTATTATTATTTTTATCTTGTTTAGGATAATAATTAGACTTATTATTTCATAAGAATTATCATGTATTATTCGATCATCGTACCCATAAACTTTCTCATGTTTATAAATAAGTTGTATTAAATCAATCAATGGATTAATAATTATTTACTATTATGATCCTTTGGATGTGTATACTCATGGATTTGACTTATTTGAGTAAGAATGACAAAATACAACCCAACCCGCATGAATTTCCACCTAGCCCAACCCAGCCTATTATTAAAAATTTTAATAATAGGTTGGGTTGGATAAATTTTTATGAAAGTTATTTAAGGCCCACTTAAACTCTATTTACGCTCTATTATTAGAAAATTTTATGGTACATACAAAAACACCAAAAAGGACCATTCAATAAAAATAGTTTAACTTTTTTTTTTTTTTTTTCAAGTTTTTGAAACTTTTAGACATCAAGCAATTCTAAGATTAGATGTTGGATGAAAATAAAAGCCCAAACATGCCAATCCAAATGAAAACCCAAAGAAATACAAGAGGGGAAGTAATTAAACAAACTTATAAGGGGCGTTTGTGACGCAACAAGTTAGGTTGATAAACAAGGCTAGTACTTGGCTACACGTTTATAACTGATAATACAAGTCTCAATCCAGAAACTTAAACCGTAAAATCTAAATAATTTATTGAATTTTATCCAAAACGAAAAATAAGTTTATATAGGGTGACAACCAACCCTAATAAGACCTCTAATAACAAAGGAAACAAAAACTAAATTAATTAAAAGAAGAAAACCTGAAATAAAATAGGAAAAAACACGCAAACAACTAAAATAGCCTCGAAACACGTGAAAACGATGGATTTTGACCTTGAAAACGACCTCCAATTGACTAAAACAGTTTCCACATCGATGGGCTCGAAATAAGCTTTCCAACGAAATCTTATAGGCCTCGTAACTTCTCGGATAGAAAGTTATGGCCGTTTGAATGTGGCATACTCATTTAGGACCTTTGGGCTTTATGCATGAACTTTTGACATTCAGTCTGCTCCATGAATTCATCCGCCAGACGTTTTACGTCAGTTTGGTTAAGGAAATGTTATATTACTGGGAATGTTATATTAATGGGAAGATAGATTACCTTGAAGATTACTGAGAATGTTATATTAAATATGTTTGGTTAGATTGAAATAAATTGGTAGATATAAATAATTAATATGACCTACGGATAGGGTTAACCCTTGCAGTCTGTAGTTTCTAGGGCCACTCCTTATCCTTCTATCAACCACCCTCGCCTCACTACCAAGGATGCTATCTAAGAATGCCTTTGGCAACCTTTCTTACAGAGCGGCAAGGACTTCAATAAAAAAAAATGTGTGAAACCTTATAGCCTACTCAGTCGCAAAGCGAGATGATCCAAATAGGCATGGCTTCTAGGGGGAAGGAGCAACGTGACTTGCCCGCTACCAACGGGCTGTACTTGTTCGACACAGGGAGCCTTTCCGCTGCTTTTGTTTATGAGGATTCTCTTTCAGAGTCTGTCAACAACAAAGAGCGAGTACGCCTGCGGGAGAAGCCTTTCATTGAATTGCCCTTCTTTTTAATATTATTATTATGAATAATATTTGGATTATTATGAATAATATTTGGATTATTATTTTAACCCCTTACATTTGAGAACTTAGCTAAAACACCCCAGTCACAATAAAAAGTTTAAAATTTAACAAAATATCCCTAGCCACCTAAGACCACAGTCAGCTACTGACCCTTACCACATCAACCTTCACATCCTTTCGCCACCGACCGGCAACCTTTCGCCTTCCCCCATCGCTAGTAGTCCTCTCCATCTCCTCCATGTCGTTGTGATGCTTCGTCTCCCCTACTGTTGATAACGATTTTACTGCTAACGACATTTCCTCCAATTTCTAGTGCCATTTGCCCTTCCCTACTGTAGATGGGCCACCATATCTTCATCTCCACCTTCACCTAAGCTCTCCCACGTTCATTCCATTAAAGAGATTTGTAATAACTCCTTTATACTAGGATACTCATAGAAATACATAAAGTAAAATACATTTATATCAACAAAAGTAGATGGGCCCAAAATTTTCTTTTAGTACATATAAAGATTCTTATTACCAAATATGATATTATTTTACAAAAAGTTATCAAAAACAGTGGACAATGTAGCTATTGCTCCTCGCTTGCCGATGCCAATCTGACCGCGTCCTCACCTAGACCCTGTAAACACAAAGAAAAACAACGGGGTGAGCACAAAAATAATGCTCAATAAGTAAATCCTCTACTCATCTGTCCCCGTAACTCTTTTTCTTAATTCTTTCCTTACACACTTCTCGTCTCATTTATTTTCTCTTTCACACAGCTCTCTTTTATTAATTTTCTATTGTAAGTCACGACCTCATCTTACTGGAGGCACAGCCGGGTGGAGTTCACAAAACACCAACCCGCTCTTCGTAACTCTACTCATTCTCTCTTTATTATTTCTGACTTGAATGTCACAGCCTCATCTTACCGAAGGCACGGCCGGGTGGAGTTCACAAAGCACCAACCCACTCTTCGTGACTACCGGGTGGAGTTCACAAAGTACCAACCCGCTCTTTGTGTTTTCCTCATTCTCTCTACTCTTAGAGTAGTTCATTCACAAAGTTCTCTACTCTTTCTCAAGCTACTTCTCAATGCACAATTAATGTATAAGGATAGTTCATGCTTAAAATTTCTTACTTAAGGCACTTATGAAATGCACAAATGCAATGTTGCATCAAGATAGTCATTCTACAAAGGTCACACTCAAGAAGGCATAACTTGAGTTATACACATTGGATTGCTACAAATTTGGTCTTGTTTTAAAGCTTAGAGACAGGGCTACAACTTTTATGTTTTAGTCTCAACCCAGTTCAATCTGTAAGATACCCAAAAATCACTCAGAATGTCACGGCTGTGACAGGGCAACCATGGTAACATGTTCTCACTTAGGCATTTCATCAAACGACAATTGTGCCTAAACAAACCATAATTTAATTATCATTCAATTTGTTTCCTAAACCATCCAAAATGAGAGAAAAACTCTCTTGTATCATCACCATAACCCCACGGCACAAACACTCCCACAATACTTCTCCACTTGTTTTAATTTCATCTGAAACTACATTCTCATCACTCAACAACACTTCTCATAATTGAAGTGTATTCAACAACCACAGAGCAAATATTTATCTCAACTCAATTCTCAATAACATAACATACTTATACATACATAAATCTCTACTCAATTTCTACTCAAAGGATTTCTCAAATCTCAACTTGGGTTGCATTTACTTACCTTGTAATGGAGAGATTTCACTAACACTTTTCCTTTCCTTTGATAGCTTGTCTCTTCTCTACAACTTTAAACAATAAAACCACAAGACTTCAATATACATGTATACGCAAAACTTCACATCTAAAGCAAGAATCCTTACCTTAGGATGCCTTAGGTTAACTTTCTACTCCAAACTACTCAAAAAGCCCTCTAAAATTCTTGAAATATTGAAAGAAGAGTTGAGAGGAAGTGGTGAATGGGAATGGCGGTAGAGAAGAAAAAAATGAAGGGTTTTCTAAACCCAAACCCTTATTAACTTACAATTAACACATGCCTTCCCATTTTGCCCTTGCTCTTTCTTGGAAATTTCATCTATGTCCCTTAGTCAATTATAATAATGCCCTCATTTTTATTGCATTCTCCATGAAATTCTATCTCTTTTCACTCTCTAATTTTTCAACTAATTTTGAGTGAAAAGACCATTTTACCCCTAATGAAAGTTTAAGGGATTTTCTTCACATTTTTCTCAAAATAACTTTAACAAAATTCAACTAAGGGTATAAGAACATAAATTAAATTACATACCTCCATGTGGCCGTTACAATTCTCCCCGTCTTATAAGAATTTCGTCCCCCGAAATTCACACAAACAACTCCGGGTAACAATTCTGTATGTCTTGCTCTACCTCCCATGTGGCCTCTTCTACCTTGTGATTTCTCCAAAGGACTTTTACTAATGGAATGCTCTTATTCTGGAGCTCTTTAATCCTTTGGTCCAAAATCTGTACTGGGCGCTCCTCATACACAAGGTTCTCTTCTAAGTCAACATCCTCTATTCTCAAGATATGGGAGGGATCACTTACATACTTTCGTAGCATCGAGACATGGAAAACATCATGCACCTTGTCCATGCTAGGTGGTAGTGCCAATCTATAGGCCACCTTCCCCACTTGTTGCAATACCTCAAATGGACCTACATATCTCGGTGCTAATTTTCCTTTATTACCAAAGCGCATCACTCGCTTGTAAGGGGAAACTCTCAGAAACACTTTATCACCCACTTGAAATTCAACCTTTTTTCTCTTCAAGTCGGCATAACTCTTTTGTCGATCTTGGGCTTGCTTCATTCTGTTTTTGATTAATCTTACATCTTCTATCATTTTCTGAGTCATCTCTAGCCCAAGAGCGGTACTCAACTCATCCTTTTCACCTATCTCATCCCAATGTAATGGAGACCTACATTTTCTACCATACAAAGCCTCGTAAGGTGCCATCTTAATTGTAGACTGATAACTATTATTGTAGGCAAACTCCACTAAGGGTAACATCTCATGCCAAGATACTTTATAATCCATACAACAGGCCCTCAAAATATCCTTAAGCACCTGATTCGTTCTCTCTATTTGACCATCCGTCTGAGGGTGATAGGTAGTGCTGAATGCCAATCGGGTACCCAAATTCCTCTGTAAACTCATCTAGAAAGCTAAACAAACCTAGAATCTCTATCTGACACTTTTGTCTTGGGCACACCATGTAACTTGACTATCTCCTTAATATAAATCTAAGCCAACTGATCCATAGTGGTGCTCTCTTTTACTAGAAGGAAATGGGCTGGCTTGGTTAACCTATCCATAATCACCCATATAACATTATACCCTCGTTGTACTCTGGGGAGACCTGTAATAAAATCCATCGAAATGCTCTCCCATTTCCACTTTGGAATACTAAGTGGCTGAAGTAACCTTGACGGCCGTTGGTGTTTTGCTTTCACTTGTTGACAAACCAGACACTTAGTTACAAATTCTGCAGTATCCTTCTTCATACCTGGCCACCAGTAACCTTTCTTTACGTCTTGATACATTATGGTTGCTCCAGGATGAGTAGTGTATGGTGTGTCATGAGCCTCTATAAGTATTCTCTTCCTCAACTCATCATTCTGAGGGATACATAACCGATTCCTAAAATAGAGGACACCATCTATTAAATGGAACTCCGTTACCTTGCCCTCATGTACTTGTTGAACTATTCTTTGACACCACTCATCGGCCACTTGCTTATCTCTGACTTCCTTCAGTAAAGTAGACTGAACCTCCAAAATGGCAATCCTTCCCGGAATCACTTCAATCTGCTCTTTACACAACCCTTTTATCAACTCTTTCTGCTTAGTGAGCCAGGACAAATAAGTTTTTCTACTCAAGGCATCAGCTATTACATTGGCCTTTCCTAGTTGATACTTGATCTCACACTCATAATCCTTAACCAGCTTTAACCACATTCTCTGTCTCATATTCAGCTCCTTCTGAATGAAGAAATACTTTAAACTCTTATGATCGATGTAGATATTACTCTTTACACCATAAAGGTAATGTCTCCAAATCTTTAATGCGAAGACCACTGCTGCCAACTCTAAATCATGCATAGGGTATCTAGTCTCATACTCTTTCAATTGCCGAGAGGCATATGCTATCACGCTACCTAACTGCATTAGCACAACACGAAGTCCTTGTAGTGAGGCATCTGTATAAATGTCATAATCTACACCCTCCTGCGATAACACTAATATAGGAGTTGTCGTTAACCTCTTCTTCAACTCCTGAAAGCTTTCCTCACATGCTTCTGACCATGCAAAAGGAGTTATCTGCTTGGTAAGAGCTGTCAATGGTTTAGCCAACTGGGCGAACCTTGCTACAAATTATCGGTAGTAACCTGCGAGGCCTAAGAAACTTCTAACCTCTTTTACTATTTTTGGCCTCTGCATTCAAGGATTTCCTTCACTTTACTCGGATCCACTGAAATCTCTTCTTTAGACACAGTATGGCCTAGAAATATCACTCGATCAAGCCAAAACTCACACTTAGAAAATTTAGCATACAACTTCTTTTCTCTCAACCATTGCAACACTATTCTCAAGTGTTCCTCATGCTCTGTTCTCGACTTAGAATAGACCAAGATGTCATCAATGAAAACCACTATAAATTGATCCAAATAATCATGGAATACTCGGTTCATTAAGTCCATAAAAACTGTTGGGGCATTAGTTAAGCCAAACGACATCACTACAAACTCATAATGCCCATACCTCGTACGGAAGGCAGTCTTAGCCACATTTTGCTCGGCCACTCTTACCTAATGGTACCCTGACCTTAAATCAATTTTAGAGAACACTGTGGTGCCTTTCAACTGATCGAAGAAATCATCAATACGAGGTAGCGGGTACTTATTCTTCACTGTCACTTTATTCAATTCTCTATAGTCCATACACATCCGTAGGGATCCATCTTTCTTCTTCACAAACAGAATTGGGGCTCCCCAGAGAGAATGACTCGGTCGAATAAAGCCTTTATCCAAAAGCTCTTGAAGTTGCTTCTTTAATTCCTGAAGCTCTACTAGGGCCATTTGATAAGGGGCTTTAGATATTGGTGCTGTTCCTGGTGCTAGTTTAATACTAAACTCAACCTCCCATTCTGGAGGCAAACCCAGTAACTCTTTCAGAAACACATCTAGAAAATCTCGAACTACTGGCACCCTTTGAATCTCTGGCTGTGGAACATCAACACTCTGTACTACATGGGCAATATATCTCGAACACCCCTTTCTCAACATCTTTCTAGCCTTCACACTGCTAATCAACATACTCAATTGATGGCCCTCTCCAAAACTAAACTTGTCTCTACTATCAAGATTGAATCTCGCTTTCTTTTTTCGACAATCAATTTCTACTCCATACCTCCCAAGGAAATCCATGCCCAATATCACATCAAAGTCGGGCATATCAAAAACTATTAGATCAACCATTAACTCTCTACCCTGGATCACCACAGACTCTCCTGACAACATCTCTTGCGTCAGACACTAACCCCATCGGGTAACTCTATCTTAATGGGTTGAGTCACTTTAGTAGGTTTCAAATCTAACCTCTCTATCATCCCATAAGATATAAAAGAATGAGTGGCTCCTGAATCAATTAAGGCATATAAAGGAATAGCATGGAATAATAACTAACCAGTAACTACTGATGGACTGGCCTCTACTTCACCCTGTGCCACTGTAAACACTCTGGCATTAGTAGTGTTAGTGTATGCCCTAGGAACCAATCGTGTCATCGGTTCCGAGGCATTATGTTTTGTATATATATGTGAATGTATATAGTTTGTATATACATTTTATCTTATCAATAAAAGAAAGTGTTCTTATTTCACATGTTGTTTATTGGCTTCATTTATAATATGTATTACATGTGAAATGTCCGGATGATCAAATCTTTAGAAGATCAAAATCATCAAAGTATTCCACATAGGTATATTAATTGGGCAATAATATTACATAGTAGGCAGCTGAATGCCTCCGTAGAAATCATGTGATGGTATTGGTGTGGGTGATTATAAAAGTTATACACTGGGCATTAGCATGGGTACGCGGTTAGTGAATGTTTATCGATATGGCCATTTATGATGAATCACATGGACATTTAAAATGTAGTCAATGATTTATCATAAGATCGTACTAGGGTATTTTTAATCCTTAGACCTGAGATATCACGGTTGGATTCTGCATAAACCATATGGTTCATATGGTGTATAAACATGAGGCTAATCATGCCATGTGTTAATAAGCCGATTTGGCCATGTGTTGTTTATGTGTGAGGACAAGTGATAGTCAAGATGGGATCCGTTGACTTGGTATAGATTGTATCAAGTTCCAAGACAAATGTCAAGTACTTGGAAAAGGGAAATCTCCGGCCGGGGTATATAAAATGTTACATGAAAGGTTGTTTCATGGTGACACGTTCCATATGTATTGAATTAAAATAAGATAAGGATTTGACATACATGAATCCATTCTTAATAGGATTAGACAACGGAAGGATTTGATTATACAACATGTATGATTGTAAAAGGTTCGTTGGAGTATATCTTCATTGTGACTTAGGGGTTATGGAGCATTGCTAGATGCCTACCATAATCAGTGGGAGTTTTGTTCATAAAGAGTTATGACACAAACATATCGAATAGTCTGTGATATTGGGCCCACGGCTAGGCCACAGTGAACCTAAGAGGTCACACATAAAAAACTAAGGAGAATGAAGAAATAGCCAAAGAGAGTTGATTATCCAAGGTTGGCTAGCACCTACCAAAGGTAATAAAGTTATTTATATTAATCATTTTCTTTATATTAAATTGGATTTTACAAGGGGTTGTAATTGTAAACAATTTAAGGGTTAAATTGTTATGTAAACAATTTAAGAGTTAATTGTAATTGTGATTAAATGTTAATCCAAGTTTATAATTTAAAGAAGTTTAACAACTTCATAACAATATGGAATTGTTTAAGGAAGTCCAAAACAATTATTGAATTGTTTACAAGGATTCCTATATAAAGAAAATGATATATGAATTTTAGAGTAGAGAAAAAAATCTCTAGACCCTAAATCTCCCTCTTGGTCAAATTCTTCTTCCCTTGGGTGGATACTCTTTTGCTTAATTTCTCTTGAAATTAAGAGTCTCCAAAGGTTGCTAAGGACTTAAGGTAACATGTTCTACCTTACTTATTTCAATTTGATTGAAATTTTTTTTTTAAACTATGACTATACTTGTTATAGCATGATATGCTTGATTCTTCATGCATCCATCTTTCAAGTAGTACCTCCCGAACTTTATGCGGGTGGTGGAAAAGGAGCTTTACAATCTCTCATCAAGTGCCCTGGCTATCGGCACTATAACACACCCTCTAGTCCCTCAGACACTCTCTGGTGGTTCTCCCACATTTAGGGCAAAGGGGAAACCCTTCCGTCCAAGGCTGCTTACTCTCCAATCTCTTTTATCTGCCTAGACTGAAACTCTTCTTATTATTCTTCATTTCCTTGTTTTTCACACCCTCAAATTTCTCTCTCTACAGGGCAGAGGATGGCTCACTTGGTCCTCTACCGAGGAACCTACTGGGGAAATTTATTCTCAAATATTCCGCCCTCATTGCTCACCTCGAGGCCTCACTATAAGTTTGAGAGGGATGAAAACTCATCATTGTATCCGAGCTATCTCCGGCTTCAACCCATATACAAACTTGTCTCTTCTCAATGCGGAGTACTAACTATGCCGGAGTACTAACTATTCCGGGTGCAAATCTTGCAAGGGAGTTGAATTTCACTGAGTACTCATTCACGGTAATACCCTGCCGCAAGCTGATAAATTCTTGGACCTTTCATGAACTCGGGCCTCTATTTTGTACTCGGCCTCAAACTCTTGTCTGAATTCTTCCCAAATCATCCTTGTACCATCATGGGTATTTCTATTAATCCCACCAAATTTGGGCATCACCCCGAAATAGAAAATCGCATACTGGATCTTCTCCTGGTCCGTCACGGAAACAAGGCTTTTATAAGTTCTACGGACTTTAAACATTCCTCTGCTACTATCAGGTCCGTAGTACCCTTAAACTCGACGGTTGATATTGACTGGGAAGACCATAAATTGGTTCAATTCTATTCTGCACTGGGGGAGGTACGATGTTCTCTTTCTACAATGTGGTTGGTGGTACCTACACGGGGGTTCCAACTCTTCCTTGGCTCTCTGCCATAACTTGTGTACAATCCCCTGAACTCTAGCTTCATCCAAGGGAGAGGGCATAGCTTCTGGTGGGGTTAGAAGGTTCTCCCTCATTCACCACACCCTTACCCCGCTTTCGTTTGCTACGCTCATCTACAAAACAACCACATTTAATCAATTCGAGAAACACTTATAGTAAGGAAAGAATTAACTCACACAGTCAGTTATCGGACATCGTGGCGATGAGAATAGTACACTGTCAAATCCCAAAATTTCTACTCTGATACCAAAAGTGTAATAACTCCTTTATACTAGGATACTCATAGAAATACATAAAGTAAAATACAATATCAACAAAAGTAGATGGGCCCAAAATTTTCTTTTAGTACATATAAACATTCTTATTACCAAATAAGATATCATTTTACAAAAAGTTAACAAAAACAATGGACAGTGTAGCTATTGATCTCTCTTGCCGACGCCAATCGCCCGCTTCCTCACCTAGATCCTGTAAACACAAAGAAAAACAACGGGGTGAGCACAAAAATAATGCCTCATAAGTAAATCCTCTACTAGTCTGTCCCTGTAACTCTTTTTCTTAATTCTTTCCTTACGCACTTCTCGTCTCATTTATTTCTCTTTCACACATCTCTCTTTATTAATTTTCTATTGTAAGTCACGGCCTCATCTTACCGGTGGCATGGCCGGGTGGAGTTCACAAAGCACCAACCCGCTCTTGTGTGTTTTCTCATTCTCTCTACTCTTAGAGTAGTTCATTCACAAAGTTCTCTACTCTTTCTCAAGCTACTTCTCAATGCACAATTAATATAAGAATAGTTCATGCTTAAAATTCTTACTTAAGGCACTTATGAAATGCACAAATGCAATGTTGCATCAAGATAGTCATTTTGCACAGGTCACACTCAAGAAGGCAGAACTTGAGTTATACACATCGGATTGCTACAGTTTTGGTCTCGTTTTAAAGATTAGAGCAGGGATACAAACTTGTGTTTTGGTCTCAACCCAGTTCAATCTGTAAGATACCCAAAAATCACTCAGAATGTCATGGCTGTGACAGGGCAACCATGGTAACATGTTCTCACTTAGGCATTCACAAATGACAATTGTGCCTAAACAAACCCTAATTTAATTATCTTTCAATTTATTTCCTAAACCATCCAAAATGAGAAAAACTCTCTTGTATCATCACGATAACCCCACGGCACAAACACTCCACAATACTTCTCCAATTCTTTTAATTTCATATCAAACTACTTCTCATCACTCAACAACGCTTTCATAATTGAGTGTATTCAACAACCAAAAAGCAAATATTCATCTCAACTCAATTCTCATAACAAAACTATTTATAACATAACATACTTAACATACATAAATCTCTACCAATTCTACTAAAGGATTTCTTAAATCTCAACTGGGTGGAGTTACTTACCTTGTAATGGAGAGATTTCACTAACACTTTTCCTTTCTTTTGATAGCTTGTCTCTTCTCTACAACTTTAAACAATAAAACCATAAGACTTCAATATACATGTATACACAAAACTTCAATCTAAAGTAAGAATCCTTACTTAGGATGCCTTATTTAACTTTCTACTCCAAACTCCTCAAAAAGCCTCTAAATTCTTGAAATATTGAAAGGAGAGTTGAGAGGAACTGGTGAATGGGAATGGCGGTGGAGAAGAAAAAAATGAAGGGTTTTCTAAACCCAAACCCTTATCAACTTACAATTAACACATGCTTCCCATTTTGCCCTTGCTCTTTCTTGGAAATTTCATCTATGTCCCTTAGTCAATTACAATAATGCCCTCATTTTTATTGCATTCTCCATGAAATTATATCTCTTTTCACTCCCCAATTTTTCAACTAATTTTGAGTGAAAAGACCATTTTACCCCTAATGAAAGTTTAAGAGATTTTCTTCACATTTTTCTCAAAATAACTTTAACAAAATTCAACTAAGGGCATAAGAACATAAATTAAATTACATATCTCCATGTGGATGTTACAAGATTGGTTGTGACTATTCATATTTCGTTGGTGACCGTTCAACTTCTTCACTGGATTTTGCTTACTTTCCGACGATGTTTGGGCTCCCTCGCTACCTATTTGGACTCCCTAGCACCTGATCTACCTCCCTTCATGCTTGATAGTCATTTCACCATCAATGGTGGTGGCCAACAGTTAATGGTGGTGCTCGGCAAACGATTGTGGTGGTTGGTGGCTGAGGTATTCATTTGGGGATGTAATTTGGTGGAAATACAAGGGTAATATTGTCTTAAAACATCTTGTTCATAAGGTTAAAATAGTCCATGAATATTCTTGTAAATTGTTTTCAGAACAAGGACATTACCATCCAAAATTTTTATTAATTAGGGTTAAAATTGTAATAAAATTAAGATTACTAAGTAATTTTAGAATACCTAAGAAAGAGGTGGTATTCAAATTACTTCTTTTGTAACTGACAGTAATTACTATTAATATTATAAGATTACTAAATTTTTTTATTACTTGACAATCAAATATAGTAATGTGAGTAATATAACATGACATTACTAGAGTTGTGGAATTACCCCTAACCCAAAGCACCCTAAATATCACACTCATTAAAGCTAAATCATAGCAAACATTTGTTGCAAACATGCTAGAGCCAATGGATATTTGACATCTATTCAAAACTCCTTATATTTCTACTGGCAGACATCAACTTTATATGATTACGCATGTACTTTAAGAATATTTTGCATTGACCGATTTGATACTCTTTGGGACAAAGAACGTTTAATATATTCTACTTGTCAAATGACAGAAAAATATAAAACTATAGTTAAAGCCAAACAGTTAGCATCTATTTGAAACCTTTAGGTCTTCTGCTGGAGTTTAAAGTGGACTTTAATATGCCTACAGCTTGTACTAATTTAGTGTGGTTAGAGTTTAAAGTGCCCCAGATTAGGACAGAAACGTGTTATATATAATTTACGTACATATAGTTTAGTTCGAAACGTTTCTGTAATTAATATTCTATATAGATTGAAAATTGTATTCGGATTAAAGATCGATACCTCATCGTCACAAGAATAAGCATAGTAGCAAATGACTTCAGCTTAAGGATATTAATTTATATATTCCAGGCAGGTTTCAAATCAAAAGACTTTCAAATCAGAAAAAAGATCTAGTGGAATCATCACGGCTGGCAACTGAACTCTTTTATTGAATAACAAAATGCACCCACCGTAGCAATCAATTAATTGATCAACTGATGTGACAAGCTACCAATTTAATGACAACAAAATGCACCCGCCATAGCAATCATCTATGGATACTGAGAATAATGGATCGTATTTGTAGTTTCATAAATGAAATTAAGCCAGCGTTGTTGCTGGTAGTGGCTCAATTGGTTTATACTGGAGGAACTGTATTGTATAAACTAGCTGTTGTTGATGGAATGAGCTTTAGTGTTATGGTTTCTTATAGATTCATTTTATCCACTGCCTTTATGGTCCCTGTTGCTCACATTATTGAAAGGTTTGATCTTTTTCTTTTAATATACGTCTCTTTCATTATTATTTAGGCATCCATTTCTTGCTAGGCATTGAAATATGTTATTTATGTACATACTTGAATCTTCTTCTCTTCTCGTTTAGTTTTTATTAATGAAATTTAATCTCCTTTTTGCCAGTCATTCATTCATTCTAAGCTTCAAGTTTTAATTGTTTATGTATTTACATTAATGATTGGATCTTCTACAAAAAATTTTGCAGGAAGAGCAGACCAAAGCTAAATTTGATGATACTCTTTCAAGGTTTTCTTTATAGCTTGTTTGGGTATGCAAATAAATATAATGCATCTCTTGTAGTCTAGTTAAAATGATGTTGAAAATTGAATTGCAGATTCATCCTGATATATTATAGACCTCTTGAGTTTCAGGGATCACTATATCAATATTTGTTCTTGAAGAGCTTGGCCTTAACATCTGCACTATTTGTAACGGCCATATCTAACCTCTCTCCAGCTGTCACTTTTATTTTTGCTCTTTCTTTTGGATAAACTACACGCCACTAACGTTATGTCTATCTTGTTCTTTTGAGTCAATAATTAAAATTATAAAATTATTATTTTTTTCTTGGCGAGTAATGTTACGACTTATACATACCAAATATAGAATACAAAGTGATGTAATATTACCTTTGTATATCATTGTTGTGTGTGATTTTTCCATTAAGTTCAGAGAAGTTAGAATTCCCCGAGGTTATAGTTCGACCTAAAATCAGTTCAGTTCAACACTTGTTCGACTCAGAATAAGCTAGTTGCAACTAACCCTAACATTTGTTCAAGCAAATCACAGATAAGCTCAGATCCCAGATATTTCAAAAGAGATTAGATCAACAGCAATAATGGCGTAATCATAACACTCAATCACGAGAATATCGGAGTTGCATTTCAATCTTGATTGTAATTCCTTTAATTTCACTCTTTCTATTGTAAAAAAACTTATACAAACCCCTTCTAACGATGGAAAAGGGGTTAGCAAATTGTTCTAGGCATTATATTATTTTCTGGTAAGCTCTCTAAGCAAATAAGAAAAATAATGGACGTAGGCTCAAGATTCAAACTTGTCGAACCACTTAAAAAACCTTTCATGTTCATTACATTATTGTTATTACATTCATATTTCATTGCTGGTTATCTTTAATCACACACATATCAGTTCTGATTCCACCAAGGTCAATCGAATCACTGTAGTTGGTGCGAATTTTCGTATCCACATTTTGGCGCTAGAAGGAGGGGCCTACTTTCAAAATTTATCACAAACAATTTCAGTGACCTGGTCACCTGAAGTTTCAAATGGCCCATACCAGATAAAAAACCATCACCGAAAACCACGACAACATGGAAATTGCCAAGCAAAAGATGCAGTAGGCTGCTCTTCTAGGTCAACCACCAATGCTGCTAGGGCAGAAGGTTGCAAATTAGTAGGGAGTAGGGACTTCGAATCCCGAAAACGACTAGTTGATGGAGATGATATGGATGATGTAACACAGGCAGTGCAACAGAGTGTGGCTAAATTAAGGAATCAGCAACTGGCCCACCAAGACCTCAATTAGCCACGCTTCATGGAGGTTACTCCAATGGGCCGCGATGGCTTAGCCGATGACCAATTTGGCTTGTCGGCACCAAAGAGCGACTGTAACCTTTAACACCACAGGGCCCATTTTGCTCACGACCGTGAATCCAACCCCGAGAGGCGACAAAGCAAATAGCTTATAGGGGGCAATGAAGATCCTGATCGACAAAGAGATGCTTGCACTAATAGGTGAAACAATCAATGCTAGAGTGCCAGCTTTAACCCAATCTGGCAATGACCAATGTTTTTAACCAACATCACTACTAGCGCATAGACAAGCATGATAGCACCTATCAACCAAACCATCATGACCCCACCTCGTGCACTAATGTGAACAATAGAGCAAGCTCACAAGCAACTAATTTCTAAACTCACCTGCTCAAGGTAAGGCTTACCAGAGTTCACAACTAGAATACTCCTCATAATGAGGACTTAGATTGGGTGTAGAGAATGCTTAACGATCTAAGAGCTCATTAGAATAATTTGGCGAAAGAGATAGTGAATTCTCCATGTAATATCCCACTTGAGGTATGTATTTAAGATTTGTTGTATTAGTTAAAAGTTTATTGTTTCAACTTTAATTGAGTTTGTATGTTGAGTTGGTTGAATTGTTGCCTTGAAATTGGTTGAGTTTTGGTGAAGTTGGAAATCCAATCTTCGCCGGGGTGAAGAAGGAGCTTCGCCGCGGCGAGGGAGGAGAGTTGCACTACGGGTAGGTTCTGCCCTGTTTCGCCGAGGCGACGAAAAATGCTTCGCCGCGGCGACGAGCCTAAGAAAAAGTTTCTTGAGTTTTCTAGAGAATTCTTCTTTTGGGACACAATGACCATTCTACCCCTAATTAGTAGGAAAAGTGGGGAGTAAAATGAAAGGAAATTTAGTAGAGATTGTGTTTGGATGGGGGTGTATTGGTAAAGAATCAAAGGATATAGATGGAATTTCTAAGGAAGGACAAGGGCAAAATGGGAAATGATGCTTATATTATGAACTAAAAAGGGTTAAGTGTAGAGAAACCCTTTATTTCTTCATTCCACCGCCTCTTCCATTTGCCCATTTTCTCTCAATTTCTCCATCCAATCTTCCAAGATTTCTAAGGGATTTAAGAGGGGTTTTGAGTAGAGATTTCATCTAAAGCATCCTAAGGTAAGAATTCATGCTTTAGATGTGAATTTTCTTATAAATATAGTGAAGTCTTATTAGGTTGTTGCTGTCCTTGTGGTTGTTTTGAGTTGTAGAGAGGAGACAAGACCACAAAAGGAAGGAAAAGTGCTAAAGAAGTCATCTTTGCACAAGGTAAGTAAATCCAACCAACTTGAGTTTTAAACAAGCTTTTTGTGTAGAGATGTATGCATGATCAGTATGTAGTATGATTAATGAGAAATTGAATTGAGATGAGTAGCTATTTTTGTAGTTGTTGGATAGATTCCATGTATGAGAAGTGTTTTAATGTGTATTGAGAATGGAATTTGAGATGAAGTTTGAGAGATGTTGTGTGAAACGTTTTGGAAGTGCCTTCCTTGACAGGGTTTATGAGTAATTGAGGGAGTTTTTCCCCATTTTGGATGGCTAGAGAATGAAGGATAGTAGTAATTTTAGTAGAGTGTTTATATGCACATGAGTTGTTTGAGGAAATGTCTAAGTGAAATCTGCCCTGTCACTTCCGTAGCTTTCTAAGTGATTTTTGGACATCTTAAGATTTGAACTGGGCTGAGATCAAAACATAGAAGTTGTAGCCCTGTTTCTAAGCTTTGAAACAAGACCAGAACCGTAGCAATCAGAGGTGTATAATGAAAGTTATGGTCTTTTTAGTGTGACCTGTGCAGAATAACGGTTTTGAGGAAATCTTGTAGTTGGCATTTCATTAGTGCATTAGTGAGCATGAGCTAGTTCTACACAATTGTTTATGCACTTAAGCAGTAAGATGTAGCTTGAGATATAGTAGAGAATATGAGTATAAGCTACTTTAAGAGTTAAAATAAAGAGAATAGAGTAGGTTGTGCGATGGGGAACCCGTGAGTAATGGGTAGAGTATTCCCGCATGTACGCCGCATTGAGAGAGCGGCATGAGTATCAGATAGAGAAGTGGTGTAGCCCGTGAGAGTGCATGCGGATGAGGGCTATACCCGAGTACCCGAGAGAGAGATATTATATACTCACATGGCCAAGGGTTCCGAATCCATGCATAACCGAGTCCGATTGGCTAGAGTGAATAGAGGTCACGTAGAGTGGGAGTGAGTCCCGGCCGTGCCCCCGGTAAGATGGGGTCGTGATTTATGAAAGAGTTATGAGAAAAAGTTCTAAGGGAAAGAGAAAGAGAAAAATAGAGTAGAACCCAAAGAGAAATTGCATGAGGAGTTGTAAGGAAAGAATGAGAGAGAGAGTTACGGGGATAGCATGAGTAGAGGATTTACTTACTGAGCATTATTTTAGTGCTCACCCCGTTGTTTTCCTATGTTTTGCAGGACCTAGGTGAGGACACCGTCGGATGGATGTCGGCGTTCAAGAAGGAGTGGTTACACTGTCCCTTATGTTTTTGATGACTTTTGTATACGTTATACATTTTGTGTAAAAAATGTGTATGTTCGTAAAGAGTATGTATATATGTTTAATAAAAGAAAAATTTGGGCCCAATTTCTTTATTTTATTTTATATGTATTTCATTATAAGATTTTGAGTAGTAGTGGCTATTACACTCCATTCATGGAGGAAGTTCGCCAAGCCTTGCTTCCATAAGGATTTAGGGCGCCAAAGAGTAAGTTCGATAGGAAAGGGATCCCAGAGACAACCTTGACCTAATGGAGCTGCATCAGGTCTCTGACTTGGCAAAGTGTCGCTGTTTCATGGTCACTTTAGTGGGAGATACCAAGAGGTGGTACAAAAGGCTCAAGACAAACACAATACATTCTTGGCAACAATTCTTCTTGCTGTACTTACAACAATTTCAGGTGAGGAGACAGTTTGCAATGCCATTAGCTATCTAAGCAACATTCATCAAGAAAAAAATGAAACTCTAACCTCATACTTAACGAGGTTCCAGAATGAACAAATAAAGGTTACGGATGCACCTGAGGATTCAATCCGAACTTTGCTAATAGCAGGAATAAGGCCACAGACAGAGTTGTGGAAAGAGCTTCAAAGCAAAGACCATGTGAGCCTGGCCAAGTTCTATCAAATGGCCGCCAAACATCAACGAGTAGAAAACTTGTTGACGGCCTTAGCCAGAAGTTCACCCTGAAGAGCCCTTGATAGGCGACAAGATTGCCCAAGAAATAAATGAAAGGGCCAAGATCGCACTGACAAGGACTGAAATAGGTTCCAAAAAAGACAAAAAATAAAAAACTGCAAGGAAAGGCAACCTTTTCCGCGATATGCAGAATACACCCCTAACTCAAGATGTAGCTCACATTTATGAAGTCTCTCGCGAGGCTAGAAAACTACCCGTGCTAGAAAGAATGAGGGGAGCACTAGGCAGAAAAGATCACAAAAAATACTATTGTTACCACCAAGACATTAGGTACAACACTAATGAGTGCCAAGCTTTGAGAAATGCCATAGAAGATCTGATTAGAAGAGGCCACTTAAAAGAATTTGTCAAGGAGGAGCCAGCTCACAAAAATCTAAGCGAGCAGAATAATCAGATCCAACAGACCCAGTCGAACAACGATGTACTAGTAGGTATGATCTATGGGGGACCCAACATTGCAAGGAGCTCCAAGTGCTCTTGCAAGCAATATGCGTGGGAGGCCAGGATAGACTCGGTCCTCTAAGTGATGAGCTATTAGAGAAAGTCACAGAAGTAGTCCAACCTAGAAAGCAAGGTGATAGGATTCACCAAGGAAGAGTGCGAACAATAAGGATCGATAATGCTCGAGTACTTAGGGTAATGGTCGATAATGGTAGTGCAGCATCATCTTCTTAGGAGCTTTTCGAGAGATGAGGTTCACCAAGCAAGACCTAAGGGATGTCCATCACCACTGTATGAATTCACTGGGGATAGGTTAGTCCCCAAGGGAATCATCGAGTTGCCCATCACTCTTAGGGAAGAGCTTCAGATAAGGACAGTGATGGCAAAGTTTCTAGTGGTCGACTGTCTGACCACTTATAATGTCATTTTGGGGAGGCCAATCCTAGACGACCTAAGTGCAGTCACCTCGGTGCGCTACCAAGCAATGAGACTCCAACTCTAGGCGGAGTCGCAACAATCAAGAGTTACAGGAAAGATTCTCGAGAGTGTTATAATCGAGCCATCCATGCTACACAAAAATGGTCGCTCTCGAGAACCATGGTCATTGTTGAGTCCAGGCCCACTAGAGGATACAATAGATCCTCACATCCACAAAGAAGAGCCTGTAGCAGGGCCTATAGAAGAGTTGCAAGAAGTACATGTCAGCGAGGAAGACCCAACTCGCTTGCTAAAAATTGGGAGCAGTCTAAGCAACGAGTTGGCAAATAGTCTGGCAGGGTTCCCAAAGAAAAACCTCGATGTGTTCACTTGGGTACATACAAACATGGTGGGGATTAGCCCCAAGGTAATGTGCCACATATTGAATGTCGACTCAAGGGCTCGACCAAGTAGACAAAAGAGAAGATCTGTGGATGTTGAGCAGTCCAGAGCATTAAGGATGAAATTGATAAGCTCTTGAACATCAATTTCATTCAGGAAGTAAAATACTAGACTGGCTCACCAACTCAGTCCTGGTGAAGAAGTCGAATGGCAAATGGTGGACTTGCGTCAACTTCACTGATCTGAAAAAGGCTTGTCCTAAAGACAACTTTTTGTTACCTTGGATTGATCAACTAGTAGATGCGACAGTTGAGAACACACTACTAAGCTTCATAGATGCTTACTCAGGATATAACTAAATCCCGATGTATCAACTCAATGAAGAACATACCTCATTTATTACTAACCCGGGTATCTATTATTATAGGGTTATGTTGTTTGGCTTGAAGAATGCTAGAGTGACCTATCAACATTTGGTGAATCAAATGTTCACTGAGCAGATTGGAAAAACCATGGAGGTGTACATTTACAACATGCTCGTCAAGTCGAAGGTTGTCGAAGGCCATATCAAGCACCTAGGAGAAATGTTTGATATCCTAAAAAAATACCGAATGAGATTAAACCCTCTGAAGTGTGCTTTTAGAGTAAGCTTGGGAAAGTTTTTGGGTTTCCTTGTAAACCAGCGAGGTGTTGAAGCCAACCTAGACAAGATTCAAGCTCTCTTGAACATGAAGAGCTCGGCTAATATAAAGCAGGTTCAAAGTTTGACAGGGTGAGTGGTTGCACTGAGCAGGTTTTTTTTTTCCAACTACAAATAGGTGCCTGCTTTTCTTCGAAACCTTGAAGGGCAATGAGGGTTTCAAGTGGACAGAGGAGTGCAAGAAAGCATTCCAAGAGTTGAAGAGGCATTTAGGGCAGCCTCTTTTATTGTCAAAGCCTGTCCTGGGTGAGCCTCTACTATTATACCTATCGGTATCTAAGTCTGCCATCAGCACAGCTTTGGTACGCGAAGAAGGGAGAGTGTAATAGCCGGTATACTATGTGAGCAAGCGGTTGCTCAATGTTGAGACAAGGTATCAAGAGATGGAGAAGCTCACCTATGCACTTATCATAGCCGCTCGGAAGTTGTGGCCCTATTTTCAGGCACACTCCATACATGTCTTGACCAACTTTTCATTGAAAACGATAATGCAGAAGCCCAAGGCATCGGGTAGGTTAATGTTAGTGTATGTTAGTGTTCACCCTAGAAACCATTCGTGTTGTCGGTTTCAGAGCATTTTGTCTTGTATCAATATATCATAAATAATAGAAGAAAGAGTTCTTCAATTCATATATATAAATGACTTCCTTTATACAGTCATGCATTTAAAATAAAGTATGAATATGAATTGTCCAGATGATTCATTTAATTGGTAAATGAATTTATCAAAAGGTTCCCTCCGGAAGCAATATTATTTGGGCAACTATATTGCATAGTATGCATACTGGATGTTTCCGAAAGATATCATGAGTTGATATAAGTACGGATGACAGTGATAGTTATGTCACTAGGGCATTAGTGTGGATAAGCAATTGGTGAACTATTTTTCGAATGTGACCGAATAACGACAAATCACTTGGAAAAGCATATAATCAATGATTTATCATTTGGTTATATCAGTGCACGATGTAGTCCTTTGACTTGAGACATCATGGTCAGATCCAATACAGATGTGTATGGTTCATATGGTGTAAGTCATATTTCGTATGATAAAGCCTATATGGTCATGTGTTGTTCATATACGAAAACGAACAATAGTCAAGACGGGATCCATTGACTCAGATATATAAGATTAGGAGTACCATTGACTCCATTCAGATCTGGGTTCCTAGACGAACATCAATAAAAGTTGAAAACCAAAAGCTCTAGGTAGAGTATATTATTAGTCATACGAAAGTAAGTTCGTGATGACAAGTTCCAGACATATTGATCGATGATTCGATAGAAGATCAACTTTAGGAATTTAACATTCCATGAATTTGTACTCGATCAGGATATATCAATGGAGGGACTTTACCTGCATGGTACATATGATCTAAAAAGGTTTGATGGAGCTGTTCCTTCATCGTGGTTTAGGGGCTATGGCACACTGCTAGATATTTACCATAGTCGTTGAGCCTTCGAACGAGTTTCTGGATTGATCCAGAACTAGCTCATGACTAACCCACGATGGACCTACATGGTCACACCAATAGCCTTGTGGAGTTAAAGAAGGTTGAGAGAGAAATGATTATCCGAAGGGGGCTAGCACCTTTCGAGGGTAATAATGGAATTTTCATATAAATCGTTACATGGAAATTGTTCAAGACATTTTAAAGAGTTAAAATGGTTGGATGATAATTAATTGGATTAATTATAATATCTTAAAGTGTTAGCATGGATTATATGGGCTAAAGAATAACCTTTAAAAGTTAAAGGGTTTGAAATTAATATTACAGGTCATTAGTGTAAACTAGTGTAATTTACAAGTAACGCCCACATTGAGGTACGTAACTTATTTATGCTTTAATGCCCTTAGTTTTGCCTATTTCAAGGTGAAAGATTGAAAATTAGAATTTACAAACTTTGCCGTGTCAAAGGAGTTTTGTCGCCGCAGCATTGTACACACTGCCCAAATCGAGTCTTAGAATTGTAGTCTTCGCTATGGCAATGTATGCTCTGGAATGTCTTGCCGAGGCGAAGAAAAAACTTCGTCAGGGCAAAGAACTTGTTGACATTTTTGAGAAAATCCTAGAAAACTTCCTTAAGGGGTCATTCCACCCATAATTAGTTGAAAATGTGGGGAGTGAAAAGTAGTAGAATTTTATGGAGAATGCAATGGAGATGAGGGTATTTTTGTAATTGACTAAAGCGTAAAGATAGAATTTCATAGAAAGTACAAGGGAAAAATGAGAAAGTATAAGTATTAATATGAGATATTAAGGGTTCAAGAATGAAAACCCTACCATTCTCTACCCTTCACACGCCACCTTCATCCCCAATTCTCTCAATTCTCTTCACCAATTTTCTAAGGAAATTTAGAGGATTTTGGTTGGATTTTGTTAGACTTTCAATCCTAAGCATTCAAAGGTAAGAATTCTAGCAATAAGATGAGAGATTAATTTTTAAGTGTTGAATTCTTATAGTTTATATGCTTAGAGTTTAAGAAGAAAAGGAAATCTACCAAAGAGAGAGGTTCTAGTGTGGAACTACCCAAGATCAAGGTAAGTAAATCCAACCCCAGCCTTTGATTTGAGCAATAAGGTGCATAGAGAATTCTCTTATATATATATGTATATGCTTGAGTATTGAGAATTGTTGATGGAATTGATGATGATTCATAGTTAGAATTCCACCATGAGGATTGATGATTGTGTTTATAGAAATTGATGGAAGTTTGGATGAGTTCCAAAAGAATTTGAGTAGAGTTATGAAGTGTTTTTTCCTAGCCAGGTTTTGAAGTTGTTTTTAAGAAGCTTCGCTTCAAAATTTTGGTGGTTAGAGATTTTTATGGAAGTGTAATCACCTTAGTGCTTTATTTGTGCATACAAAATGTTTGATGAAATTTCATAGAGAAATGGATGTATGAGTATTTTGATTTATTATTTTAATATGAGTTTGTAGATGGTAGAGAAAGTAGAGAATGACATGTTTACATGCCATATTGCGTCCTTGCATTTAATCAAGAATTAAGAAAGAACAATAAGAAAGAGTCCATCTACATGCATATATGCATATAAGCACACCAAAGAACGAAGAAAGAAACAGAATTACTAAAGAAAAGAAATTGAATACTAATTTCTAAAAGAAAGATAAGAGAAAAGAAGGTTGTTGCGATGGGGAACCCGTGAGTGACAAGAAGAAGAATATCCCCACATGCACGCCGCCTTCAGTGAGCGGCCTAAGAATAAGAAAAAGAAGTTGTACAGTATCAAGGGTGCATGTGGATGAGGGCTATACCCAGAAGAATATACCTACATTCATGCCGCCTTTAGTGAGTGGCCTAAGAATAAGAAGAAGAATGTGTACAGTCTGTAAAAAGTGCATGTAGATGAGGACTGTGCTCACTCACACGGCCAGGATTCCAAATCCATGCCTCAACCGAGTTCGATCGGGAAAGAATAAAAAATAAAGAAAGAAAAGAATAGAAAGAGAAGGATAAGAAAGAAAAAAAGAGAATAAGAAAGAAAAAAAGAGAATAAGAAAGAAGAGAAAAGAAGAAAAGAAAGAATAGAAAGAAAGAAAGAAGAAAGAAACATAGAAAAAAAGAAAAACAAATAAGAAATAGAAAAACAGAAAGAAAAATGCACATCCTATGCAATTGTGCATTTGCATCATACCTATGCATGATACCATGCTTACTATCATGAGTAGTGAGAAATTAGAATAAAAAAAGAACAGAGAGAACTAGAAATAGAGAAAGAACAAGGAAAGAATTGAGAAGAATAGAAAGGTGTGATGTAAGGAAAGAAATTCAGAATACGAGCAATGGAGATAGAAGAATAGCATAGCAGATTTACTTACTTAGCAACTAGTGCTCATCCTGTTGTTTTCAAATGTTTTTGCAGGAAATAGGTGAGAAGTGGTCGGATGGAACGTCGAGAAAGGAGGAGAATGGCATCACTATCCACTGTATTTTGAGTTTATGTATAAGATACTTTTGTTGTTCTAAAGAATTTAGTATAAAAAAAATAAAGAAATTTTTGGGCCCACTATCTTCTGCTTATATACTTGTATATTTTTATGAGATTTTTAGTGAATTTATATTATATTTTCCAAAGTACACTAGCTAGAAAGAGTTATTACATTACATGGGTTTTTGAATAATAATGATTATTCAAGGGACATCGCATAAATGAGCCTTCACATTTTGCAACAATGAAGAACATGTAATTATAAAATGACCATAGCCTATATAAATGAAATGATAGATTATCTTTTAATAAGAGAATTTCATTTTTCATCACAAAAACAAAAAGTTCTCACTCTCTCTTAAATCGGCCAAGCTCTCTCTTCCACTAGGTAGTGTTAAAGTGTAGAGAACTCATTCCTTTGGGTTTCGGCTTCATCAAATAAGGCACTTGGAGAAGGTATAATACACCAAACTTAATTCATTTTAAGTTGTTTAATGTTTGAATGTTCCATAACTGTAATGACTCTCTCTTTAGCTAGTATACTCATAAAATAAACAGTAAAACTCACTATATATATTACAAAAATATACATGTAGAAGAGTATAAAATAATGGGCCCAATTTTTCTTTATATATACAAAACTATACATAGTGTAAATAAATTTCCCAAGAAGCTCGACAGTGTTGCCGGACCCTTCCGCATCTTGACATTCCAAGCGACCGCATCTTATCTACTACCTGCAAAAACATTGAAAACAATGGGGTGAGCACTAATTGCTCAGTAAGTAAACCCGCTATGCTACTCTTCTATCTCCGTTGCTCATATTCTGAATTCTTTCCTTACATCACACTTCTCTCTTCTTCTCTATTCTTTTCTATTCTTTCTCTATGTTTTTTCTCTATTCTTTTTATGTTCTTTCTCTATTCTTGTTTCGCACTTACTAACATGTAAGCACAATTGGAGAAACTAATTCTGAATAATATGAATGTCATGATGCATGTGCATAAATGCATAAAGAATGTAATTTCTTTTCTGTTTTCTCTCTCTTCTTTCTTTCTATTCTCTTCTTTCTTTCTGTGTTCTATTCTTTCTTTCTTTCTTCCTATTCTATTCTGTTCTTTCTTTCTTTTCTTTCTTTCCATTCTTTCTTTCCATTCTTTCTTTCTTTGGTTATATTCTTTCTTTGGTTATATTCTTTCTTTCATTATATTCTTTCTTTCTTTCTTTTCTTTCTTTCTATGCCGATCGGACTCGGTTGAGGCATGGATTCGGAACCCTGGCCATGTGAGTGGGTACAGTCCTCATCTACATGTACTTCTATCGGACTGTACAACTTTTCTTTCTGATTCTGAGGCCGCTCACTAAAGGCGACGTGCATGTAGGTAAATTTTGTTGGTACAGTTCTCATCCACATACACTTTTAACGAACTGTACACTTACTTCTTTCTGATTCTGAGGCCGCTCACTGAAGGTGGCGTGTATGTGGGACTATTCTTCTCTGTCACTCACGGGTTCCCCATCGCAACAATCTTCTTTTCTCTAATCTTTTTACAATTAATTCTTTTCTTTCTTTTTCTTTATTCTTTACTATTCTCATCCATGTGTATGTGCCTGGAACTATGCTCATTCTTTGCTATTCTTTCTAAATGCAAATGTGAGAATGTGAGATTGCATTATGGCATATAAAAATATCATTAGAGAACTAGTATTTTCTACCAACAACATTCCCATACTTGAAATCAATCATAGATTATTAGACCAAAAAATATTTTGTGGTAGTCATTCTGCACAGGTCATATTAAAGAAGGCATATCTCGAGTTATACACATCGGATTGCTACGATCTTAGTCTCGTTTTAAAGCTTAGAGACAGGGCTACAATGTTTAGGTTTAAGTCTCAACCCAGTTTGTAACGCCCGCTTGAGGTATGTAACTCATATTTGCTCATTTTGCCCTTAAAGTTGTTTTTGTGCCTTAGTAAAGTGTGTATGTGTTGAAATTGCTTGAATGCCTTGAAATTGGTGAAGTCTGGTTGAAATTTATGAAAGGCAGACTTCGCTACGGTGAAGAAGACTCGTCGCCGTTGCGACATAGGCCCTGGAATTTTTCATCGAGGCGAAGATTCGGCTGAAAATTCTTATGAGTTTCTAGAGAATTCTTCCTTTGGGGCACAATGACCATTCTACCCCTAACTAAAGGGAAAAGTGGGGAGTGAAATGCAAGGAAATTGCATGGAGAATAGTTTAAATGGGGGTGCATTTGCAAAGAATTAAAGGGCAAAGTTGGAATTATTAAGAAAGAGTAAGGGTAAAATGGGAAAGAGTGGAGAAAATATGAGATATTAAGGGTTTAGCTTTAGAAACCCTTTCATTCTTTCTTTTCCACCGCCTCTTCCATCCTTCAATTCTCACAAGCTTTCATTCCATTTTCCAAGGATTTTTGGAGGGCTTTTGCCTAGAAGTTGTTACAAGTTGATCCTAAGCACTTAAAGGTAAGAATCCTTACTCTAGATGTGAATTTTTATTAGTGTAAGAGTAGGATCCTTACTAAGTTTGTGTTTAAGGTTTAAGAGAAAGCATCAAGCCATCAAGAGTAGAGAGCTTAAGTGGATTCTACTTGAGTATAAGGTAAATAAATCCACCTAAGTTGTGAGTTGCATGATTTAATGATGTATAGAGATTTGTATATGATTAATGCTTGAATTTTTATGTTTGAAATGAGTTGATGGATTTATGAATGAGTTCAATGTTGATTTATGGAGAGATTTCCACCATGAGAAGGGTGGATTGTGTTGATAAAATTTGATAGAAGTATGAACAGATTTAGAAGAATTTGAGAGGACTATTGGAAGTGTGTTTTCTTTGCAGGATGTGTGATGACTTGAAGGAGTTGAACTCCAATTTTGGATGGTTAATAAAGTAGTAGAACTATAGTTAGAGTAGAGTTTATGTATGCATACATATTGTTTGATGGGTAGAAGTAGAGAACCTTACTTTATGCAACATAGCATATTTGCATTTCATGAGTGCATATAAGAAAGATTCTAGGCATGAGCCATCCATAAGCATATGTTTATATGTGTAATCATCAAAGAAAGAAATATGAGTACTGAGAAAGAAACACTCTAAGAATAAAGATAAAGATAAAGAAAAGAACAAATTCTCTTAGAATAAAAAGAAAGAAAGAATTAGCACTAGAGAATAAAAGGAATAAAAAAAGTGCTAAAGAAGAGAAAAGAGAATAGGTTGTGCGATGGGGAACCCGTGAGTGTATAATTTCCCGCATGTAAACCACCATGAGAGAGCGGAATGAGAATGAGAAAAATAATTCGTTTAGCCCGTAAGAATACATACGGATGAGGGCTATACACGAGAGAGAGTACACTCACATGGCCAAGGGTTCCGAATCCATGCATCAACCAAGACCGATCGGCAAAGAATAAGAGAAAGAATAAGAATGAGAAAGAATAAGAATGAGAAAGAATAAGAATGAGAAAGAATGAGAAAACATGAGAATAGAATAAGAAAAGAATAGAAAGAAAAGAAAAGAGAGAAAATGCATTGCTTTGAATTAGTGCATATGCATCCCATCCATGTATGTTATCATGATATCCCTCATGGGTGATGAGAATAGAGAGAAAGAAAGAGTTAAAAAAAAAAAAAAAAGAGAAGAACAGTGAGAACTAGAAGCAGAGAAAGAACAAGAGAGATTGAAAAAGACAAAGTGACAAGAGTAAGGAAAGAATTGAAGAGTGATACACGGGGATGGTGGAGTAGAGGATTTACTTACTGAGCATCTTTGTGCTCACCCCGTTGTTTTCTATGGTTTTGCAGGACATAGGTGAGGACGTGGTCGGATGGACGTCGACAAGCGGGGAGACTTGGCTACATTGTCCACTGTTTTGAGAGTCTTTTTGTATAAATGATATTGTACTATGTAAAGAATATATATATGAAGTAAAGAAAATTTTTGGGCCCAACTATTTTGATAAGTATACTTGTATTTTTATTAATCTATTGTATGAATGTGATAGTAGAAAGAAGTCATTACACAGTTCAATCGGTAAGATGCCTAAAAATTACTTAGAAGGTCACGACTGTGACAGGGCAACCATGGTAACATGTTTTCTCTTAGGCTTTTCATCAAACAAATTGCATGCATACTCAAACTCTATTTGGCTACACTTCTACTTCTTTCTCAAGCCACCAATATTTGGAGCAAAACTCCATCAAATCACCATAAACCTAGCTAGGAAACTACACTCCATAAAGTCTATCAAACTCTTTTTTAATTAAACCAAACTTCCATCAATCACCATATAGGCAAAGTCTACATTTTCATGGCCGAATTTTAATTATCATCAAGTATCAATCTCATCAAAACTTCTCAAAAACATAAGCACATACATATATGTACAAATCTCTACAAACTTACTCAAATCAAACTTAGGGTTGGATTTACTTACCTTGATCTTGGGAAGGTCCACACTAGAAACTCTCTCTTTGGGTAGATCTCCTCTTTTTCTTAAACCCTAAGCATATAACTATAAGAATTCAACACTTTAAAAATTAATCTCACATACTAGAAACTCTCTCTTTGGGTAGATCTCCTCTTTTTCTTAAACCCTAAGCATATAACTATAAGAATTCAACACTTTAAAAATTAATCTCACATCATATTGTAAGAACTCTTACCTTTGGATGCTTAGGATTGAATATCTACCAAAATCCAACAAAAATCCTCTAAATTGCCTTGGAAATTTGATGAAGAAAATGAGAGAATTTAGAGATGAAAGTGGCGTGTGAGGGAGTAGAGAATGATAGAGTTTTCAAGAATGAACTCAAAATATCTCATTTATTACTTCTACTTTCCCATTTTTCCCTTGCACTCTATGAAATTTCATCTATGTCCCTTAGTCAATTACAATAATGCCCTCATTTTTATTAACTTCTCCATGAAATTCTATCTTTTTTCACTCCCCACTTTTTCAACTAATTATGAGTGAAAAGACCATTTTACCCCAACGAAATTTTAAGGCATTTTCTTCACACTTGTTTAAGATACCTTTACCAAAATTCAACTAAGGGTATTAGGGAATACGTAAAGCTACGTACCGCGATGTGGGCGTGACAATTCTCCCCCTTTACAAGAATTTCGTCCCTGAAATTCAAACGAACAACTCAGGGTGGCGGTTCCTCACATCTTGCTCTACCTCTCATGTTGCTTCTTCTACCTTATGATTCCTCCATAGGACTTTACTAGTGGAATACTTTTGTTTCGGAGCTCTTTAATCTTTTTGTTTAAGATCTGTACTTATTGCTCCTCATAAACGAGATTCTCTTCTAAGTCTACTTCTTCTACTTTTAGTATATGGGAGGGATCACTGACATACCTTCGAAGTATTGATACATGGGAACTATTGTGCACTCTATCCATATTTAGTGGTCGCGCCAATTTGTAAGCTACCTGTTCCACTCGTTGTAACACTTCAAAGGGCTAATGTATTTAGGTGCTAGTTTTCCTTTATCACCAAACCACATTACCCGATTGCAGGGGGAAATCTTAATGAACACTTTATCACCCACTTCAAATTCTACATCCTTTTTCTTTAAATGTTCATTCTACGCTTGATCAGCTGGACATCTTCTATCATTTTTTGAGTCATCTCTAGCCCAAGAGCTGTTTGTAACTCATCTTTCTCTCCTATCTCGTCCTAATGTAATGGAGATCTACACTGTCTGCCATACAAGACTTCATAAGGAGCTATCTTAATTGTAGACTGATAACTGTTATTATAGGCAAACTCACTAAAGGTAACATCTCATGCCAAGAAGTCATTCTATAATCTATACAGCATGCTCTCAACATATCCTCAGTCTGGCCATCTGTCTGAGGATGATATGTTGTACTAAAGGCCAATTTGGTACCCAAGTTTCTCTATAAACTGGTCCAGAAAGCAGACACAAATCTGGAATCTCTATCTGACACCATTGTCTTGGGCACACCATGGAGTCTAACTATCTCCCTGACATAAATTTGAGCCAGCTGCTCTGAGGTAGTCCTTTACTGGAAGAAAATGGGCTGACTTCTTTAATCTGTCTACTATCACCTATATTGCATTATACCCCCTCTAAGCTCTTGGAAGGCTTGTAATAAAATCCATTGATATACTTTCCCATTTCCATTCAGGAATGCTGAGTGGCTGAACCAAACCTAATGGTTTTGGTGTTATGCTTTCACCTGTTGACAAACCAAGCACTTAGCCACATAATCTCCAATATCTTTCTTCATACCTGACCTCCAATAACTTTTCTTTAAATCTTGATACATCTTGGTTCCTCCAGGATGAGCAGTGTATGGTGTTTCATGAGCCTCCGCAAAAATCTTCTTCTTTAACCCAACATCTTAGGGAATACATATACGATTCTGGAAACGGAGGACACCATCTAACAGGTGAAATTCTGATATCTTGCTCTCAAGCACTTGCTGACTTATTTTCTAACACCACTCATCAACAACTTGTTTTTCTTTAATCTTTTCTAGCAAAGTAGGTTGAATTTCTAACCTGGCAAGCCTTCTCGGTATCAACTCTATTTGTTCCTTTACCAACTCTAACCATCTCCTTTACCTCATATTCAGCTCCCTTTGGGTGAAGAAGTACTTCAAGGTCTTATGATCCGTATAAATGTTGCTCTTTGCTCTATACAAATAATGCCTCCATATTTTTAGTGCAAAAACTACAACAGTCAACTCTAGATCATGAGTAGGGTATCTCGTCTCATACTCTTTCAACTGCCGAGAAGCATAAGCTATTACCCTACCCAACTACATCAATGCTGCACCAAGTCCTTGAAATGAGGATAGGAGTTGTGGTCAATCTTCTCTTTAACTCTTGAAAACTGTCTTCACAGGCATCTAAGCATATGAAATGAGTCCTATGTTTGTTAAGATGGCGTGCTGTCATAGGCACCCAGAATTAAAACCTAAAAACACATGTAGTAGTGTGAATCAGGATCATTCCCATGAAGAGTGTCTAGCTGAATTTAATGTTATGTGAACCAGTATTTTGGGGGGGGGGGGGGGGGGGGGGGGGGGGGGGGGGGGGGGGGTTGAGTTAAACAGAAACAATTTCAGGAAAACAACAATTCAAATCAATCAATCAATCAGAATAACAAACTTTTGTCTAAGTCAACATCCACCATCAGAATCTTACAACTGATCATCGATACAAAAATAAATCAATTCATACCCTGAATATTCACCATTGGAACTATTTTCCTATCTCTCCTTAGTTGTAATTAATTAAGAAACAAGTGATCTAATTAACCTTACTGCTAAACAACCCTAGACAAGTGCTAAAGATTTAATCTAGTGGCAGCCTTATGACCTAGAGAGATCAATGAAGCTAAACAACACAAACTCAAGCGATTGCATTTAATTTAGTCGAGTGTTCTTCTTAAGAATTACTAATTCCTGATGCAACAAATTATTAACCCTAATTGCTTCACAAGTTAGAGGAATCAAACAATTATGGATTTGATATCTAACTTAGTAGTAGATTGCAACAATTAATAAACTAGTAGGCCTCCTAGTAATTAAACGCAACAATCATGAAAATATGCATGGAAGAACATTCAATACTCAAACATAAATTGAACACTTAAAGAAAAAAACCAGATTGATCTCACAGTTTATTGATTCCGACGTCTTGTTTCCTTCGACCAAGTTATGAAAATTAGCCACTCATGGCCATCACGAAAATTCAAAAGAAAAACGAAAATCCACTCAAGAGAGAAGAGAGAGGCATGTGTGATATGTGTCAAAACCTAATATGATCTCAATCTCTTCATATCCAATTCGAATTCAAATTCTACTAAATCTAAATCTCATAAAAATATTCTAAAATCCCAAAATAACCTTATCCTAATTCTGAGTAATTGAAAATAAAATAAAATCTTAATACAAAATAGGAAAGTTGTGTGTCCATCTGTAACTTGCGTGCCACATGTCTTCAAATCTTCCAATAATTGGACTTGCATGACAAGGTAGAATGTTCCAGAACGTCAGCAATGCAGGTGCGTCAACTTCAAGCCCGATTACCACCTTGATGCAGTGAGTATCTCTCCAAACTCAAAACATTAAAGTTGTATATCTATTTCTCACTGTTTCACAACATTTTGAATCATCTCAATCGGAGCTTGGATGAGAGCGTTATTCCCAGATTACGAAACAATGTCGAAATTGTCCAAATTCACTTAACTAGTTCCGTTTTGCAATTAACGCCTCCATTTGCATCCTAAATCAAAATAGAATAATAATGAGTACATTTAGGCAGAAAATAAGTATAAAAGACTAGACATTAAGGGGGGTAAATATGACATTTTGCATTCTCATCATAAGAGCTGTAAGCTTAACTGGGCAAACCCTGCTACAAACCGTCTAGAGTAACCTACTAGCCCCAAGATGTCTTTGGCTTTTGCCATTCTAGAGTTGCTCTCACCTTACTAAAATCCACTGAGATACGTTCCTTTGAAACAGTATGGCCTAGGAAGATAACTTGATCCAGCCAAAATTCACACTTGGAAAATTTGGCAAACAGCTTCTTATCTCTCAATTGCTGTAGCACAAATCTTAGGTGTTCTTCATGCTCCTCTTTTGTCTTATAATACACCAGGATGCCATCAATAAACAATATTATAAATCAATCAAGAAAATCCTAGAACACTCGGTTCATTAAGTCCATAAAGACTGTTGGGGCACTGGTTAACCCAAAAGGCATCACCACAAACTCATAATAATCATGTTTAGTTCGGAAAGCAGTCTTGGCAATATCTTGCTTTGCAACTCTTACGTGGTGATAACCCAACCTCAAATCAATCTGTGAAAACATGACTGCTCCTTTCAACTGATCAAACAATTCATCTATGCGAGGTAATGAGTACTTATTCTTCATTGTCACTTTATTCAACTCTCTGTAACCTATACACATACGTAATGATCCATCTTTCTTCTTTACAAATAAAATTGGAGCACCCCAAGGAGAATGGATAAGGCGAATAAAACCCTTGTCGAAGAGTTTCTAAAGTTTCTTTTTCAATTCCTGAAGCTCAGCTAGGGCCATCCGGTAAGGGGCTTTAGAAATTAGTGCTGTCCTTGGTGCTAGTTCAATGTTGAATTCTACTTCTCTTTCCAGAGAGTAAACCTGACAAAACTTCCAGAAATACATCTAAAAACTCCCGGACTACTGGCACAATCTGAATCTCTGGTTGTGGGACATCACTACTGTGCACTACATGAGCAATATACCTTGAGCACCCTTTTCTTAGCATATTTCTGGCCTTTACACTACTAATCAACATACTAAGTTGGTGGCCCTCACCGAAATTAAACTTATCACCATCATCAAGATTAAATCTTTCTTTCTTATTCTGGCAATCAATCTCTAATCCAAATCTTCCCAAGAAATCCATGCCCAAAATAACATCAAAATCGGGCATATCAAACACTATCAAATCCATTGGCAACTCTCTTCCATGGATCACCATGGACTCCCCTAAAAGCATCTCCTTGGTTACCACACTAACACCATCTAGTAACTCTTTCTTAATGGAACAGTTCTCGACCTTTTATTCTGGCAAACCCATATGTTCTTCTTGGGTTGAAATCTTTTCTTATTTCTCACCTCTCTATTATTGGGGGCATCAGTTTTAATAATGTTGTCGTACGCTCCACGGACCTAAGCCACTTTTCTGCCACTATAGGGTCTGTCGTACCTTTGATGCTGACGGTTGATGTTGACTAGGCAACCCATATATCAGCTCAATATGATTATGCATTAACGGGGGTACCGGCCTCTCTCTCTTCTTTCTGGGGGTCGGTACAATAACTAGGGTCTCAACACTTTCTAGTATCGAGCCTCATTGAGTCTCTACCAAGACTTACTGTATATTTACGGATCTTTGCTTCATCGAGGATAGCGGAAGTAAATTCTGACGGGTTGCCGTACTCATTGCCTTCTTACTACCTGCTCGAGTTCTACGTCTCATCTACATAACACCAACACTTTTAGTTAACACATTGAACTCATCTAGTATAAGTAAGGAAAGAAATAACTTACAACAGAAGTTATGGAACATCATTACGGTAGGAGAGGCACACTGTCAAATCCCAAAATCTTTGCTCTGATACCAAAAATGTAATGACTCTCTCTCTAGCTAGTATACTCGTAAAATAAACAGTAAAACTCACTATACATATTACGAAAATATACATGTAGATGAGTATAAAATAATGGGCCCAATTTTTCTTTATGTATACAAAACTATACATAGTGTAAATAAATTTCTCAAGAAGCTCGACAGTGTTGCCCGACCCTTTCGCATCTTGACATTCCAAGCGACCGCATCTCATCTACTACTTGCAAAAACATTGAAAATAACGGGGTGAGAACTAATTGCTCAGTAAGTAAACCCGCTATGCTACCCTTTTATCTCCATTGCTCATATTCTGAATTCTTTCCTTACATCACACTTTTCTCTTCTTCTCTATTCTTGTTTCTCACTTACTAACATGTAAGCACAATTGTAGAAACTAATTCTGAATAATATGAATGTCATGATGCATGTGCATAAATGCATAAAGAATGCAATTTCTTTTCTGTTTTCTGTTTCTCTTCTTTCTTTCTATTATGTTCTTTCTTTTAGTTTCTAATCTTTCTTTCTTTCTATTCTGTTCTGTTCTTTCTTTCTTTTCTTTTCTTTCTATTCTTTCTTTCTTTCTTTCTATTCTTTCTTTTTTTTCTTTCTTTCTATGACGATCGGACTCGGTTGAGGCATGGATTCAGAACCCTGGCCATGTGAGTGGGTACAGTCTTCATCTACATGCACTTCTATCGGACTGTGCAACTCTTCTTCCTGATTCTGAGGCCGCTCACTAAAGGTGGCATGCATCCATATGGAATCTTTTAGTGGGTCAGTCCAGTGAACTTGCATACAACAACCACCCATGTGTTGCACCAAGTTGTCACCAAACAACCTTAATAAGTGAGATCAGTCATTGCCTTTCGACAGGGCCGTTCAACACTATGATAGCCTTATCTTATTATCTGTGCCCTTACTTCAAAATAATACTAGGGCTATGAACATTTCTAGAATGGCCACCATATGTGCTCATAGGGTTCTCACTATCAAGATTTGAAACACTTGATACCCTCGTCATGGTTATACCATTCTAATGACATATATCAATACATACAATGATGATTTATGCGATATAGAATAAAATGCCTTTTATTGATCAATGAACATTATTACAAAGAGTCAATTCTACAATAATTGATTGGCTCTAGGGCACATACTCTAACAATCTCTTTTGGATACCCCACAAATATAAATTTACAGGATTTTAGGCTCAGCTTGTTCAAAGTCAATTTCTTAACATAAGCTTCGCAACCCCAAATCCTTAGACAAGACAAGTTGGGCTTTCGCCCACTCCATAGTTCATATGGAGTTTTATCTACAAACTTTGACAGCACATGGTTCATAACATGAGTCGCAGTCTCTAGGGCATAACCCTAAAATGATGCAGGTAGATCACTAAAACTCATCATGGACCTAACCATGTCAAGTACGGTCCTATTCCTCCTTTCTGACAGTCCATTGTGTTGGGGTGTATATGGAGGGGTGAGATGTGATACTATCCCACATTCCTTCAGGTATGTTTAGCTTAACTTGCTAAAGTTGGCATAGTTGTCATTTTGATATTGAGGTTACAGTCTTCGCCGCGGCGATGAGGTGCTACAACCCTTGTAGCTGCTGTGAGCTTTCGCCGGGGCGAAGAAAATAGCTTCGCCATGACGAAGACTCGGCTGAATGTTCTCCTTGAGTTTTTGAGATTTCTTCCTTTTGAGACTCAATGACCATTCTACCCCTTTTTAGCAGGAAAAGTGGGGAGTGAAATGTAAGGAAATTGCTTGGAGAATAGTTTGAATGGGGTTGTTTTTGTAAAGAATGAAAGGTCTTAGATGGAATTTCAAAGAAAGAGCAAGGGTATTTTGGGAAAGGGTGGAGAAAATATGAGATATTAAGGGTTTAGCTTTAGAAACCCTTTCATTTGATTCTTCTCCACCGCCTCCTTCATCCTTCACTTCTCTCAAATTTTTCATTCAAATTCCAAGGATCTTTGAAGAGCTTTTGACTAGAAATTTATACAAGTTGATCCTAAGCACTAAAAGGTGAGAATCCTTACTCTAGAGGTAATTTTTATTGTTGAAAGAGTAGGATCCTTATTGAGTTTTGTATTGAAGGTTTAAGAGAAAGTATCAATCCATCAAGAGTATAGAGATTAAGTGGATTCTACTTGTGTCTAAGGTAAGTAAATCCCCCTAAGTTGTGATTTGCTTGATTGAATGATGTGTAGAGACCATATATATGATTGATGTTTGGATTTTTATGTTTGAAATGAGTTGATGAATGAATGAATGGGTTTAATGTTGATTTATGAAGAAATTTCCACCATGAGAAGGGTGGATTGTGTTGATAAATTTTGGTAGAAGTATGGATAGAATTAGAAGGACTTGAGAGGAATATTTGAAGTGTGTTTTCTTTGTAGGATGTGTGATAATTTGAAGGATTTAAACTCCAATTTTGGATGGTTAAGAAAGAAGTATAATTAAAGTTAGAATAATGTTTATGTATGCACACACATTGTTTGACGAAATGCCTAAAAGAAGCATGAGTAGAAGTAGAGAGCCTTACTTTATGCAACATAGCATATTTGCATGCCATGAATGCATATAAGAAAGATTTTAGGCATGAGCCATCCATATGCATATGTTTAATTGAGTAATCACATGAGAAAGAAATATGAGAAATGAGAAAGAAACACTCTATGAATAGAGATAAAGAAAAGAACCAATTCTCTTAGAGTAAAGAGAAAGAAAGAACTAGCACTAGAGGATAAGATGGTTACAAAGTGCTACAGAAAAGAAAAGAAAATAGGTTGTGCGACGGGGAACTCGTGAGTGTAGAGTTATCCTCATGTAAACCATTGTGAGAAAGAGCGGTCTCCGCCATGAGAGAGCGGAATGCATGTAAACCGTTATGAGAAAGAGCGGTCTCCGCCATGAGAGAGCAGAATGCATGTAAACCGTTATGAGAAAGAGCGGTCTCTGCCATGAGAGAGCGGAATGCATGTAAATCGTTATGAGAAAGAGCGGTCTCCGCCATGAGAGAGCGGAATGCATGTAAACCGTTATGAGAAAGAGCGGTCTCCGCCATGAGAGAGCGGGATGCATGTAAACCGTTATGAGAAAGAGTGGTCCCCGCCATGAGAGAGCAGAACGCATGTAAACCGCTATGAGAGAGAGCGGTCTCTGCCATGAGAAGGCAGAATGAGAATGAGAAAAAGAAAAGAATAGAAAGAAAGGAAAAGAAAGAAAATGAGATTTTTGAATTAGGAAAAAAATGACAAGAGTACGAAAAGAATTGATGAGTAATGCACGGGGATTATAGAGTAGGAGATTTTACTTACTGGGCATCTTTGTGCTCACTCCGTTGTTTTCTTTGTTGTACAGGACATAGGTGAGGACCTGGTCGAATGGACGTCGGCAAGCGGGGAGACTTGGCTGCACTGTCCATTGTTTTCGTCTTTGAGAGTCTTTTGTACAAATGATGTTGTACTTTGTAAAGAAAGTAATTATTAAGTAAAGAAAAATTTTTGGGCCCAACTGTTTTGATAAATATGCTGTTTTTTTTTATTAATATATATATTATGAATATGGTAGTTGAAAGAAGTTGTTACAGATATGCATAACATAACTACCTCAAAAGTGCTTCCAATTTCTTAATTTATTTTTAGCCTAATAATCTATGATTGATTCCAAGTATGGAAATAATGCTTAAAGGGTTTTGAAGCATGTTTGAATGAGTTATCTTTGTGATTATTTAATGATTGTATAAACAATATATATTTGATGTAATGAATGACCATGGAGGTCATGTGTAATATGTTATGTATTACCTAATTATGAGCTTCTTTATGATAAATAAGCCTAAATATGATATGTTTCTATGAATTAATTATGCATCCACAAAACGGTCATGATGAAATGATATGTTCATATATGGAAAGTGTATGTTTTTAAAGAATAAAGCATGTCAAGCATATTAATAATGAAAAAGGGAAAGGGGGGGGCGGACGCGGTGATTAACGTGATCCCAAGTTTGAGTAAAATGCTTTCAAGGTACATAGACATGCATTTTTGTGAAGAAAATGATTTTTAAGTTTTATGGAAGCTGTTGGCATGTTATGGGGAATCTGAGCTCACTAATGCACATGTCTAGACCAAAAGAAATGAACAGTCCATAGCGTACATGACCGTGGGGACCATGTTATAAGTTAAGGCTAGCTCATTGGCCAAAGGTTCTGTAATTCATGCCTAGCTTAGTCTGATCAGCGGACAGTAAAAAGTTTTCAAAGAAACATGTATTTATACATGCATGGCATTGAAGTGCATCATTCATGAACATTAAAAGAAAGCATTACATGAATTATATTATGCAATATGATATGAACTGAATATGCTATGTTTTATTACATTTATGTTATTTTATGTTGTTAATGTTTGGTTCATGTACAAGTAAATAAGATGTTTTCCAAGTGTAAGAATGTTACATAGGGTTATATGATTGATACCCTTGCTAAGTGATTAGCAGTCATTTCCCTAGTTTCCATGTTTTGCAGGAAATGGTTGAAGCGGTAATGGTGAGTGGCAGTCAAGGAAGCTTGGAGCATGCATGTTAACTTTTGTTTTAGTTAAACTTATTATGTTATATAAAGGATGTTGTTTTTGAATTAATGTAAATAGTTTGATGTCTATAATCTAATTTTATGAAATAATGAATATGTTTTGCTTATAAATGATGAGAGATATTTTATATTTGCTTCCGCTATTAAACAATTGATGTAGTTGTTTTCTTTAAACCATATTTTTCATATATAGTCATATTTCGATAGATTGATTAAGAAAGTAATGTACATGAGAGGAGAAGTTTTTATTTATTTATTTTCATATCGTATATGTTTGTAACTAGGATTTACGTTTTAAATTACACAACCTTCCAAGTGTGAATTCTCTAAGATTCCATCGTAATGGAATACTTAGAGGGTACCCGGCTAGAGGACAGTGTTACAATTGGTATCAGAGCATGGTTCTAGCACTTAAGAGATGTTTTCTATTATATGAAACTAGATTGTTATTTTATGAAGTTTTTCACATGTCCCTCAGGCTATGTTGACACACCCTTGCAAGTTAACCGCTATAAGTTATTGTTTAAGTTTAAGTTTAAGTTGATGAACTAACATAATATGATGATTTCTTTTGTCTTTATAAGTGTCAGGATAAGTCGAGAAACTAGATCCAGGTGAGGTAAGCGGAATCTAACTCCACTTGTAGGTACCAATCCAAATGTTACAACAGGATTTGATGTTGCCACAGTGGGGGATATGATCCAGGCGGCAATAAGGGAGGCCTTAGGAAATCAGAATACGATTGTACAACCTCTAAATCAAGGTGCATGAGTGAGTTGGAACCTATTTATGAGCTCCCAAGCAAGCACCCTAGCTCATCAACACCCACCACTTCTTAAGCACAGCTGGAACCTATTTATGGGCTCCCAAGCAAGCACCGGCAACATAAACTCAGTGGCACTACCGATCCATCAGTAGCTAAAGAATGGATAAAAGCAGTAGAGAGGGTAGTAGTATTGTTTACGATGATAGATCAAGAAAAGATTTGATATGCCACTTATTTGCTAGGGGTGATGCCAAAATTTGGTGGGAATTAATGGAACATACTCACAATATTGCCACTCTTACTTAGGTTGATTTTAAAATGTGGTTTGACGTAAAGTGCAAGACAACAGATATGTTTTCTGTTAAGACTCAAGAGTTTATGAATCTACAGCAAGGGAGTAAGACAGTTAAGGAGTATTCTACTATATTCAACTCATTAGCTTGATTTGCTCCTGTTATGGTTAGTACTCCTCTGGCGAGAATGGAAAGATTTATAAATGGGTTACACCCCTAGATAGCCTGAGATGTTATGGCAGGTGCTCAACCTCCTTAGATGTAGGGTGAAACCTTGAATCGAGCACTGCGGGCAGAAGTGTATGTCAATAGAGTTGTTCAGCTATCCAAACCAGTGGTTGTAGCAAATAATCCTCTTTCAGAGCCACAAAAGAGTAGTGATGAAGCCAAAGATAGTAAGAACAAGAAGAACTTTTAGCCTCGAGTAAATAAGAAGAATTGGAAGGGTAAAAGGCAACAACAGAAGAAGAATAATCTATCTTGCCAAAGAAAATGTGGCAAGCAACATAAAAGGGAATGTTTAATGGGGAAAAATGTGTGCTTCAAATGCAAACAACCAGGGAATTTGGCAAGAGAATGTCGAAACCCTCGTCCCCCGGTAACTTAGACAATTGGAGAAACTGATGCCAGATTATTCACTGTCTCCCAAAGCCAGGCAAAAGCCAACCCATTAGTAGTCAATGGTCAGTTATATTTGCACTATGTCCCATTATATGCTTTAATTGACTCAAGAGCCACCCACTCCCTCATTTCCTATAGAGTTGTTGAAAGATTAGGATTAAAGCCTAATAAAGTGGAACCAGTCTTAAAGATAGAGTTGCTAGATGGGAAAAGAGGTTCTTTCAAGGGAAACAATAGTTATTGATGGGCGAGAGTTAGAAGTTGACTTGATTGTTTTTTATATACCTGATTTTGATGTTGTCCTATGCATGGATTTCCTAGGTAGGTATGAGGCAGAGATAAACTATCACAAAAAATGGTCAGATTTAATTTAAATAATGGGGATAAGTTTAATTTTGAGAGGGTCATGTACTTAGTGGTATGATAATTGCCATCAAAGCAAGAAAGATGTTGAGAAAAGAATGTATGGGGTATATAGCTAATGTAGTGAATAAGGCGAAGACTCTAAGTCCTAGTGTGTATGATGTGCTCATAGTTCATGAATTTACGGATGTATTTCCAGATGAATTACCAGGTGTGCCTCCAAAAAGGGAAGTAGAATGTTTTATAGAATTCAACTCGAGTATCGCACCAATTTCAAAAGCTCCATACAGAATGGCTCCAACAGAACTCCAAGAGTTAAAGAAGAAACTTCAAGAGTTATTAGATAAAGGTTTAATCAAATTGAGTCATTCACCATGGGTGCTCCAATTCTGTTTGTCAAGAAGAATGATGGATCCCTCTGGATGTGCATTGATTCTTGGGAGTTAAATAAGGTGACAATGAAGAATAAATATTCATTGCCTTGTATAGCTGACTAATTTGATCAACTAAGAGATGCTTCAGTGTTCTCTAAAATTGATTTGAGGTCGGCCTACCATCAAGTCAAAATTGCAAAGAATGACATTCAGAAAACTGCCTTCCGAACTACGTATGGACGCTATGAGTTTGTTGTGATGCCTTTTGGGTTGACCTATGCACCAGTAGTATTTATGGACTTAATGAATAGGGCTTCCATGATTACCGAGATAAGTTTCTTGTGGTGTTTATAGATGATATACTCCAAAACAAATGAAGAGCATGAACAACATTTGAGGTTTGTATTGCAAGGATTAAGGGAGAAGCAATTGTATGCCAAGTTCTCCAAATGTGAGTTTTGGTTGGATCGAGTAACGTTTCTTGGTCATGTGGTTTCCAAGGAATGCATATCAATGGATCCTAATATGGTAGAGGCAGTACTTGAATGGAAAAGGCCAACAACAATGAAGGAGGAGAGTTTTCTAGGCTTGACTGGGTATTACAGAAAAATTGTGCAAGGGTTTGCTAAACTTGCTCTTCCATTCACTCTACTTACCAAGAAGGAGACTCAATTTCAGTGGACATATATATGTGAGCAGAGTTTCTAGGAGTTAAAGAGGAGATTGACCACAACTCCCATTTTAGCTTTGCCCGAGGAGGGTCTTGATTATGACATTTATATCGATGCTTACATAGTCGTCTTGGGGCAGTATTTATGCAAAATGGGAAGGTGATAGCCTATGCCTCTAAACAACTGAAAGATTATGAATTGAGCTACCTTACACATGATTTGGAATTGGCAACAGTGGTGTTTGCCTTCAAAATTTGGCGTCATTATCTATATAGTGTCGAGAGCAATATTTACACAGACCATAAGAGTTTAAAGTATTTCTTCAGACAGAAAGAGTTGAATATGAGGCAGATAAGATGGTTAGAGTTAGTCAAAGACTATGACTGTTAAATCAAGTACCATCTAGGGAAAACTAATGTAGTAGCAGATGGCTTAAGTCAGAAAATTCCTCTATTCCAAATCATAGTATAAAAAGAGTTGCAATGAGAAATCCTCAAAGAGCAAATTGAGGTTGTAATTAGAGGATGTGCTAGATTGGAAATCAAATCTACTTTAATATAGGAGATCAAAGAAAAACAAGTAGTTGATGATTCTTGCAAGGAAATCCATCAGCAAGTAAATGAGGGAAAAGAGACAGCTTTTAGAGTAGTGAATGGTATTCTGAAATTTTGAGATAGGTTATGTGTTCCTCAAGATGTAGAGTTGAAGAGTAAAATTCTTAGAGAAGCACACGATACACTTTGTACAACACACCTTGGAGTGTAAAGATGTACCATGATTTAAAGAAAAGCTACTGGTGGTCAAGTATGAAGAAAGATATCAGTGATTATATGGGTAAATGTTTAATTTGTGAGCAAGTTAAAGCTAAACACCAATGACCATCAAAATTAATATAGCATCTTAGTATTCATAAATGGAAATGGGAAGACATATCTATGGATTTTATGGTTGCCCTTCCAAGAGTACAAAAATGGTATAATGCACTATAGGTTATTGTGGATAGACTAACTACGTTAGCACACTTCATACCAGTGAATGATACAACTACTTCAGATCAGTTGGGTTAGATTTATGTAAAAGAAATTGTGAGGTTGCATGGTGTGCCCAAGACAATAGTGTCAGATAGAGATTCAAGATTTGTTTCAACCTTCTGGCATGGGTTACAAACGGCACTAGGTACAAGGCTAGCTTTTAGTACAGCTATCATCCCCAAACAAATGGTCAAATTGAGAGAACCAATTAGGTGATTGAAGATATGTTACGAGGTTGTTGTGTGGATCATAAAGCAAATTGGAGTGATATAATTCCATTAATGGAATTTTCCTATAATAACAGTTATCATACTAATATCCAGATGGCACCATATGAAGCTCTATATGGGAGAAAGTGTAGATCACCTTTGTATTGGGATGAAGTAGGAGAGAAGGAGTCTTTGGTTCAAGCTTTAGGACCAAAGATTACTTAAAAGATGATTGAAGATATAAGGTTAATCAAAGAGAGAATGAAACAAGCCCAGGATCGCCAAAAGAGTTATGCAAACTTGAAGAGGAAGGAAATGGAATTTCAAGTAGAGGACAAAGTGTTTATTAAGATTGCCCCATACAAAGATGTCATGAGATTTGGCAAAAACAGAAAGCTTGCTCCACGGTACATTGGTCCTTTTGAAGTGCTAGAAAGGATTGGAAAAGTAGCTTACAAACTTGCATTACCATCAAGCATGGAACAAGGGCATAATGTTTTTCATGTGTTATTGTTACGCAAGTACATAAATGATCCTTCTCATGTATTATGAGTAAAGGAAGTGAAACTGAACGAGAATTTGATTTATGAGGAGCGTCCAGTCCAAATATTGGATAAAAAGATTAAAGAGCTCTGGAATAAAAGTATTCCACTCGTCAAAGTTCTTTGGAGAAATCACAAGGTTTAAGAAGCTACTTGGGAAGTGGAACAAGACATGAGAGACTGCTACCAAGACTTATTTGCTTAATTTCAAGGACGAAATTCCTATAAGGAGGGGAGAAATGAAACCCCACAGTACGTCCAAGGGTAAAATAGTCTTATTTTATGTGCTAAGTTAACTACCATGCACATGCTTAGGGGTAAAGTAGTAAAAGAATGATGATATTTGTTGGCTTGACAAGGTAAAGATGGCAAAGGATTAAGGAGTAATTAAAAGAAAATTGTTAAGGGAAAAAAGGAAAATAATGTATAAGTCATTAAATGCAAAAGATAAATGAATGATTTTGCATAAAAAAAAAAAAAAAAAAAAAAAAAAATTCTAAACTTTAGTTTGTATAAGTCGGCCAACACATGTATTCTTCCACTTTCCATCATCTTCTTCAATATTTCTACACTGTTCCATCATCTTCTTCAATACTTCTCCATTAATTCTATTTCCTCCATTGAAATTTCAAGCTTTTTAGTTCCAATCTTTCAAGTGTCCTATATTTCTTCCTTTATTAAGAATATTAGGAGGTAAATTTTGTTAGGAAACAATCTAACCCAATGGCAGCAGAAAACAAAAATAAAACAGTGATCGATTCCATTTTAAGCCAAGATCAAGATACAGATATTATAGATAATATGTTAAATCAAATATTCTGCAGTAATATGAACAATCAGAATAAAGATTAGAGTTCATACGCACGTTTGGAGGCTCCTTCAAACTTGTCTCTAACTGGGTTCGCTACCGATTCAAAGTAGAATCGAACCAGCGGTAGTCCAAACGAAGATAACCTAAAGAACTAAAGAAGGATTTTCTAGATCCTCTTTAGCCTCAAAAACCAAGAACAAGAATCAAATAAATTTGATTCAACAAAAGTAAAGTGGCGTGAATAGTGAGAGGGGGCTAGAGCTTTTCAATGAATAATATAAAATGACTTAAAATGAAAAGTATTATTCAATTCATAGAACACATGCACTTATATAGTGCATGTGAAACCCTGTTCCACTTAGGAATCGGCTTAGGCAACAACCCAAACAGCCCTTATGTCCAAATAGCCCCATTTAGATATTTTTATTTTAATTATTATCATTTCAATTAAATTAAAATCATATATAGAAAATATATTAACATTTAACAATAAAAATAATTCATTTAAATATATGCATACACATATTTGAATATAATCTCACTTATTTAATTTTAATATCAAATTAAATGAAGGCAACAACCTCAGCAAATTTAATTACACTGTGAGATTACCAAAATACCTTTTTGCCTAAAAAGATGAAAACGTCCTTTACACAATCTGATTCTTAAATTATCTTTTATGTGTGTGACCTGTAGGCTCCCCATCATACCAGCAGTGTGTAGTATCGCGATTAATACCAATTAATCGTCTCACTACACACAGACCAAGATTGGCCCCTAGCAAGGCATCATGGCCACCCGATAGATTCGGATTCAGCGAAGTAGCTACTTGTCAACAATATGGTTACCGTAAAATTCAATTATTTTATCATCTGTTATCTCATCGAGATCGAGGCATAGTAATAGTGTCAACCTTAGTTACTCTCGATATGTATGTATTCAGTTACTGGACCAATGACCCAAATAATAAATTGGATTGAGCAACAACTCAATCCCACTGTGGCCACAGTTTTAGTGTCATTGCCATTTTTTGAATTACGCTGTGAGATAACTTCTCCCATACCCGGGAATGATGAATCCTTTGTCAATCCACCATAGTCTTGATACACTCCTTGATGCAGCCAGTCACTACCATAATTATAGCTCTGAATAGAAGTACGTTGGGCTAGTGTCAAACTACACCAATCGGTGTACAAGGCACTCCGGTGACCTCAAGACTAAGGATCACATGCACCACCATTCGTTAGAGGATTTTTTCCATGGACACTGGGGTTACCATCCATATGGAATCCTCTGGTGGGTCAGTCCAGTGAACTTGCCTATAGCAAGTACCCATGTGTTGCACTAGATTGTCACCAAACAACCTTGACAAGTGAGATCAGTCACTGCTTTTCGATAGGATCGTTCAACACTATGAAAGTCTTACTGTATTATTTGTGCCGTTTCTTCAAAATAATATTGGGGCTATGGACATTTCTAGAATGGCCACTGATAATCCTAGGATTATACTCTTTTATCTAGGCTTTTTGGCCAGATTTTGGATACTTCTTCTTTCGTTTGTGCCTGAATTGCAACTTAATTTCATATATTTTATGTTTCAGGCCAAAAATGTGCAGTTAGAGCAAATACTGAGCGGAATTGAGTTTCCAGACCCGGAAGTAAGCGAATCTCAGGATTTGGGGAAGTTCTGAAGCGAATTTGAAGCACTATAAAGCTTGTTCCTATTAGAGATCACTAAAGATTGAAGATTCAAGCAAGGAAGCAAGTGGAGGGTAGTTTCATAATTTCAAAATAGTTTAGACAACTTCGCTACGGCGAAGAAAGAACTTTGCTGCAGCAATAAACTCTCGGGTCAGATAGTGAATTAGAAGCCAACTTGATGCCACTACGAAGTCTGCAGATTTCAGTTATTAAAACTGTGCGTTTTAATTTATTGCGGAGTCTTAGGGTTTTTTTGGACAGACTATATAAAGAGGACTTATTCATTTTAGAGTTGGTTTTCGACGTTGTTTTTGGGAGAAGAAGAAAAGATTGGAGATTGAAACTCTTTGGGTTCATCAAATAGGGAAGATTCACTCTCTTTTCATTATTCCAACTTGTTGAATGCCTTGCTTACAGCTTTTATTTTGATTTGTTTTAATTTTAGTATGAACTAACTCACTTTTGGGTTAGGGTTTTGATGTAATTGGTATTTTAATGTTTGATCAATAGATTGATGTTGCTTTTACATTCTATTACATGGATTGTGTAATTACTCTTGTTTTTATTGAAATTGTTTGTTGAGCATGATGAGACTGAGAAGTGAATCATGTATTAGCTTCTTAGCATAATTGCTATTGTTTTATTGAACGCTAGAGATATGTTTGAGAATTAATGAAATCAAATTAGGATTCCATTTAGATCAACGGACTTGGAACTATTAACCTTCAATTTGTTGGGTGCCGAAGCTTAATAGAGATAAGTAGGGAAACATAGCCTGAGAAGGTATGTTTTACAATTAGGGTATCCGATTTATAATCTGTGCATGTGAGTGTAGAAGTAACGGAATTCATAGATTAATTCATAAAATCCTAATGAAGTCAAAACCCTAACCGCTTTGTTTTAATTGATATTTTTCTTGAATTAATATTGTTTGCATTATTCAGATTTTAAAGTGCGTATTAAATTTTATTTTAACTTTAGCTTGATTTTTGCCCGCAATCCAAACATCTTTCGGTTTCTCCAACTTGATAAACAACTAGGAAAATCAGTGCTTAACAAGCAATCCTCGTGGGAACGATTCTCTACTTATGACTTTATTACATTTTGCAACTAGTGCACTTGCTACACATTGCATGTTGTAAAACCAACGCAACAAGTTTTTGGCACCATTGTCGGGGATTGATTTTGTGTTAATATTGATTTTTTCTGGTTTTAGCTAGATTGGAGTTTAATTTAAGTTTTAATTATTTTCTAGTTTAATTTTGCTGTTCTTTTCTATTAGTTTGTGATCTCATGCTTTTTTTCTTTCTGTGTAGTTTATGCGAAGAGCTAGACGTCATCCAATGGTTCCTATTGATCCAGAGATTGGAAGAACCGCAAGAAGACTTAACAGAGAAAGAAGAGAACGAGAGGCGATAGTCATTAAGATGGTGGAAAACAGAACATTGAGGGAATTCTTAATGCCCTCGGTTGATGGTAGTGGTCCAAGTATAACTAGGCCACTAGCGCAAGCCGACATCTTTGAAATAAAGTCGGCAATCATCCAGATGATCCAACAGTTGGTACAATTTAAAGGAGATCTGAAGGAAGATCCAAATTCACACATTGCAAACTTCTTGGAGATCTGTGATACCTTCAAGTCAAATGGAGCGTTAGATGACGCCATCCGATTAAGATTGTTTCCTTTTTCATTAAGGGATAAAGCAAAGGGATGGTTAATGGCACTACCAGCAGGAACAATCACAACTTGGAATGAATTGGCATAGAAGTTCCTGACTAAATACTTCCCTCTAGCGAAATCTGCAAAGATGAGAAATGATATCACATCATTTCTACAAGAAGAAACTGAATCACTTTATGAAGCTTGGGAAAGATATAAGGAACTGTTGAGAAAGTGTCCACACCATGGTTTGTTAGTTTGGATGCAAGTCCAAACGTTCTACAATGGGTTGATGATAAATGTGCAAACAATGGTAATTGCAGCATCTGGAGGAGCATTGCAAAACAAGACACCTGAAGAAGCTTATGAGTTACTTGAAGTCCTGGCAAGTAAAAACTATCAGAGACCCAATGAGAGAACGCAATCGAAGAAATATATGGGTATTCATGAAGTTGATGCTTACACGACCATTTCAACCCAACTTACTGATGCGTGTTTACTACAACATGCAATATGTAGCAAGTATACTAGTCGCACAAGTAATAAAATGATGAGTGAGTATTGTTCCCATGAGGATTGGTGGCTAAGCACTAAGTTTTTCTACTATTTTCAAGTTGAAGCAATCGAGTTGTTTGGATTGAAGGGAGACAAATTAAACTTAAAAACTAAAACAGAATTTCTAAATGTTCAAAACTAAATGATGAAAGCAAAATTTAAGACACTAATAAAATCAATTCAAAACAAACGGGTACGGTTTTGACTTCATTCGGACTCTCTGGGTTAACCCTAAAGATTATACTAATTCCATATTCACATGCATTGATTGTAAATCAAACTCTCTAAGATATAAAATATACCTTCTCAGGCTATATTTCCTTACTCATTCCTATTAAACTTCCGCACCCAACAAAATGAAGATTAATAGTTCAAAGTTCATTAAGCACAAGAATCCTAGATTGATTTCATTGATTCTTATATCTATCTCTAGCCTTTAATACTACAATGGTGATTACCCAAGAAGCTTAACATGAATTATTTCTCAATCTCATCATGTTCATCACATAAATACAATAATTTTAGAATAATCACACAATCTAAGCAAAATCATATGAAAATAGAAATCATCAATTACTCAACCCATTAGAATCTGAACTACATCAAAAACCCAACCCAAAATAGGTTAGTTCATGGCTAAATCAACAATACCAATAAAAGAAATGAAAAATCCGAAGTTCAACATAATGAAAATAAGAGAAAAGACAAGAAAATCTCCCCAAATGAAGAATCCATTGGTTTAATCTCGAATCTTCACCCTTTGCAATCAAAGTTTGCCCAAAACTAATCTAAGAAAATGTAAAAAGCTGTTCTCTCTAAGAAAAACGAACTCCCTACAAAAATGACTAAGTTCCTCTTTTATACTTAGCCCAAAAACCTAGAAACAAATGCCTAAATGAAACTGTGCGTTTTTGAAATTCCCAGACTTCGCCACGGCGAAGAAGTGAAATAAACCCACGTGCGCAACTCTCTTCGCCACGACGAACCTTCATGTGGAATTTTGAAATTACAGAATTGCCCTCCACTTGCTCCTTTGCTTGAATATTTCTTTGACACTTTTCTCATGGAACAAGCTTCATCGTGCATCCATTCTGCTTCAAAACTTTCCCAACTTCTGAGATTCGCTAACTTCTGAATCCAAAAACTCTAATTTGCTCCTTAATTGCATTAAATGTCCATTTTAGCCTGAAACACAAAATATAAAGAATTAAGTAGCAATTCAGGTCAAAATGAACTAAAAAGTATCTGAAATCCGACTAAAAAGTCTAATCAAAACAGTATAATCCACGGATTATGAAATACCCTCAAACTAAAGACATGCTCGTCCTCGAGCATAAGGACTCAATGAAAGAAAAACAATAAACAACTAAACACATAAAACACAACACAACAAAACTGAAAAATGAACAAACACAACTTAGACTCAACTCAACATACGAATTGACTCGAAATTTCACAAGTCTTAAAGGTTGTTGAAAAATTATTATCAGAAAATGTTCAACACTCCAAGAAGTTATAAGCTACATCAACAGTCTTTCTCAATCGGTCCACCAAGTAGGTGATCCCCACTTCAATCCACATTCCAACTTCCCGGATTATTTTATGCAGAAATGAAAATTTTATCAAATGGTGGCGAACCCCATAAGCCTAAATATCGAACTACTCTCCACTGATGTGGACTACTCATCGCTAAGGATCAAAAGGTCTTTGCAAGCTTGTAAAGTTAGGCTCGGGTAGTGGGTTTCAAGAAACAGGATAGGATAAAGAAAGTAAGATAACTCGGTTTTGCTCATGCAAACACTACAAGTCACATCAAACTCCACTTCTTCTTAACCATCAATCAAAGTATCAACCATTTTACACCCCTCAAACTTATGCATTCCTTATTTTGATTTTTAATTGAACTAAAGAACAATTTTTTTTTTAATCATCAATTGAATTGAGGTTAATTAACTCTCTTATTCTTATCGCCCTTCTCACAACCCCCAAACTATTCTTTTAATGATTCGCACCACTCTTCACTTTCTTTGTGTTTGCATTAGGCCCAAGATTCTCCTAAGGGTACGATTATGTGTTTAGGGTAGTTGGATTGGGAAATTTTTGGTTTGTAAGAAAATAAGACACAATGATAATCTCATAAGGCTTAAGTAGGTGACTAGGGGCAATATCACTTGTGGGTTGGCTAGAAAGGCTCAAACATTCCGAAAAATGCCTAAATCATTTCCTCAACAATGTCTAGTCCTAGAATTTTGCCTCAAGCTCTTCTCTACTAGGTTCTAGTCCACCAATATTATCAAACTTTACCTACCCACATAAGATGAATCTAAGCATGCCAAAATAAATGAAAATGGTGGCTGAACCACTCAACAAACCTCAATCAAAATTCAGTCAATAAACATAAACTTGAAGTAATGCTTAACATTTTTCAACCATAACATCCCAACAATCCTAGTCTCATCATGGACTTATGCAATTCATCAGTGGCAACCACAATAAAAACACAAACTTAACTGAAACAAAATCAAAATTTTTCAAATTTTCCTACCCCCAAACTAAAGATGACATTGTGCCCAATTCACATTATGCATAAATTAGGAATGGAAAACAAAATAGAAAAAGGTGCGAGATAGTTCCCTGATTAATCCGTAAAGTTGAAATTCTGCTCAACGTTGTGCACACCCGGTCCTCAGCTTTTTCATCACCCACATTCTGTAAAACAATTGAAAACTGTGGTGTCCACAATTTTAGAAAAATCCACTGACTAAAATGAAAGTATTACAACCCTAATCTCGTCTTTACATCAACTAGAATTTAAAACAAAAATGAAACAACAAAAAAAACTCACACAATCCCAAAAAAAATATCAACGGAGTTGAATGTTCAAAATAAAAGAAAAACAAAAACAACTACTAAACAAAAAAAAAATAATGAAACTAAAACAGGTGCTCAAGTGCTCATTCTTTGGCCTCCTCCTCTTCCTCAGCGTCATCCTCTTCTGAATTGGAGCCTATCCACTCATTTGAATCCCAGTCTTCCCATTGGTGTTCTGAAGTATCAATCCCGACGTTGTTACAGCAGCTAATTTGCAGCCCATGTGTTTTCCTGGCCTGTTCTGCCAGCCACTCATGACGTCGCTCCATTCTTTTCATCAGACCCATCATTTTCTGCATCATTTCTCTCATTGGGACTTTTGAACCAGATGCGATGGCTGCTGTTGTGGTTCTCCTTCTCTTGGTTCCTGATCTGGGCCCTGCTTTTGTTTGAGCTGCAAGATGTTTTTGGAAGTAAGCTGTGTCGAGGACTGGGGCAACATGGATCAGTGGCTCATCAGCCTTTACCTCGACCTTTGCTTTAGTGCACAACTCTATAATGAGTTGTGGGAACGGAAAACTGCCTCGCCCTGGTTTGGCTACAAGTTGGATACTCGTTACGATGATGAGCCCCACATCCATTCTCTTTCCTGTGGCAATAGAATACAACAAGATTGCCTTATCATACGTCACTATACTGTAGTGCGTCTCCAACATCATCCTAGCTGAAACAAAATACTGCCACAACCGAGCCACTCGTGTTAAACTAATACCCTTAATGGTTTTCTTCCCCTTCTTTGAAACATCCTAAGAGGCATCTGGTTTCGCTATGGTCCTAAGAATCTCATCAGCCATTTTCTGTGTCCTCCTAAACTCCTCATATTCATCCCTGTCAATCTGAGGTAAGGCATAGAAATCATTGATGACCTTGGCCGTAAATACTATATTAGTGCCCCTCACAAAAACAACCTCCTCATCGCATTCAGGGAGGTTGGCATAAAACTCTCTCACCAGTGGTTCCATAGCTGCATGTTCGGGTTCATCCAGAAAATTCTCCCATCTTCTACCTTGACTCCACTTATTAGCCTCGGTTGCAGTTAGTCCACGTTCAGGGATAAATCCCTTGTCTTTCTTTTGACTGCTACCTCATAGTTTTTCCGAGCCTTTTCATTCATAAACCGGTCATCTACTTTCTTTCCTTTTCCCTTGCCCTTGGATGGTACCTTGACTTTGAGCGGCATTTTCTCCTAAACTACACTTCAACTCAAACAATGCAACTCAATAATTCAAACTTAAGTGTCCTAAAATACCCAATTCAATCCTGCAAAAATTTCCAACACTTCCAAAAAATTTCACCTCAACCCCCAAACTACAATTTTTCCAATTTCAACCAAACACTTCAAAATTCAAGACCCACACTCCTTAATATCACACGACGCACAATCAACCCTTCCTCAAACAAAATCAACACTTACAAGCACACAAATTCCACAACTCAACCAACAATCAAAATTGTCAGATCTTCAATTCAAAACTCGAAATTTTTGAATAAAAAGCTTAGAGAACGTGAAATCTTACCAACACTAAGGAGTATTCGCCACCAATTGAGCCAAAATAAGCCTAGATTGTAAACCCCAAAATTTCCTTAAACTCAAAAATTTCGTGAATTTTCGCGAAAATTGTTGTTGAAATGAGTTGTTTTGGTGTTTAGGAGGGTTAAAGAGTGAGGAAATTGGTTGGAAAATCACTGGGAAGGTTCTGGATTGAAGTTTGAAATTTTTTTCTCTTAAATGGGTTTGAAGAGTCGCGTGAAAAATAAAGAAAGAAAGTGAGAATTTATAGAAAGCAGAATTTAAAGACGATGAAGGGTGAAGGTTGTTCGCTTCATCAGCTCGCTAAAGGGGCACGTTGTCTTGTTCATTCGCTGATTGTCCTGTTCGCTCACTGTTGTCTTGTTCATTCGCTGATTGTCCTGTTCGCTCACTATTGTCTTGTTTGTTCGCTGATTGTCCTGTTCGCTTGCTGTTGTCTTGTTTGCTTCATCAGCTCGCTAAAGTCAAAACTGGGTTCATTGTAATGCTTGAAAGACGATGAAGGTGACGACGAAGTCTTTTTTTTGTTGTTGAGTTTTTTAGCTTGAGGGATGATGTTGATAGAAGAAGATGTTCAAGCTTCAAAACTCAGCAAAAAAAAAAATAATAATAAAATAAAATAAAATAAAAAAAATAACTGCATGCACAAGCTTCGCCGCGGCGAAGTTCATCATTCGAATCTAGGGTTTTTAAAACCCAGTCAATGCCGCGGCGAAGAAAAATGCTTCGCCATAGCAAAAAAATACAGGGAGTTCTTCGCCTCGGCGAATATCCCTTTTTCAATTTCGCTTACACTTCTCTCGCTGCGGCGAGGTTTAGATCCTTTGCCTATCAAATATTTTCAAAGAAAATGCTTCGCCGCGGCGAAGATTCAGAAAATTCAGTTTTCTCCTTTGCTTCACAATTTCACCTGAAACATCCAAAACTACACAAATTAAACTTCATAAACACAATCAAACCAAAAACTAAACAACTACAAAACAATGACAAAGATAAAGAAATTAAAACACTGGGGTTGCCTCCCAAGGAGCGCTTGTTTATAGTCGAAAGCTCGACTTTCTCAATTCCTCAAGTCGGAATGTCAAGCTGGATAAGGATGGACTTGTAACTCATCACCCCATCAATGTATGGCTTCAATCTCTGTCCATTGACTGTAAAAGTGCCCTTTTCTTCATGCGTAACTTCCACCGCTCTGGATGAGTGAATTCTTGTAACTGTGAATGGTCCGGACCATCTAGACTTAAGTTTTCCAGGGAAAAGCCTAAGTCTAGAATTGAACAACAACACTCTTTGACCCACTTCAGAATTCTTCTTCCTGATATGCTTGTCATGCCACCTTTTTGTCTTCTCTTTGTAAATTCGAGCATTTTCATATGCTTCAAGATGGAACTCATTGAGTTCATTCAAAGTCAGCATCCTTTCCTCCCTAGTAGCTCTTAAGTCCATATTTAACTGCTTGACTACCCAGTATGCTTTATGCTCAAGTTCTACCGGTAAGTGACATGCTTTCCCATAAACCATCCTAAATGAAGACATACCAATTGGAGTCTTAAATGCAGTTCAGTAGGTCCATAATGCATCATCTAATTTTTGTGACCAATCCTTCTTAGATGCATTAACTATCTTTTCTAAAATTCCCTTAAGCTCTTTGTTAGACAATTCCACTTGTCCGCTCGTCTATGGATGGTAAGGCGTTGCAACTCTATGCTTCACTCCATACTTTCCCAAAAGCGCATCCAATTGCCTATTGCAAAAATGGGATCCTCCATCCCTAATGATTGCCCGTGGTACCCCAAATCTTGAGAAAATATTCTTTCTCACAAAATTAATCACTACCCTGGCATCATTAGACGGCAATGCAACTGCTTCCACCCACTTCGATACGTAATCCACCGCCACCAAGATATATGTGTTCCCAAAAGAATTTGGGAAGGGACCCATGAAGTCAATCCCCCACACATCAAACAGCTCAACCACAAGGATGTTGTTCAACGACATCTCATCCCTTTCTAAAATATTACCACTCTGTTGGCATTGATCGCACTCATGAACCATCCAGAAGGAATCCTTAAAAAAGGGTTGGCCAAAAAAACCTAGATTGAAGAACCTTAGCTGTTGTCCTAGCTCCTCGAAAATGGCCACCCATTTCCTTCTCGTGACAATGCCATAGAATGCTTTCCATTTCCTCCTCCGAGACACATCTACGTATCATTTGATCAGTATAGTGTCTGTACAAAAATGGCTCCTCCCAAAAGTAATACTTCAAATCTGAGAAGAATTTCCTCTTTTGTTGGAAAGTCATTCCAATTGGGAGCACCCTTGATGATAAATAATTCGCAAAATCTGCATACCATGGTGCTTCATCCACTCTCATCAATTTCTCATCCGAAAATGTTTCTCTGATTGGAACTTCCTCTTCATTTCCTTGAATTGGTCTCTCAATTCTTGACAAGTGATCTGCCACCACATTTTTCGACCCTTTCTTATCTCTAATTTCTAACTCAAACTCCTAAAGCAATATGATCCATCTTATCAACCGAGGTTTTGCTTCTTGCTTTGCAAATAAGTGCTTGAGTGCTAAATGGTCTGTATAAACGATCACCTTTGCACCTAACAAATATGAACGAAATTTGTCAAAAGCAAAAACCACAGCCAACAAAACTTTTTCAGTGGTGGTGTAATTCAATTGTGCATCAGTGAGTGTTTTGCTAGCATACTGAATTACATGCAACACTTTGTTTTTCCTCTTTCCTAACACTACTCCTAGAGCAAAATCACTAGCATCGCACATCAATTGAAATGGTAGTCCCCAATCAGGAACTGCAATAATAGGTGCAGATACTAACAATTTTTTAAGAGTTAGAAAGGCATGCATGCATTCATCATTAAAATCAAAAGCAACATCTTTAATTAACAAATTGCAAAAGGGTAATCTTAGAAAAGTCCTTGATGAATCGTCTGTAAAACCCCACATACCCTATAAACTTTGAACTGCTTTAACATTTGATGGTGGTGGCAGCTTCTCAATCACTTCTGTCTTTGCTCAGTCAACTTCTATTCCGTCTTTTGAAATTCTATGACCAAGTACTATTCCCTCCTAGACCATAAAGTGGCACTTCTCCCAATTGAGCACCAAGTTCGTCTCCTTACATCACTGCAAAGCAAAAGAAAGATTAGATAAATAGTTGTCAAAAGATGAACCAAAAACTGAGAAGTCATCCATGAAGACTTCTATAAACCGTTCCACCATATCTCCAAAGATCGACATCATGCATCTCTGAAATGTAGCTAGTGTATTGCATAACCCAAAGGGCATCATTCGGTAAGCAAAGATGCCATATAGACAAGTGAAGGTCGTCTTCTCTTGATCCTCATGAGTGAGGGCAATTTGATTATATACCAAATACCCATCTAGGAAACAGTAATAGGCATGCCCTACCAACCTCTCCAACATCTAATCAATGAAGGGAAGTGGAAAATGATCCTACCTCGTCGCCTCATTCAATTTTCGGTAATCAATACACACTCTCCAGCCCGTCACCGTCCTAGTTGGTATCAATTCATTACTCTCATTCTTTATCACCGTGATACCTTCCTTTTTCGGAACCACTTGCACCCGGCTAACCCATGGACTATCAGAAATAGGATAAATTATCCCTGCATCTAGGAGTTTCACCACCTCCTTTCTCACCACTTCCTTCATCGAAGGATTCAATCTTCACTGTGGTTGCACCCTAGGCTTGATATCATCCTCCATGAGTATCTTATGCATGCAGAATGATGGTGAAATGCCTCTAATGTCCGAAATAGTCCATCCAATTGCTAATCTGTGTTCCCTCAACACCCTTATCAACCGCTCTTCTTCCAATCTGCTCAAACTTGAACTAATAATTACTGGGAAGGTCTCTGATTCCCCAAGATACACATATTTGAGGTGGGAAGGTAAAGGTTTCAACTCAAATTGTGGAGGTTTTTCATTTTTTTCCTTTTCCCTTTCTTTTTCAAAATCGAATTCCTCAAATTCTAGATCTTAGCTCTCATCAATCGGTTGAAGTGCTTCCAACAATCTAGCACTTTCATTACTTGCTGACTCATCTACCTTTACTATTTTTGATTCGGCAATACAAGCTTCTAGATGTAATAGTGGGGTGTTCTCTTCAATAGATTATGCTACTAGTTTATCCACCACATCAACACTAAAACACGAATCCCATTCGGATGGAAACTTCATAGCCTCAAAGACATTGAAAGTTACTATTTCATCTTGCACTCTCAATAGTAAATTCCCTTCTTACACATCTATCAGCACTCTTCCCGTGGCAAAAAATGGTCGGCCCAAAATAAGAGGAATTTCCTTATCCTCTTCTATGTCCAAAACAACAAAATCTGCTGGGAAGATTATTTTATCCACTTTCACCAACACATCTTCCACTATCCCCCTCGGATGTTTTATGGACCTACCTACAAGTTGCAAGGATATGGTCATTGGCTTCACTTCACCAATTCCCAATCTCTTGAAAACAAAAAAGGGCATTAGATTAATGCTAGCACCTAAGTCACATAGAACACGATCAAAAGTAATATCTCCTATAATGCAAGGAATAGTGAAACTCCGTGGATCCTTGAGTTTCGGAGGTAGCTTCTTTTGGAAAATGGCGTTGCACTCCTCTGTGAGCATCACTGTTTCCTCATCCTCTAACTTCCTTTTGTTCGATAAAATTTCCCTAAGAAATTTCGCGTAGCTCGACATCTGTTGTAATGCATCTACAAAAGGAATATTAATATGCAGTTTTTTTAAATATTTCAATACATTTGGAAAACTGATTATCCTGATTCTTTTTCTTTAGTTTTTGAGGAAAAGGCACGGGTGGAGTGTGATGTGATAACTCTGGTGGTATCTTCGGGAAATGGCAAATTCTCTTTCCTTTACTTTTTCCCCTCTTCCCGTTTCTGTTCTTCTTCCCTAGAAATAGATGGTTTCTCTTCCGCAACTATTTCTTCATCTACTTTCTCATCAGATTCATCCTTTTCCTTTGGTGGGTTTTTTTCTTCTCTTGATTTTTCCACCTCTTCCAAAACTGTCCCACTTCTCAAAATTATTGCATTCGCTTGCTCAGGTGGGTTAGTCACTGTGTTGCTTGGTAGAGCACCCTATGGTCTCTCATTTAACTTTTCAGCCAATTGCCCCATCTATACCTCAAGATTCCGAATGGACACCCCTTGATTTCTAAAATTAGTTCTTGTCTCATTCTTAAAAACCTATGGTTTCTTGCATGAACTTCTTAAACATGTCCGCCAATTTTGTTACTCTTGGGTCCCCTTGTTGGTTGTTCACCCCTGTTTGGTTATTTGGCAATGACCTTTGATTCCATTGACTATTTTGCTGATTCTATTGGTTTTGATTGCCCCAAGACAGGTTTGGGTGATTCCTCCAACCAGGATTAAATGTGTTGGAGTACGGATTGTTCGGTTGCCTTTGATTTCTAGCCAAGTAGTTTACCTGCTCCGATGTTGATGATGTTGAGGCAAACATGTTCCCTACTTGACATTCACTGCTCACATGATTACCTGCACAAAAATCACAAGTTAGTAGAGAAGCTTGAATGGAATTTACCTGCATATTTCCCAACTGTTTCTGAAGTGTTGTTAGTTGGGCTGAAATGGCTGTATATGCATCAACTTCAAGAAGACCCATAGATTTCTTCGGTTGCACCCTCTCATTAGGTCTTTGATAGTTGTTGCTTGCCAGAACCTCAAGCAACTCGTGAGCTTCTTCCGGAGTCTTATTCTGTAATGCTCCTCCCGAGGCTACATCCACCATAGTTTGCACATTCACTGTTAATCCATTATAAAATGTTTGGACTTGCATCCAAATTGGCAACCCATGATGTGGACACCTTCTCAGTAACTCTTTGTATCTCTCCTAAGCCTCATACAAAGATTCTGACTCTTCTTGAATGAATGACACGATGTCATTTCTCAACTTTGTCGACTTTGCTAGAGGAAAAAACTTGGTCAAAAACTTCTGTGCTAAATCATTCCATGTGGTGATTGTTCCAGTTGGTAGTGCCAGTAACCATCCCTTAGCTTTATCTTTAAATGAAAATGGGAATAGTCTCAATTTGATTGTATCATCTGACACTTCGTTAGACTTGAAAGTATTGCAAATCTCTAAGAAATTTGCAATGTGCAGATTTGGATCTTCCTTCAAATCCCCCTGGAACTAAACCGACTGCTGGATCATCTGGATGATTTCTAGCTTTATCTCAAACGTGTTGGCTTGGATAGCTGGTCTTGTAATGCTCGACCCACTACCTTCAACTGAGGGAACAAAGAATTCCCTCAGTGTTCTATTCTCTGCCATCTCTACAACTATTACTTCTGGTTCAACTAAAGCTTCTCTTTCTTTTCTTTCTCTGTTCAGTCTTCGAGTGGTTCTTTCAATCTCAGGATCAACAGGAACCACTGGCTGACGTCTTGCTCTTCACATAAAATACACAGAACAATAGCAAGAGTACAATCACACCAAACAAAGAAAATTAACAAAATTAACAAAAATAACAATTAAGTAAAAATTAACACTCCAATCTAGCTAACACAAGAAAATTTGAATGTTAACACAAAACTCAATCCCTGGCAAAATCGCCAAAAACTTGATGCGTGTTTACTACAACATGCAATATGTAGCAAGTATACTAGTCGCACAAGTAATAAAATGATGAGTGAGTATCGTTCCCACGAGGATTAGTGGCTAAGCACTAAGTTTTTCTATTATTTTCAAGTTGGAGCAATCAAGTTGTTTGGATTGAAGGGAGACAAATTAAACTTAAAAACTAAAATAGAATTTCTAAATGTTCAAAACTAAATGATGAAAGCAAAATTTAAGACACGGATAAAATCAATTCAAAACAAACGGGTAGGGTTTTGACTTCATTCGGACTCTCTGGGTTAACCCTAAAGATTATATTAATTCCATATTCACATGCATTGATTGTAAATCGAACTCTGTAAGGTATAAAATATACCTTCTCAGGCTATATTTCCTTACTCATTCCTATTAAACTTCTGCACCCAAAAAAATGAAGATTAATAGTTCAAAGTTCATTAAGCACAAGAATCCTAGATTGATTTCATTGATTCTTAAATCTATCTCTAGCATTTAATACTACAATGGTGATTACCCAAGAAGCTTAACATGAATTATTTCTCAATCTCATCATGTTCATCACATAAAAACAATAATTTCAGAATAATCACACAATCTAAGCAAAATCATATGAAAATAGAAATCATCAATTGCTTAACCCATTAGAATCCGAACTGCATCAAAACCCTAACCCAAAATAGGTTAGTTCATGGCTAAATCAACAATACCAAAAAAGAAATGAAAAATCCGAAGTGCAACATAATGAAAATAAGAGAAAAGACAAGAAAATCTCCCAAATGAAGAATCCACTGGTTTAATCTCGAATCTTCACCCTTTGCAATCAAAGTTTGCCCAAAACTAATTTAAGAAAATGTAAAAAGCTGCTCTCTCTAAGAAAAATGAACTCCCTACAAGAATGACTAAGTTCCTCTTTTATACTCAGCCCAACAACCTAAAAACAAATGCCTAAATGAAACTGTGCGTTTTTTAAATTCCTAGACTTCGCCGCGGTGACAAAGTGAAATAAACCCATGTGCGCCGCGGCGAACCTTCATGTGGAATTATGAAATTACAGAATTGCCCTCCACTTGCTCCTTTGCTTGAATCTTCGATCTTTGACACTTTTCTCATGGAACAAGCTTCATCGTGCATCCATTCTGCTTCAGAACTTTCCCAACTTCTGAGATCCGCTCACTTCTGAATCCAAAAACTCAAATTCGCTCCTTAATTGTATTAAATATCCATGTTAGCCTGAAACACAAAATATGAAGAATTAAGTAGCAATTCAAGTCAAAATGAACTAAAAAGTATCTGAAATCCAACTAAAAAGTCTAATCAAAACAGTATAATCACAGATTATCACTTACAACACTTTAGAAGCAATTAGGAGGTATGCAAGTAAATTCTATTCAAACACCTCAAATGACATGTGATTTTTGTGCAGGTAATCATGCGAGCAATGAATGTCAAGTAGGGAACACCTTTGCTTCAACTTTATCATCATCAGAACAAGTCAAGTATTTGGCAGGGAATCAAAGACAACAGAACAATCTTTTCTCTAATACATACAATCCTGGTTGGGGGAATCATCCAAACTTGTCTTGGGGCAATCAGAATCAACAGAATAACCAATGGAATCAAAGAACAATGCCAAACAATCAAGTGGGGGTGAAAATCAACCAGGGGATCAAAGATTGTCAAAATTGGAGGATATATTTGGGAAATTCATGTAAGAGACCACAAGTTTCATGAGTAAGACGAGGGCAAATTTTAGAAACCAAGGGGCATCCATTTAAAACTTGGAGGTACAGGTGGGGCACATAGCCGAAAAGTTGAATGAGCAACCATAGGGTTCCCTACCAAGCAACACAATGACAAATCCACGTGAACAAGTGAATACAATAACTTTAAGAAGTGGAATAGTCTTGGAAAAGGTTGACCAAAAATGGAAGGATGAGAACCCACCAAGTAAAGCGAAGGAAGAATCTGATGCATAAATTATGGTTGAAGAGAAGCCAACAAGTTCCAAAGAAAAAGAACCGAAAAGGGAAGAGAGGCCAAGACAAAAGAAAGAAAAATTGTCATTTCCTAAGATACCACCAGAGTTGGCACATCACACCCCTCCTGTGCCTTTTCCTTAGAGGTTCAGAAAGGAAAATTAGGATAAGCAGTTCTCAAAATTTCTTGATGTATTTAAAAAACTGCATATTAACATTCCTTTTGCAGATGACGAGCTACGCAAAATTCCTCAAGGAAATTCTGTCAAATAAAAGAAAGTTAGAAGAGGAGGAAACAGTGATGCTTACAGAGGAATGCAGTGCCATTCTACAGAAGAAGCTGCAATCGAAACTCAAGGATCCAGGGAGTTTCACTATCCCTTGTGTTATTGAAGATATTACATTTGATAGAGTTTTGTGTGATCTGGGTGCAAGTGTAAATCTAATGCCTTTTTCCGTTTTCAAGAAATTAGGGATTGGTGAAGTGAAGCCTACAACCATATCCTTGTAGCTTGCAGATCCATCAAGCATCCAAGGGGCATTATTGAAGATGTACTGGTTAAAGTGGGTAAATTCATTTTTTCCAGCAGATTTTTTGTGTTGGATATGAAAGAAGATAAGGAGATTCCTCTCATCTTGGGACAACAATTTCTTGCTACCGGAAGTACCTTAATTGATGTACAAGAGGAGAAGTTGATCATGAGGGTGCAAGAGGAAAAAGTGACATTCAATGTCCTTAAGACTCTGAAAGTTCCATCGAAGCAAGATTCATGTTTCAAAATTGACTCGGTGGATCAGTCAGCAATTAAAACTTCCAAGAGTGATGATCCTAAATCACCAATTAAGGGATGCATGGTCAAGTCAAGGAAAATCGATAATGAAGACCATAAACCAGAAGTTTACACAACATTCTGAGATGGGCCACAGTCTTCACAAGAGGCGAACTTCTCAGTTCAAGAATGCTAATGGAAAGTTAAAAAATCAAAAAGCTATCGATGAGAACGCTCAAACCCTAAAATGAATGACCAAGGGATGGAAATGGGTGGCTAAGCTCTCAACAAAGACCCCGATGTGACAAGAATCATCAACAATTGAAGCCTTAGTGTAGGGAAAATGTTCGGGAAGAGATGTATCTCGACATTCCGGAATGAGGGCTTGAGCTTCCGACTATAAACAAGCGCTTCTTGGGAGGCAACCTGAGTGCTCTCATTTTTTTTTTAGTTGTATTAAATTCGGTTATATGTTTTATGACTTAGGAAATAGTTTAATTTCTTTTGTTTTTGATGTTTTAGATGAATGATAAAAAATGTGAAAAAATTTGGAATTCTCCAGATTTTGCCGCGGCAAAGTTTATTCTTCGCCATGGTGTTGTAGACACTGCCCAAAATTGGACTTAATGGAATTCCAGATTTTGCCGTGGCGAGAAATTTTCTTCGTCGTGGCATCAAGTGTATCACACAAATGAATCAAGAACTTTGCCGCGGCGAAGTCTGCTTTCTCTATATACTCGTGATGACTCTTCATTTTTGCGAAAACTTCCAAGAACCAAACACTTCCATCTTCAATCCAGAGAGTTCCCAATGAATTTTCTTCCCACTACTCCATTCCTTAACCCTCATAAACACTAAATCACCTTATTTTTTTCAAGGATTTTGCAAAGTTTTGAAGAAAATTTTGGAAACCCTAGGTTTTCCAAAATTTGGGGATCTTACAATCTGGGCAGAAATTGGTGAAATTGGTGGTGAATTCATCATGGGTGTGGTAAGCTTTCAAGTTCTCTGGCCTTAAATTTGATCAATTGCGATTGTTAATGCTTTAAGTTTGAGAAATTGATTGAATCTGTTGAGTGGTGGATTTTGATGAAATTTGTGTAGTGATTTTGACTTAAAAAGTGTTGAGTTTGATTTGTTTTATGTTGAGGAAGTTGGGCTTTTGATTTTGAAGTGGTTTGATTGAGTTTGGAAGATGGTGATTTTGGGGTGTTAGTGTAATTTTTGAAACCTTTGTGTGAATTGAGGAGTGATTGTGGTTTGTAGAAAGTGTGCTTTAGTGTTGAATTGTCGAGTTGAATCACTAAGTTTAAGGGTAGATTTGGGTGATCACTATTGAAAAACTAAAATGCCGCTTAAAATGGTTCCCAGAGGTAAAGGGAAACAGGTCGACAATAGATTTGTTAATGAGAAGGCTAGGCAGCATTACGAAGGCACAATTAAAAGAAAAGACAAAGGGTTTATTGCCAAGAGAGGACTGACCACCGTCCATAGAGAAGATTGGATTCGAGGGAGAGGTTGGGATATCTTTCTGCATGAACCGAAACACTTAGCCATAGAGCCAATAGTAAGAGAATTTTATGCCAACTTCCCTGACTGTGAGTCCGGGCATGTTTATGTGAGGGGTATTAAAGTGCAAATTAGTGCGAAGATTATCAATGATTTCTATAGGATTGATCCAATTGACCGTGATGATTATTTGGAATTCAAAACGAAGAAGATTAACGAGGAGGAGATTCTTAAGGTCATAGCAAAGTCGGGTACACCTTGGGAAATTTCAAAGAAGGGGAGAAAAAGCATAAAAGGAACTAATTTGATTCCCATGGCTAGATTGTGGTAGTATTTTGTCTATGCGAGGATGGTCCCAGAAACGCATTACAATATAGTGGTTTTTGAGCGAGTAGTGTTACTTTATGCCACTGCCACTAGAAAAAAAATGGATGTGGGGAATATAATAATGGAGAGTATACGGCATGTAGCTAAACCAAGGCGAGGGAGCTTCGCCTTCCCATATCTCATCACTAAGATTTGCACTCGAGCGGGAGTCAAGAAGGTAGATGATGAACCACTTCTTCATCCTGCCCCACCCCTCGATCACACTTATTATTACAAGCTCCTAGAGCGTCATCCCAGTGAAGGAACCAGCTTTGGATTGAAGAGACAAAGAACCACAACAACTGCCACAACATCTAGTTCAGCATCCACGATGAAGGAGCTGTTGCATCAAATTTTGGACAAGGTGAATAGGATGGAACGACGTCAAGATTGGATGGCAAGGCAGACCCTAATGCTGTACGAGATGCAATACAACTACTGCACCAATCTGGGCATTGATGTTTCAAACTTCCAATGGCAAGACTGGCAAGATGAGGAAGAAGATGATGCCATGGAAGAAGATGATGACGTCGAAGGAGAGGAGGAAGACGACGAATGAAGCCTAAAACATTTGTTTTTGCATTTTCTGTTTTCATTTGTTTTTGTTTTTGTTTTGTACATTGGAACCAATTTACCTTTGTTAGATTATTAATTGTTGTTTGAATTTTCTAGTTTAGTTGTTAAGGGTGAGATTAGGTTGTAATTTTTTTTTCATATTATTTAGTGGAAATTTCTAACACAGTGGGCAACATAGAATTTAATTTGTTTTACAGATGATGATGATGAGGAAGCCAAGGAATGGGTGTGCATGATGTTGAACGAAAATCAGCTTCCACGGATTACTCCGGGAAGGATGTTTATGGTGTGATATTGGGGACAATGTCATTTTAAGTTTGGGGGTAGGAAAATTTGAAATTTTGTTTTGTGTTTAGTTTGTTTTTATGTTTTGTATTATTGTTGCCAATGATGAATTGCATAAGTCTATGATGAGAATATGATTGTTGAGATTTTATTTATGGAAAATGTTAAGCATTGCTTCAAGTTTAGGTTGGTTGATTAATTTTTCTTTTCTAAAGGTTTATTGAGTGGTTCAATCACCATTTTCACTATTTCAGCATGCTTAGAAACATTTTATGTGGTTAGGTGAAGTCTTGATAATGTTAGTGGACTCTAGAACCTAGTTGAGAAGTGCTTGAGGCAAAATTCTAGGAATAGACATTATTGAGGAAATGATTTAGGCATTTTTTTCTGAACATTTGAGCCTTTCCAGCCGACCATGAATAAATTTTTCCCTAGTCACCCATTTGAGTCTTATGAGATTATCACTGTCCTATTCTCCTTGTGCAACCAAAAATGTGCAAACCTTCCACCCTAAACACGTTTCACAACCTTTAAGAGGATTCTAGACCTAATGCAGACACAAAAGAGCATGGAGAGATGTGTGAGATTTTGACAAACCAAAATACTAAGTTTGGGGGTCGCAAAAAGGGCAAGAAGAAGGGGTAATTGACCTCAATAAATTGATGTTGCTTTAAAAAAAAAAAAATAGAAAATTGAGATTTTCAATTCAAAATCAAAAATAAGAATTGCACATGTTTGAGGGTTATAAAATGGTTGACACTTTGATTGGTGGTGGAGAAAGAAAGCGGAGATTAATGTAGCTCTTAGTGTTTGCATGAAGAAAATCGAGTTCTCTTACTTTGTTTATCTTATCCTTTTCTTTGGAGCCCACTAACCGAGCCTAAAGTTACAAGCCTGTAAAGACCTTTTGATCCTTAGTGATGTCTAGTCCGCATTAGTGGAGAGTAATTTGATACTTAGGCTTATGGAGTCTACCACCATTTGATAAACTTTGTATTTCTACATAAAATAATCCTGAAAGTCAAAAGGTAGACTGAAGTGGGGATTACCTACTCAGGAGGCTGATAGAGAAAGATAGTCAATCAACTTTTAACTTCTTGGAGTGTTAAGCAATTTCCAATAATAATGTTTCAACAATTTTTGAGACTTGTATAAATTCTAGGAAGTTCTTTGTGTTTGATTTTGATTCTAATATCTCTCTTTTCATTTTCAATTTTGTTGTCTTTTTCTGTTTGTTAGTTGTTCTCTTTTAGTCGAATTTTGTACCTGATGCTCGAGGACGAGTATGTCTTAAGTTTGGGGGTATTTGATAATCGTAGGATTATACTGTTTTATCTAGGCTTTTTGGCCAAATTTTGGATACTTCTTCTTTTGTTTTGTGCCTGAATTGCAACTTAATTTCATTTATTTTATGTTTCAAGTCAAAAACGTGCAGTTAGAGCAAATACTGAGCGGAATTGAGTTTCTAGACCCAGAAGCAAGAGAATCTTAGGATTTGGGGAAGTTCTGAAGCAGATTTGAAGCACTATGAAGCTTGTTCCTATTGGAGATCACTAAAGATTGAAGATTCAAGCAAGGAAGCAAGTGGAAGGCAGTTTTGTAATTTCAGAATAGTTCAGACAAGTTCGCCGCGGCGAAGAAAGAACTTTGCCGCGGCGATAAACTCTCGGGTCAGATAGTGAATTAGAAGCTAACGCGATACCGCGGCGAAGTCTATGGATTTCAGTTATTAAAACTATACATTTTAATTTATTGCGGAGTCTTAGGTTTTTTTTGGACTGACTATATAAAGGGGACTTAGTCATTTTAGAGTTGGTTTTCGACGTTGTTTTTGGGAGAAGAAGAGAAGATTGGAGATTGAAACTCTTTGGGTTCATCAAATAGGGAAGATTCACTCTCTTTTCATAATTCCAACATGTTTAATGCCCTACTTACAACTTTTATTTTGATTTGTTTTAATTTTAGTATGAACTAACTCACTTTTGGGTTAGGGTTTTGATGTAATTGGGATTTTAATGTTTAATCAATAGATTGATGTTGCTTTTACATTCTATTGCATGGATTGCGTAATTACTCCTGTTTTTATTGAAATTATTTATTGAGCATGATGAGACTGAGAAGTGAATCATGTATTAGCTTCTTAGGGTAATTGCCATTGTTTTATTGAATGCTAGAGATAGGTTTGAGAATCAATGAAATCAAATTAGGATTCCATTTAGATTAACGGACTTGGAACTATTAACCTTCAATTTGTTGGGTGACAAAGCTTAATAGAGATAAGTAGGGAAACATAGCCTTTGAAGGTCTGTTTTACACATTAGGGTGTCCGATTTATAATCCGTGCATGTGAGTGTAGAAGTAACAGAATTCGTAGATTAATTCAAAAAATCCTAGTGAAGTCAAAACCCTAACCGCTTTGTCTTAATTGATATTTTTGTTGAATTAATATTGTTTGCATTATTTAGATTTTAAAGTGCGTAGTAAATTTTATTTGAACTTTAGCTTGATTTTCCCCTGCAATCCAAACATCTTTCGGTTTCTCCAACATGATAAAACAACTAGGAAAATCAGTGCTTAACAAGCAATCGTCGTGGGAACAATACTCTACTTATCACTTTATTACTTTTTGCGACTAATGCACTTGCTACACATTGCATATTGTAAAACCAACGCAACAGCCACCATATGTGGTCATAGGGTTCTCACCATCAAGATTTGAAACACTTGATACCCTCGTCACAGTTCTACCATTCTGAGGACATATATCAATACATGCAATATGCTTTACGCAATATAGAATAAAATTCCTTTTATTGATTAATGAACATTATTACAAAGAGACAATTCTACAACAATTGATTAGCTCTAGGGCACCTACTCTAACAAATTTCAACTCCTTATCTTATACGACTATTATGTATTTCAAGTTATTAAAGTTTTCTTATGGATTATGTTTGGATAAAGAATCAATTGGAGATAAGGAGGAGGAAATTTGCAAAAGAGTGTTGTTTCTTCACACAAGGTAAGGGAAACCTCCCTTTAAAGTGAAATAAGAATTAGGTTTCTAGGTTTAGTATTAGGGAACCTTAATTCTTGTCACACAAAAGAAATTGAGCTTGGTTTGATGCTCTAATTTGCAATTAATGGATTTATATGTGAATAGTAGAAAATTTAAGTTTGATGGTGGTTGTGTCATAAGCATTTAACATATTACAAGGGAGGTTATTATTGACAATTTAAAATGTTTTCACAGGGGAGAATGATTAGGAAAAGTTAAGGAGTAAGTGGAGGTAAATAGGTATGGAAAAGCCTTAAACAAACCACTGTCAAGTCTGTGGCCTTCTGAGTGACTTTTGGACATCTTACTTATCGAACTGTGTTGAGGCCTATATATAAAAGTTGTAGCCCTTCCTCTAAGCTTGAAAACAAACAAAGATCATATCAATCTGATGGGTATAACTCGAGATATGCGTAGCATGACTACCTCAAAAGTGATTCCAATTTCTTAATTTATTTTTAGCCTAATAATCTATGATTGATTCCAAGTATGGAAATGATGCTTACAGGGTTTTGAAACATGTTTGAATGAGTTATCTTTGTGATTATTTAATGATTGTATGAACAATATATATTTGATGTAATGAATGACCATAGAGGTCATGTGTAATATGTTATGTATTACCTAATTATGACCTTCTTTATGTATAAATAAGCCTAAATATGATATGTTTCTATGAATTAGTTATGCATCCACAAAACGGTCATGATGAAATGATATGTTCATATATGGAAAGTGTATGTTTTTAAAGAATAAAGCATGTCAAGCATATTAATAAAGAAAAAATGGGAGGGGGGGAGGGGAGGGGTTGGGTGGTATGGGGCTTGATCCCAAGTTTGAGTAAAATGCTTTCAAGGTACATAGACATGCATTTTTGTGAAGAAAATGATTTTTAAGTTTAATGGAAGCTGTTGGCATGTTATGTGGAATCTGAGCTCACTCATGCACATGTCTAGACCAAAAGAATTGAACATTCCATAGCATGCATGTCCATGGGGACAATGTTATAAGTTAAGTTTAGCTCATTGGCCAAAGGTTCTATAATCCATACCACAACTTAGTCCGATCAGCAGACAATAAAAAGTTTTGAAAGAAACATGTATTGCTAGAGTAGATGCCCTAGAGCCAATCAATTATTGTAGAATTGACTATTTGTAATAATGTTCATTGATCAATAAAAGGCATTTTATTCTATATCACGTAAATCATCATTGTATGTATTGATATATGTCCTTAGAATGGTAAAACCGTGATGAAGGTGTCAAGTGTTTCAAATCTTGATAGTGAGAACCCTATAATGGTGGCCATTCTAGAAACGTCTGTAGCCCCAGTATTATTTTGAAGTAAGGGCATAGATAATACGGTAAGGCTATCATAGTGTTGAACGACCCTGTTGAAAGCCAGTGATCTCACTTGTCAAGGTTGTTTGGTGAAAACCTGGTGCAACACATGGGTGCTTGCTGTAGGTAAGTTCACTGGACTAACCCACCAAAGGATTCCATACGGATGGTAACCCCAGTGCCTATGGAACAAATCCTCTAATGAATAGCGGTGCATGTGATCCTTAGACTTGAGATCACCGAAGCACCTTGTGCACTGATTGGTACAGTTTGACACTAGCCCAACGTAGTTCTATTCAGAGTTGTCAATACAGTAGTGATTGGTTGCATTAAGGAGTGTATCAAGACTATGGTGGATCGACAGAGGATTTATCACTCCTAGGTACAAGGGAAGTTATCTCACGGCGCAATTCAGTAAATGGCAATGACATTAAAACTGTGGCCACAGTGGGATTAAGTTGTTGCTCTATCCAGTTTATAATTCCAGTCATTGGTCCAGTAACTGAATACATACATATCGAGAGTAACCGAGGTTGACACTATTTCTATGCCTCGGTCTTGTTGAGATAACGGATGATGAAAGGATTGGATTGTACGGTAACCATATCATTGACAGGTAGCTGCTTCACTGAATCTGAATCTATCGGGTGGCCATGATGCCTTGCTAGGGGCCAATCTTGGTTTGTGTGTAATGAGATGATTAATTGGTGTTAATCGTGATACTACACACTGCCGGTATGATAAGGAGCCTACGGGTCACACACATAGAAGATAATTTAAGAACCAGTTTATAAGAAGGGTGTTTTCGTCTTTTTAGGCAAAATGGTATTTTGGTAATCTCACAGTGTAATTAAATTTGCTGAGGTCATAGCCTTTGTTTAATTTGATATTAAAATTATCTAAGTGAGATTACGTTTAAATATATGTTCGCATATATTTAAATAAATTATCATTGTTGTTAAATGTTAATATATTATATATATATTAATTGAATTTAATTGAGATAATGATAATTAAAATTAAAATATATAAATGGGGCTGTTTGGATACAAAGGGTGTTTGGGTTGGAGCCCAAGGCTATTCCATGATGGAATAGGGCAAAGTGTGCACTATATAAGTGCAACACTTTTTAAATTAATCAATTTAATTCATTCAATCATTTAGACTAAAATTCCAGCCCCTTTTTCTCTCTTCCACACCAGACTGCCTTTTTGCTTGAATCAAATCTCTTTTGATTTCATCTTGGTTCTTAAGGCTAAAGAGGATCTAGTAAATCCCTCTTTAGTTCCTTGGGGTTGTCTTCATGTGGACTACATTGGTTTGATCCTACTCTTGGGTCGGTAGCAAAATTTGTTTAGAGACTAGTTGGAGGAGCCTCCAAATGTGCGTTGATTTCTTAAACTCTAAACTGATTTTTCTACAGATTCTAATATAATGTATAAACTGTAAATTTGTGCCCTGATCTTGGTTCTAAGGAATGTTCTATGATGTAAATAATTTTTGTTTTCTGCTGCCATATATGATCGCTTCATAACAGTGGTATTAGAGCCTAAGGTACCAGATTTTACAGTTTTTGTGAATGGTTGATTACATGTATTTGACTGATAATATGTTGCCTTAATGAATCTGCACAAAATCTGTCACGAAAGCATGTTTTAAGAAATCAATTAATTGATTAATTTAATTTGTTGATGATCTGCAATTTTGGAATATATATTGGGTTATGGATTTTTGTTGAAATCAGTAACTAAGATTGATTGCAAAATCCGTTTGGCGTATTTTTGGTGGCTGGTTGAACTGATCTGATGCTACAGATCAGTGTACGCTCGTAGTGGTGTGCGTTGTTTGTTGTACTCACTGATTACAAAATCAGCGCTCGCCGCGACGATATAACCCATAGTCGCGGCGATCGTCGTCTAAGGTGCATGCTGATGAAAATCAGTGCTCGTTGTGGTGATATAATCCATCGCCGCTACGATCGCACGTGGTGCATGTGCACTACGCACATTAGCGCATGCTGCAGCGATCTAATCCATCGCCGTAACAAGCGCACTTTTGAGTGTGTAGGGGCAAAAGTGAAAAGTTTCAAAACTTTTAGACCAAATATAGATCTGCAGATTGCCAGGGGGTGATTAATAATTCACCCACCCAATTCAAAATTGATTGTTTTTTAAATGTATGCCATGTTCTTCTTTGTATATTGCATGTGCCCGGTAAATGAGCCTCAGTCCTATGGTGAATGTTTTAAAATTTTTGGGTATGTATGGTTGTAATTTATTAAATAGGGCTTGCCTGTCTTGCCTTTCTCCCATTCTCGATGTACATTCTTTTCTCATCTCATTCCCCTCGAATGTTAATCGAGGTTTCTGAATTTATTGATGTAAAAAATTTTGTATAATTATTCTCACTGTAAATTTAGAATGATGTTTTTGTAATGTACTTAAAGATAGATCAAGGAAGAGACAATCACACTTGAAGACTCAAGATTTTATTACATGACCCCTAGGTGACCTACTGATTCCTCTAGGCTTGAGGAAATCGGTTTTAGTTAGGCCATGTACCGGCACGTTTTAATATTTTATTTAGAATGCATGCTAAGTGATGCGTGTTTCCTACAACATGCTATATGTAGCAAGTATACTAGTCGCACAAGTAATATAATGATGAGTGAGTATTGTTCCCACGAGGATTGTTGCTAAGCACTAAGTTTTCTACCATTTTCAAGTTGAAGAAATCGAATTCTTTTGGATTAAAGGGAGCAGTTTAAACTATAATTAAAACAAAATTTTACTAAAATAAACTTAAACCATGAAAGCAGATTTAAAACGGGATAAAATCAATTCAAACAAACGGGTAGGGTTTTGACTTCATTCGGACTCTATGGGTTAAACTTTAAGAATTAAACTAAATTCATATTCTCATGCATTGATTGTAAATTGAACTCTCTAAAGTGTCCAACATAGCTTCTCAGGCTATGTTGTCCTACTCTTCCCTATTAACCTTCTGCACCTAACAAAATGAAAGTTAATAAATCTAAGTTCATTAAGCACAAGAATCCTAGATTGATTTCATCAGTTCTTGAATCTATCTCTATCATCCAATAATACAACGGTGATTACCCAAGAAGCTTAACATGAATTATCTCTCAATCTCATCATGTTCATCACATATAAACAATAAAAACAGAATAATCACAAAATGAAAGCAAAATCATATGAAATTAATAATCATCAACTTTCGAACCCATTAGAATCCGAACTACATCAAAACCCTAACCCAAATTAGGTTAGTTCATGGCTAAATCTATAAAACAATTAAAAGAAATGAAAAACTCTAGGTTCAACATAATGGAAACAAAAGAAAAGGAAAAGAATCTTCCCAAATTGATGAATCCACTGGTTTCCTCGAATCTTCCAACTTTGTTAATCCAAAATCACTAAAAAAATTGAATCTAAAATAATGTAAAAACTCTCTCTATCTCTCCACGAACACCCTAAACAAAAAGACTAAATATTTCTTTTATACCTCGCCCAAAATATTACAACTTAGCCTAAACACGAAACTATGCATTTTACAAAAAGTGGAGTATGCAGACTTCGCCGCGGCGACAAAGGAGCTGAATCTGGTGTGTGTCTGGTCCATTTCGCTGCGGCGAAGAACAACCTTCGCCGCGGCAAAGCTTCCTAAAGAATTTTGAAATTCTAGAATTTCCCTCCGCGTGCTTCTGAGTCCAAAAACTCCAAATCTGCCTTTATTCGCTCAAAATTTCCATTTTACCCTGAAACACGAAATGTAAGGAATTAAGTCACAATTCAGGGAAAAATAGACTAAGAAGTATCTAAAATCCAGCCTAAAAGCTTAAATAAACTAGTATAATCCTCGGATTATCAAATACCCCCAAACTAAGGACATGCTCGTTCCCGAGCATCAGGTACAAAACAAGATAAACGAAAAACACAAACGTTCAAAAACACAAAACAGCAACTGACAAAAATTAAATAAGAGAAACAAAAGACTCGACTCACAAAACAACTGCCTAGAATTTATACCAATCTCAAAAGTTGTTGCAAAATTATTAATAGAAAAATGTTTAACACTCCAAGAAGTTATAAGTTGCATCGACTTTCTTTCTCAATTGGTCCCCTGAGTAGGTAATCCCCACTTCAATCCACCTTCCGACTTCCCGGATTATTTTATGCAGGAATGCAAAGTTTATCAAATGGTGGTAGACTCCATAAGCCTAAATATCGAACTACTCTCCACTAATGAGGATTAGACAAAGATAAGAATCAGTAGGTCTTTCTAAGCTTGTAACGCTAGGCTCGGGAAGTGGGTTCCAATAAAAAGGATAGGAAATACAAAGTAAGAGAACTCGGTTTTCCTCATGCAAACACTCAAATCAAATTGAACTCCACTTCTTCGCAACCACCACTCAACGTCTCCACTAATGTATAACCCTCAAACTTGTATCTTTCTTATTTCTGATACCATATATGCGGCGGGGAAGTGCGTCTAAGGTGTACGTGGCGTTGTTACACTAGAGGTCACCAAGTACTACCAGGTAGTTTTTAAGGCGGTTACTGGTTTCCAGCCGATATACCCTTAAACTTGGCAAATTTTTTCATTTTTTTTTTTTTTTTGATGATATCAAACTAATAACAAATCAATTGAATTGAGGTGAACTACCTCTTTTGTTTTTATTGCCCTTCTCACAACCCCCAAACTATTCTTTTAGTTTATTCGTACACTCTTCCCGTTCTTTGTGTTTGCATTAGGATCGAATTCTCCTAAGGGTACGACAGAGTGTTTTGGGTTAAAGGATCGGAAAATTTTTGGGTTGCCAAGAAAAATAAAGCAATAATGATTCATACGGCTCAAACGGGTGACTAGGGACAATTTCATTCCTGGGTCAGCTAGAAAGGCTCAAACATTCAAAAAAGAATGCCTAAATCATCTCCTCAACTATGTCTAATCCTAGAATTTCGCCTCAAGCACTTCTCTACTAGGTTCTAGAGTCCACCAACATTATCAAACTTTACCTAAGTACATAAAATGAATCTAAGCATGCCGAAAAAGCGAAAATGGTGGTTGAACCACTCAACAAATCTCAATCAAAATTCAGTCAACAAACCTAAACTTGAAGCAATGCTTAACATTTCTCAACAATAAAAACGCAACAATCCAATTCGCATCATTGATTTATACAATTCGTCATTGGCAAAAACAATCAAACCAAAGTGAAATAAACAAAATAAAAAATTTTTCTAATTTTCCTACCCCCAAACAAAAGATGACATTTTCTCCAATGTCCCATTACGCATAAATTAGGAATAGAAAAACAAAAATAATAAAGGTACGAGATAGTTCCCTGATTAATCCATGAAGTGTCGCTCCACAGTGCACACCCGATTTATGACCCTTTCATCACCCAACATCTGTCAAAACAATTGAAACTTGGGTGTCCACTAGGTTAGAAAAATTTACAAACTAATGTGAAAGTATTACAACCTAATCTCGTCCTTACACAAACTACAAATTACAAGAAAGATGAAACAACAAAAACAACTACAACAATCCAAAACAAAAATATAAACTGAGTTTAATGTTTGAAATGAAAAACGAAGTCAACTAAAAACATATAAAAATACAGAAAAACAAAACAGGTGTTCCGGTGCTCATTCTTCGCCTTCCTCGTCTTCCTCTTCTTATTCGGAGCCCATCCACTCATCGGAATCCCAGTCGGCCCATTGGAATCCTGAAGTGTCAACATTGAGCTTGTTAAAGCTACTCTTCTGCATCTCATACATCATCTGGGTCTGCTCAACCACCCAATCCTGATGTTTTGTCAACCGTTTTATCATACCCATCATCTGCTCCATCATCTCCTTCTGTGTAGCTGTGGAGCTGGAGGATGTGACAGGGCCTTGTGTGGTTCTCTACTGTTTTGTTCCTGCCCTTGGTTGCTCGGCTTCTGGACGTTCAAGATGCTTCTGAAATCTGAATTGAGGATAGAGGCAGCATGAATACGTTGCTCATCACCATCCACCTTGGCTCCAGCTCTAATGCACAAGGCTGTAATGAGATGTGGGAAAGAGTAACTTGATCACCCTGGTTTGGCAGCGTGATGAATGTTGTTAAAGATAATCCGTCGCACATTTATACTCTTACCTGTAGCAATAGAATAAAGCAATAATGCTTTCTCGTAAGTTACCGTGCTATAGTGCATTTCCGGCATCAATCTCGCACTAATAAAATATTGCCACAGCCGAGCCATCGGTGTCAAAGAAGTTCCCTTAATGGTCTTCTTTTGTTTCTTTGACACTGACCAAGTTGCATCCGGTTTTGCAATGACCGGAAGAATGATACTATCCTCAAACTGTGTCCCCCTGAACCTTCAATACTCATCCTGATCAAACCCAAGCAGGTTGTAAAACTCATTGATTACATCCTCTGTAAATGGTACCTCAACCCCTCTGACAAATGCGGTACCCTCTTCACAATCCGGGAGATTGGCATAAAACTCCCTTACTAGCGGCTCTACAGCTGGCTGTACAGGAGCACTCATAAACAATTCCCATCGTCTCCCTTGACTCTAGTCCAACGCCTGACTCGCGGTCAATTCGTGCTCAGGAATAAAGCCCTTATCTCTTCATTGGATAACCCCTTGATATCGTTTTTGGGCCTCTTCATTCAGAAAGCGGTTGTCCACTTTCTTTCCTTTTCCCTTTCCTTTGTATGGCAACTTAACTTTAGGTGCCATTTTCTATAATTCAACTCACAGCGCACCCCAAAAATTCAAGCCTAGGTTCCCCACAACAACCAATTCAAACCTAAAAAATAAAATTGAAAACACTTCCAAAAATTTACAATCAAACCCCCAAACTATGATCTCTCCAAATTTAACAACACACTCCAAAACTCATGTAATGCCCCACTTGAGGTATGTAGCTAATTTACTTTGCATTGCTTGAATCTTTATTATTTTGCTCTTAACTGAGTTGGTATATTGTTCATATTGTTTAACTGGTTCTTTATATTGTTCATATTGGTTGGCGGGTTCTTGGTTGAATGGATATTGTGAGTTGGTTGAGTGATTGCCTTGAAATTTTTAAAGACTTAGGAGAATTTCTGTTTTTCAGACTTCGCCGGGGCGAAGAAGAAGCTTCGCCGCGGCGATGAAACTTTGCAACCTACGATGTAGGTTCTAGAATTTTTCGCCGGGGCGAAGAAAGATTCTTCACCGCGGCGAAGGGCATAACAAAAGGTTTATGAAGTTTCTAGAGAATTCTTCCTTTGGAGCACAATGACCATTCTACCCCTAATTAGCAGGAAAAGTGGGGAGTGAAATGCAAGGAAATTGAATGAAGAATAGTTTAAATGGGGGTGCATTTGCAAAGTATTCAAAGGGCAAAAGTGGAGTTCCTAAGAAAGAGTAAGGGTAAAATGGGAATGAATGAATATATTTTGAGCTAAAGAGGGTTGAAGCTTGGTAAACCCTTCATTCATTCTTCTTCCACCGCTATTCTCTCAATTCTTCCTTTAATCTTTCAAGGATTTTTGAGAGTTTTTTTGTTGGATCTTGGGAGAGAAGTAATCTAAGGCATCCTAAGGTAAGGACTCTTGCTTTAGATGTGAAGTTTTGCCTATATTTGTACATTGAAGTGTTATGGTTTTAATGTTTAAAGTTGTAGAGAAAGGACAAGTTACTAAGGAAAAGAGAAGTGTTAGTGGAATCACACCATCACAAGGTAAGTAAATCCCAATTCAAGTTGAGATTTGAGAAATCCATTGTGTAGAGATTTATTTATGCATGCTATATGTTATGTTAGTGAGAACTTGGGTTGAGATAAGTAGTTATTTTGTGGTTGTTAAATACACTTCAATTGAGAAGTGTGATGTATGATGAGAATGTAGTTTATGATGAAATTGGAGGAGATTGAGGAATCTTTTTGGAAGTGTTATGTTATGGCAGGGATTATAGCTTGGTGAGGGAGTTTTCTCCCATTTTGGATGGTTCAAGAGAAGTATAGAACTCTAGATAAAGTAGAGTATATGTATGCACACTAATTGTTTGATGAAATGCCTAAGAGAAGTATGAGCATGAGTTGTGAACCTTAATTCTTGCAACATTGCATATTGGCATTTCCTAAGTGCATTAATGAGCATGAACCATCCATATGCATTAATTGTGCATTGAGAAGTAGTTTGAGAAAGAATAGAGAACTTTGTGACTAACCTACTCTAAGCATTAAGCTACACTATGAATCTAGTTTGAGAAGTAGAGAACTGTGTGAATGAACTACTCTAAGAGTAGAGAGAATGAAAAGAGTACTAAGAATGGGTTGGTGCTTTGTGATCTCCACTCGATAAGTATGAGAATGGGTTGGTGCTTTGTGATCTCCACCCGATAAGTATGAGAATGGGTTGGTGCTTTGTGATCTCCACCCAATAAGTATGAGAATGGGTTGGTGCTTTGTGATCTCCACCCAAAAGTTGTGAAAAGCGGGTTGGTGCTTTGTGATCTCCACCTGAAAGTCACAAAGAGTGGGATGGTGCTGTGTGAACTCCACCCAGCCGTGCCTCCGGTAAGATGAGGTCATGACATGCAGCAGCAGTTAAGTAAAGAGAGTTGTGTGAAAGATGAATACTGTAAGGAAAGAATTAGAGAGAGAATTACGGGGACAGTCGAGTAGAGGATTTACTTACTAAGCATTATTTCATGCTCACCCCGTTTTTTTTCTTTGTGGTTGTAGGAACTAGGTGAGAACGCAGTGGATGGGCGTCGGCAAGCGAAGAGTGATAGCTACACTGTCCACTGTTTCATTACCATTTTGTAAATGATACTCTGTTTTGTATAAATAATGTTTATATGTAATAAAAGAAAATTTTGGGCCCATTTAGTTTTGCTAATATAAATATATTCTACTTGCTACATTTCTATAGTATAAAGCAGTCATTACATTTTTAATATCAGAGCCAAGATTTTAGGATTTGACAGTATACTATTCTCATCGCCACAACGTCCAACAACCAACTGTGTGAGTTAATTCTTTCCTTACTATAAGTGTTTCTTGAACTGATAAAATGTTGTGTTGTAGATGAGGTGTAGTACCCGAAAGCGTGGTAAAGGTGTGATGAATGAGGGAGAATCTTCTAACCCACCAGAAGCTACGCCCCCTCCCTTGGATGAAGCTAGAGTTTGGGGGATTATACAGCAAGTTATGGCTGAAACCCAAGGGAGAGTTGTAACCCCCGTGCAGGTACCACCAGCTACAAACGTAGGAAGAGAACAACCGGTACCTCCCCTAGTGCAGAATAGAGTTGAACTGATTTATGGTCTTCCTAGTCAACATCAACCCTCAGAGTTTAAGGGTACTATGGATGCAGTAGTAGCAGAAGAGTGGTTTAGATCCGTAGAGCGAACAACAGGTTTATTCCCCATGACAGACCGGGAGAAGATCAGGTATGCAAGTTTCTTATTTTGAGGTGATGCCCGAATTTGGTGGGAATTAATGGAAGAGACTCATGATGTGGCAACGATGACTTGGGAAGAGTTCAGGCAAGAGTTTGAGGCCGAGTATAGAACAGAGGACCGAGTGCATGAGAAGGTCCAAGAATTTATTAGCTTGCAATAGGGATCTAGTACCGTGAAGGAGTACTCAGTGAAATTTAACTCCTTTGCAAGGTTTGCACCCGGAATAGTTAGTACTCCGGCATTAAGAAGAGATAAGTTTGTACATGGGTTGAAGCCGGAGATAGCTCGGGATATAATGACGAGTTCTGATCCCCCTCGAACTTATAGTGAGGCCTTGAGGAGAGCAATGAGGGCGAAAATCTTTGAAAACAAAATTCCCTTAGTAGGTTCTTTGACAGGAGGAACAAGTGAGCCACCCACCGCCCCGCAGAAAGAGAAGTTCGAGGGTGTGAAAGGTAAAGATATGAAGAATCAGAAGAAGAAATTTCAGTTTAGACAGAACAGAAGAGAGTGGAACAATAAGCGACCCCGGACGGAAAGGTTTCCTCTTTGCCCTAACTGTGGGAGGAACCACTCAAGAGAGTGTATGAGAGACCAGAGGGTATGTTATAGATGCCGACAGCCAGGGCATTTGATGAGAGATTGTAAAGCTCCTTTTCCACCACCCGCACAGAGTTCTGGAGGCACTACAAATGCCAGACTGTTTACAGTGGCACAGGGTGAAGTAGAGGCCAGTCCATCAGCCGTCACCGGTCAGTTATTATTTCATTTTGTTCCTTTGTATGCTTTAATTGATTCAGGAGCCACTCATTCTTTTATATCGTATGGAATGATTGAGAGATTAGGTTTGAACTTGGGAGGCAAAGGATTGAAATTGGAAAATTTTTCTCTCAAATGTATTTGAAAAAACGCGTGGAAAATGAAAAGACAAAGTGAGTATATATAGAAAACATTCTTCGCCGTGGAGAAGAACAAGCTTCACCACGGCAAAGTTCTTCGTTCTTCAAACCCTAATTTGAAACCCAGGTTTCGCTACGGCGAAGCAAAAGACTTCGCCGGGGAGAAAAATTATAGTGGCTAATCGCCGTGGCAAGAAAAAATCTTCGCCATGGCAAAATTGCCTTAGCGAAATTTCGTCCAACCTTCTTCGCTGCGGCGAAGACAAATTCTTCGCCGGGGCGATAAAATACAATAGCTGCCACAAATTTTCAGGTTGCTTCACCCCGACGAAGTCTGGGACTTTTCAAAACTTATTTTTACCCAATGTGCTTCGCCGTGGAGAAGAATACTTCTTCGCCTTGGCGAAGTCTAGAGCATTTTCTTTCCTTGTATTAGCTGAAGACTTCACCTGAAACACCCAAAAACACACAAATTAAAAAGAATCAAACACACTGAATAAAAATAGAAGAACAAAAATTTAAAACACTTGGGTTACCTCCTAAGAAGCACTTGTTTATAGTCGGTAAGCTCGACTCTCTCAATTTTTCATGTCAGAATGTCAAGCCGTATTGGGATGGATTTGCAACTCATCACCCCATCTATGTATGGCTTCAATCTCTGTCCATTGACTGTAAAAGTGCCCTTTTCTTCATGTGTAACTTCCACTGCTCTCGATGAGTGAATTCTTGTAATCATGAATGGTCCAGACCATCTAGATTTAAGTTTTCCAGGGAATAGCCTAAGTCTAGAATTGAACAACAACACTCTTTGCCCCACTTCAAAATCCTTCTTCCTGATATGCTTGTCATGCCACCTTTTTGTCTTCTCTTTGTAAATTCGAGCATTTTCATATGCTTCGAGACGGAACTCATTGAGTTCGTTCAAGGTCAGCATCCTTCCCCCCCCCCCCCCCCCCCCGCCCCCGCGCCCGTGCAGCAGCTCTTAAATCCATATTTAGCTGTTTGACCGCCCAGTATGCTTTCTTCTCAAGTTCAACTGGTAAGTGACATGCTTTCCCATAAACCATCCTAAAGGGGGACATACAAATCGGATTCTTAAATGCAGTTCGGTACGCCCATAATGCATCATCCAATTTTCGCGACCAATCCTTCCTAGATGCATTAACTGTCTTTTCTAAAATGCCTTTAAGCTCTCTATTAGACAGTTCCACTTGCCCACTCGTTTATGGATGGTAAGGCGTTGCAACTCTATGTGTAACTCCATAATTACCCAACAGTGCATCCAATTGCCTATTGCAAAAATGGGAACCTCCATCATTAATAATTGCCCGTGGTACCCCAAACCTTGAGAAAATATGCTTTCTCACAAACTTAGTCACTACCCTGGCATCATCAGTCGGCAATGCAACTGCTTCAGCCCACTTTGACACGTAATCTACCACTACCAAGATATATGAATTCCCAAAAGAGTTTGGGAAGGGACCCATGAAATCGATCCCCCACACATCAAAAAGCTCAACCACCAGGATGTTATTCAACGGCATCTCATCTCTTTTTGAAATATTACCACTCCGTTGACACTGGTCGCACTCCTGAATCATCCGGAAAGAATCCTTAAAGAGGTTTGGCCAATAAAACCCCGATTGTAGAACCTTGGCTGCTGTCCTAGTTCCTCCAAAATGGTCACCTACTTCCCTCTCATGACAATGCCATAGAATGCTTTTCATCTCCTCCTCTGGGATAGATCTCCGTATCACTTGGTCAGCACAGTATCTGTATAGAAGTGGCTCTTCCCAAAAGTAGTACTTCAAATCTGAGAAGAATTTTCTCTTTTCTTGGAACGTCATACCACTTGGGAGCACCCTTGATGACAAATAATTTGCAAAATCTACATACCATGGTGCTTCATCCACTCTCATCAACTTCTCATCCGGAAAGGTTTCTGTAATTGGACTTTCCTCTTCATTTCCTTGGATTGGTCTCTCAATTATTGACAAGTGATCTGCCACCACATTTTTTGACCCTTTCTTATCGCGAATTTCCAACTCAAACTCCTGAAGCAATAGGATCCATCTTATGAGCTGAGGTTTCACTTCTTGCTTTGCCAATAGGTGCCTAAATGCTGAATGGTCTGTGTAGACGATCACCTTTGCACCTAACAAATACAAACGAAATTTGTCGAAAGCAAGAACCACAACTAACAATTCTTTTTTTGTGGTGGTGTAATTCAATTGTGCATCAGTGAGTGTTTTGCTAGCGTATTGAATTACATGCAACACTTTGTTTTTCCTCTGTCCTAACACTATCCCTAAAGCAAAATCACTAGCATCACACATTAATTCAAATGGCAGTCCCCAATCGGGAACTGCAATAATAGATGCAGATAATAATAATTTTTTAAGGGTTAGAAAGGCATGCATGCATTCATCATTAAAATCAAACACAACATCTTTATTCAATAAATTGCAAAGGGGTTTAGAAATCTTAGAAAAATCCTTGATGAATTGTCTATAAAACCCCGCATGCCCCAAGAAACTTCGGACCACCTTGACATTTGATGGTGGTGGCAGCTTCTCTATCACTTTTGTCTTTGCTCGATTAACTTCTATTCCATCCTTTGAAATCATATGGCCGAGCACTATTCCCTCCTGGACCATGAAGTGACACTTCTCCCAATTGAGCACCAAGTTCATCTTCTTACATCGCTGCAAAACAAGAGAAAGATTAGTTAGACAACTATCAAAAGATGAACCAAAAACTGAGAAGTCATCCACGAAGACTTCTATGAACCGTTCCACCATGTCTCTAAAGATTGACATCATGCATCTCAAGAATGTTGCTGGTGCATTGCATAACCCAAAAGGCATCCTTTGGTAAGCAAAATTGCCATAGGGGCAAGTAAAGGTCGTCTTCTCTTGATCCTCAGGAGCGATGACAATCTGGTTGTATCCTAAATACCTATCCAGGAAACAGTAATAGGCATATCCTGCCAACCTCTCCAACATCTGATCAATGACAGGTAGTGGAAAATGATCCTTCCTTGTCGCCTCATTCAATTTTTGGTAATCAATGCACATTCTCCAGCCCGTCACCATCCTAGTTGGTATCAATTCATTACTCTCATTCCTTACTACCGTGATACCTCCCTTCTTCGGAACCACTTGTACCAAGCTCACCCATGGACTATCGAAAATAGGATAGATAATCCCCGCATCTAAGAGTTTCACCACCTCCTTTCTCACCACTTCCTTCATCGAAGGATTCAATCTTCGTTGTGGTTTCACCCTAGGCTTAATATCATCCTCCATGAGTATCTTATGCATGCAAAATGATGGCGAGATGCCTCTAATGTCCGAAATCGTCCATCCAATTGCTAGTCTATGTTCCCTCAACACCCTAATCAACCGCTCTTCCTCCAGTTTACTCAATCCTGAACTAATGATCACTGGGAAGGTTTCTAAGTCCCGAAGATATACATATTTGAGGTGGGAAGGTAAAGGTTTCAACTCAAGCTTTGGAGGTTCTTCATTTTTTTCCTTTTCCTTCTCTTTTTCAAAATCAAACTCCTCAAATTCTAAATCCTAACTCTCATCAATCGGTTGAAGTGTTTCTAACAACCTAGCACATTCATTACTCGCTGAATCATCTACCTCTATTGTTTTGGATTCGGCTATACACGCTTCTAGAGGTAATTGTGGGGTGTTTTCTTCAATAGATTCTACAACCAATTTATCCACTACATCGACACTAAAACACGAATCCGATTCGGATGGAAACTTCATCGCCTCAAAGACATTGAAAGTTACTGTTTCATCTTGAACTCTCAACAGTAGCTTTCCTTCTTGCACATCTATTAGTGCTCTCCCCGTGGCCAAGAATGGTCGGCCCAAAATAAGAAGAATTTCCTTATCCTCTTCCATATCCAGAACCACAAAATCAGCTAGAAAAATTATCTTATCCACCTTCACCAACACATCCTCCACTATCCCCCTCGGATGTTTTATGGACCTATTCCCAATCTCCTGAAAATAGAAAAGGGCATTAAATTAATACTAGCACCTAAATCACATAAAACACGATCAAACATAATATCTCCTATAGTGCAAAGAATAGTAAAACTCCCTGGATCTTTGAGCCTTGGGGGTAACTTCTTCTAGAGAATGGCACTGCACTCCTCTGTGAGCATGACCGTTTCCTCATCTTCTAACTTCCTTTTGTTCGAAAGGATTTCCTTAAGGAACTTCGCGTAGCTCGGCATCTGCTACAATGAATCTACAAAAGGAATGTTAATATGCAATTTTTTTAAAATTTCAATAAATTTTAAAAACTGCTTATCCTGATTTTTCTTTTTCGGTCTCTGAGGAAAAGGCACAGGTGGAGTGTGATGTGCCAACTCTGGTGGTATCTCGAGGAATGGCAATTTCTCCTTCTTCTTTTACCTTTCATCCTTTTTCTTGTTCTCTTCCTCCAAACCGCTTGGTTCCTTATTAACTACAATCTTTTCATCAACTTCCTCTTCAGATTCTTCCTTTTCAGATTCTTTCTTTCCAGCTTGTTCAACCTCTTCCAAAACTGTCCCACTCCTCAAAATTGTGGCATTTGCTTGCTCACGTGGGTTAGTGACTGTATTGCTTGGTAAGGAACCTTGCGGTCTCTCATTTAGCTTCTTGGCCAATTGGCCTATCTGTACCTCAAGATTCCGCATGGATGCCCCCTGATTTCTGAAATTCATCCTCGTCTCATTCATAAATCCCGTGGTCTCTTGCATGAATTTCCCAAACATGTCTTCCAACTTTGTCACTCTTGGATCTCCCGGTTGATTATTCACCCCTGGTTGGTTATTCGGCACTGTCCTTGGGTTCCATTAATTATTTTGCTGGTTCTGATTTCCCCAAGCCAGATTTGGATGATTTCTCCACCTTGGATTGTATGTGTTGGAATACGAGTTGTTTGGTTGCCTCTGATTTCCTGCCAAGTAGTTCACTTGCTCCGATGATGAAGATGACGAAGCAAATGTGTTCCCCACTTGACACTCGCTGCTCACATGGTTTCCTACACAAAAATCACAAGTTAGTTGAGATGCTTGAATAGAGTTTACTTGCATACTTCCCAACTATTTCTGAAGTGCCATGAGTTGGGCTGGGATGGCTGTAAAGGCATCAACTTCATGAAGACCCGTAGATTTTCTTGGTATTGCTCTCTCATTTGGTCTTTGATAGTTGTTGCTTGCCAAAACCTCAAGCAACTCATAAGCCTCCTCTGGTGTCTTATTTTGCAAAGCTCCTCCTGACGCTGCATCCACCATGGTTTGCACGTTACCCATTAGTCCATTGTAGAAAGTTTGGACTTGAAGCCAAACTGGCAACCCATGGTGTGGACATTTCCTCATCAATTCCTTGTACCTCTCCTAAGCCTTATACAATGACTTAGATTCATCTTGTAGAAATGATGTGATATCATTTCTCAGTTTTGTTGATTTTGCTGGGGGAAAGAACTTAGTTAGGAACTTCTATGTTAGATCATTCCAAGTTGTGATAGTCCCTGCTGGTAGTGCCATTAACCACCCCTTAGCTTTATCCCCCAATGAGAATGGGAATAACCTCAACCTAATGGCGTCATCTGACACTCCATTCGACTTGAAGGTGTCACAAATTTCCAAGAAGTTTGCAATATGCTGATTTGGATCTTCTTTCAAATCACCATTAAACCTTACCGACTGCTGGATCATCTGAATGATTGCTTGCTTAATCTCAAAGTTGTTGGCTTGCACCGTAGGTCTAGTAATACTCGACCCACTGCCATTAACCATGGGAACTGAGAATTCCCTTAGTGTCCTGTTTTCTGTTCTGCCATTTCAACAACTATTTCTTCTGTTTCTACCACTATGTCCTCTCTTTCCCTTCTCTCTCTATTAAGTCGTCTGGCGGTTCTCTCAATCTCAAGATCAACAAGAACCACTGGCTGACGTTTCGCTCTTCGCATAAACTGCACAGAATTAATGAAAGAAAGTGAGATCACAAACCAACTAAAAATTTAAAACAAAAATTAAAACTTCAGTCTAGCTAACTATAGAAAAACTCAATGTTAACTTAAAACTCAATCCCCGGCAATGGTGCCAAAAACTTGATGCATGTTTCCTACAACATGCAATATGTAGCAAGTATAGTAGTCGCACAAGTAATATAATGATGAGTGAGTATCGTTCCCATGAGGATTGTTGCTAAGCACTAAGTTTTCTACCGTTTTCAACTTGAAGAAATCGAATTCTTTTGGATTAAAGGGAGCAATTTAAACTATAATTAAAACAAAATTTTACTAAAATAAACTTAAACTATGAAAGCAGATTTAAAATGGGATAAAATCAATTCAAACAAACTGGTATGGTTTTGACTTCATTCTGACTCTATGGGTTAAACTTTAAGAATTAAACTAAATTCATATTCTCATGCATTGATTGTAAATCAAACTCTCTAAAGTGTCTAACATACCTTCTCAGGCTATGTTGTCCTACTCTTCCCTATTAACCTTCCGCACCCAACAAAATGAAAGTTAATAAATCTAAGTTCATTAAGCACAAGAATCCTAGATTGATTTCACCGGTTCTTGAATCTATCTCTAGCATCCAATAATACAACGGTGATTACCCAAGAAGCTTAACATGAATTATCTCTCAATCTCATCATGTTCATCACATATAAAAAATAAAAACAGAATAATCACACAATGAAAGCAAAATCATATGAAATTAATAATGATCAACTTTCTAACCCATTAGAATACGAACTACATCAAACCCTAACCCAAATTAGGTTAGTTCATGGCTAAATCTATAAAACAATTAAAAGAAATGAAAAACTCCAGGTTCAACATAATGGAAACAAAAGAAAAGGAAAAGAATCTCCCCAAATTAATGAATCCACTAGTTTCCTCGAATCTTCCAACTTTGTTAATCCAAAATCACTAAAAAAATTGAATATAAAATAATGTAAAAACTCTCTCTATCTCTCCACGAACGCCCTAAACAAAAAGACTAAGTATTTCTTTTATACCTCACCCAAAATATTACAACTTAGCCTAAACATGAAACTGTGCGTTTTACAAAAAGTCGCATACGCAGACTTCGTTGCAGCGAAGAAGGAATCTCGCCGCAGCGACAAAGGAGCTGAATCTGGTGCGTGTCTGGCCCATTTCACCGCGGCAAAGCTTCCTAGAGAATTCTGAAATTCCAGAATTGCCCTCCGCGTGCTTCTGAGTCCAAAAACTCCAAATCTGCCTTTATTCGCTCAAAATTTCCATTTTAACCTGAAACACAAAATGTAAGGAATTAAGTCGCAATTCAGGCAAAAATAGACTAAGAAGTATCTAAAATCCAACCTAAAAGCTTAAATAAACTAGTATAATCCTCGGATTATCACTAAGGTTGAATGTTCAATAACATGCCAAACAATGTCATTCTAACGAAGATAATAATCTGGTGAGATATTAAATAATAAACCCTCAATTAAATTATATTAAGTCACATATGCCTTCCATCACCATGATATTAATTAAACCACTATTTGTCAGAACCTTGTTCGCCAAAGTTAAGGATACACTTCTACCAGTGGGAGGTTAAAATTCATTGGAATTTTCTTTAATGGTGATGGGTTGACTTAAAATGATGGTTTTGCTTGTTCACCAAAGCAAAGGTTGGTAAACGCATCATAAGCATAGTAGAGAAATACACATGTTGTGTGTACGTGGAGATATGTAGTGTCCACTCTACTGATACTGAGAATCACACTTGAGGACGATGGTTGGGGCCATTGGATTGTGTGATTGGCTTATTGGCTTCTTCACATTTGAGATTGATAATAGGAGCTATCAATTGGTGTGGATTAAGTTTGTTGGCCTACCTAATCAACCCATTTTGGCTTGTTCGCCAAAGCGAAGGTTTGAAGTAGGCCAGATGGGATCTTAGTCCACTAGGAAAGCCAACGGGCTTTCCCGAGTTAATAGTGAGGGCTATTGACTTAAGGAAAATAGTGGGAGCAGCGTTTAATAAAAGACCATATTAAATAATAATGAACTTTATAATGACTTTATCTTTTCTGCGATTGTAGATTCACCAAAATGAGCATTATGTACCTACGACTGATAATCGAGAAAGAAAACAGGTTGGATGGATCCAATTTCTCAGACTGATATCATAATCTTCAGATTATACTCAAGTCAGAAAAGAAATTGTATATCCTTGAAAAGCCATACATGGTCGAGCCTAATCCTGATGCCACTCAGGAAGTAAAGGACACTTATCAAAAGTTCCTTGATGATGCTGATGGCATTCAATGCTTGATGTTAGCATCGATGAAACCAGTGCTACAAAAGCAGCATGAGAATATGGACGATGTTGCCATCATTCTACACCTTAAGGAGTTTTTCGAAGGGAATGCTCGACATGAGGGGTACAAGGTGTCAAAAGCACTGTTTGGAAGTTGTCTGACCGAGGGAGCCCAAGTTGGTCCTCATGTGCTCAAGATGATAGAGCACATAGAGAGGCTTGAGACTTTGGGATTTGAGTTGGATGCAGAATTACAAATGGTTTTGATTTTGTAATCCTTGCCTGACTCTTATGCACCATTCATAATGAACTTCAATATGAACACGATGGTGAAAACCCTGTCGGAGCTTTTGAACATGCTGGGGACTGCGAAGCAGGACTTGAAGAAGTCCAAGCTTGTTTTACTGGTTACTGCCAGTAAAGGAAAGGGTAACGACAAGGGTAAGGCCAAGGCCAAACCCAAACCCAAACCCAAACCCAAGCCCAAGCCCAAGCCTAAAGGACAGGGTGCTCTTGGGCTGAGAGTGGCATAAAGAAGGGCAAAGTAGTCTGCTTCTATTGTGGCAAGCCTAGCCACTGGAGGAAACACTGCAAGGCTTTCCTCGCAAGCAAGAAGAAGTCAGATGCTACGACTTTAGGTATATTTATGATTGAGATTAACATCTTGGGCCATTAACACAAGATGTGGTACTCACATTTGTACTGATGTGCAGGGACTAAGGCAGAGTAGAGTGCTCGCCAAGGGAGAGGTGGACCTACGAGTTGGAAATGGAGCACATGTGGCTGCATTGGTTGTAAGGACTTACTGTTTATCTTTGCCTACAGGCTTGTTGTTGGAACTACATAAATGTTATTATGTACCTTCTATTTCTAGAAATATTATTTCAGTGTCTGCTTTGGATAATATAGGGTATCATTTTGAGGTATCTAATGGATTGTTGTCCTTTAGTTTAAATGGTATTCTGTTTGGAATTGCAAGGTCATATAATGGGTTATGTGTTCTTGATTTAAACAATAAAGATATTCTGAATGTTGAAACCAAGAAAGCTAAACATAGCGATCAAAATCAGACATATCTTTGGCACTATAGATTGGGTCATGTTAATAAGACCCGCATTACAAAACTTCAAAGGGATGGAGTTTTGGACCCTTTTGACTTTCAATCATTTGAGGTATGCGAGTCATGTCTTTTAGGCAAGATGACCAAGTCTCCTTTCATAGGACAAGGTGAAAGGGCTACTGAACTGTTAGGCATCATCCATAGTGATGTATGTGGTCCACTAACAATTGAAGCCAGAGGTGGATATTCATACTTCATCATATTTATTGATGATTTCAATAGATATGGTTATGTCTACCTTATAAGACATGAATCTGAAGCCTTTGATAAGTTCAAAGAATTCAGGAATGAAGTACAAAATATGTTGGGCAAAAGTATTAAAGCTCTTTGGTCTGATCAAGGAGGTGAATACTTAAGCTCAGGGTTTTCTGAATACCTGAAGGAATGTGGGATAGTATCACAACTCACCCTTTCGTATACACCCCTACACAATGAAGTGTCTAAAAGGAGGAATAGGACCTTACTTGATATGGTTAGGTCTATGATGAGTTCTAGTGATCTACCTGCATTATTCTGGGGTTATGCCCTAGAGACTGCGAATCACGTTTTGAACCGTGTGCTATCAAAGTCTATAGACAAGACTCCATATAAACTATGGAGTGGGCAAAAGCCCAACTTGTCTTATCTAAGGATTTGGGATTACGAAACTTATGTTAAGAAATTGACTTCGAACAAGTTGGGCCCAAAATCTTTTAAATGTATATTCGTGGGGTATCCAAAGAAGACCAAATGATACTATTTCTAACACCCAGAAGAGCGCAAAATTTGTGTTGCTCGTTCTAGTGTCTTCCTAGAAAAGGATTTTTTTCTAAGAAGTACAAGTGGGAGAAAAGCAGAACTCGATGAAGTTTTAGAACCACAAAATATACTAGATGAAGGATAGGATGATGTGCCATAGAAGGTGGTTGAACATTATGAGGAGGTTACTCCACAACTTGTGGATCAAAGTAAACCACCTCAAGTAGCACAGGAGCTACATAGATCTAGGAGAGTACGCATGAGCTTGAGAGATACGGTTATCTCGTGACTCAACATGGTGAATACTAGTCTACCAAGACGATGAACCTAGAACCTACGAAGACGCTATATCGGATCCAGATTCCGTTAAATGGCTTGAAGCCATGAAATTTTGTAACGCCCAACATGGAGGTACATGATTTAAATTATGTTTTATAGCCCTTAGTTAATTTTTATTAAAGTTATTTTAAGAGAATATGAAGAAAATGCCTTAAACTTGTACTAAGGGTAAAATGGTCTTTTCACTCAAAATTAATTGAAAAAGTGGTGAGTGAAAAGAGGTAGAATTTCATAAAGAATACAATAAAAATGAGGGCATTATGGTAATTGACTACGGGACAGGGATGGAATTTCCAAAAAAGTGTAAGGGCAAAATGGGAAAGTGAGTTTATAAAATAAGATGATAAGGGTTTGTAACCCTTATTTCCTTCATTCCACTGCCACACTACTCCCCCATTTTCTCTCAAATTTTCATTCAATCCTCCAAGGATTTTGAGGGCTTTTGAGTGATTTTTAATAGGGTTTTGATTCAAGACTTCAAAAGGTAAGAATTCATGCTCTTTATCTATGATTTATTTGTGTAAAAGTTGAGTTCTTATGAAGTTTATGCTTAGGGTTAGAAGAAGTTTTGAATCCAACAAGAGTAGAGAGCTTAGTAGAGAAGACTCAAGCATAAGGTAAGTAAATTCCACTCAAAATCCAACTCAAGTTAAAGTTTAAGAATTCAAGTGAGTAGAGATTTCTTTTAAGTATGCATATGTTATGGTTATTGAGAAATTGAGATGAGATTGATGATGAATTATGCTTGTTGTTAGATATATTTGAATATGAGAAGTGTATGTGATAATTTGATGATGAGTTGATGGATTTATGAATGAGTTCAATGTTGATTTTATGGAGAGATTTCCAGCATGAGAAGGGTGTATTGTGTTGATAAAATTTGATAGAAGTGTGGATAGCTTTAGAAGAATTTGAGAGGAATATTTGAAGTGTGTTTTCTTTGCAGGATGTGTGATGATTTAAAGGAGTTGAACTCCAATTTTGGATGCTTAAGAAAGAAGTAGAATTACAGTTAAAATAGAGTTTGTGTATGCACACATATTGTTTGATGAAATGCCTAAGTGAAAATTGTCCTGTCACAGCAGTAACCTTCTGAGTGATTTTTGGGCATCTTACAGATTAAACTGGGTTGAGACCAAACATAAAAGATGTATCCCTGTCTCTAAGCTTTAAAAAAAGACCAAAATCGTAGCAATCCTATGTGTATAACTCAAGTTATGCCCTTTTGAGTGTGACTTGCACAGAATGACTATCTTGATGTAACATTGCATTTGTGCATTTCATAAGTGCCTTAAGTAAGAAATTTTAAAAATGAACCATCCTTATACATTAATTGTGCATTGAGAAGTAGCTTGAGAAAGAGTAGAAAACTTTGTGAATGAACTGCTCTAAGAGTAGAGAGAATGAGAAAAACACAAAGAGCGGGTTAGTGCTTTGTGAACTCCACCCGGCAGTCACGAAGAGTGGGTTGGTGCTTTGTGAACTCCACCCGGCCGTGCCTCCGGTAAGATGAGGCCGTGACATTCAAGTGAGAAAGAATAAAGAGAGAATGAGTAGAGTCACGAAAAGCGGATTGGTGCTTTGTAAAATGATATCTTATTTGGTAATAAGAATGTTTATATGTACTAAAAGAAAATTTTGGGCCTATATATTTTTGTTGATATCAATGTATTTTACTTTATGTATTTATATGAGTATCCTAGTATAAGGGAGTTATTACATTTTTGGTATTAGAGCAGAGATTTTGGGATTTGACAATGTACTATTCTCATTGCCACGACGTCCGATAACCGACTGTGTGAGTTAATTCTTTCCTTACTATAAGTGTTTCTTGAATTGATTAAATGTGATTGTTTTGTAGATGAGGCGTAGTAACCGAAAGTGTGGTAAGGGTGTGATGAATGAGGAAGAACCTTCTAACCCACCAGAAGCTACGCCCCATCCCTTGGATGAAGCTAGAGTTTAGGGGATTGTACAACAAGTTATGGCAGAGAGCCAAGGGAGAGTTGGAACCCCCGTGTAGGTACCACCAACCACTACTATAGAAAGAGAACAACCGGTACCTCCCCCGGTACAAAACATAATTGAACCAATTTATGGTCTTCCCAGTCAACATCAACCATCAAAGTTTAAGGGTACTACGGACCCGATAGTAGCAGAGGAATGGTTTAAGTCCGTAGAACGTATAACATCCTTGTTTCCCATGACGGACCAGGAGAAAATCTGATATGCGAGTTTCTTATTTCGAGGTGATGCCCGAATTTGGTAGGAATTAATAGAAGATACCCATGATGTGGCAGTGATGACTTGGGAAGAATTCAGACAAGAGTTTGAGGCCGAGTACAGAATAGAGGACCGAGTTCATGTGAAGGTCCAAGAATTTATCAGTTTACAGCAAGGGTCTAGTACAATGAAAGAGTATTCAGTGAGATTTAATTCCCTTGCCAAGTTTGCACCCGAAATAGTCAGTACTCCAGAATTGAGAAGAGATAAGTTTGTCCATGGGTTGAAGCCGGAGATAGCTCATGATATAATGATGGGTGCTGATCCCCCTCGAACTTATAGTGAGGCCTTGAGGCGAGCAATGAGGGCGAAAATATTTGAGAACAAAATCACCCCAGCAGGTCCCTCGATAGGAGGATCAAGTGAACCATCTCCTGCCCCACAGAGAAAAAGATTTGAAAATGCAAGAAACAAAGAAGTGAAGAATAAGAAGAAGTTTTAGCCGAAGAAGAACAGAAAAGATTGGCAGAATAAACGGCCAAGAACATTAGAGTTTCTCCTATGTCCTAAATGTGGGAGGAACCACCCAGGAGAGTGTCTGAGGGACCAGAGGGTGTGTTATAGGTCCCGACAGCCAGGGCACTTGATGAGAGATTGTAAAGCTCCCCTTCCACCACCCGCATAGAGTTCTGGAGGTACTACTAATGTTAGAGTGTTTACAGTGGCATAGGGTGAAGCAGAGGCCAGCCCATCAGTAGTTACTGGTTAGTTATTATTCCATGCTATTTCTTTATATGCCTTAATTGATTCAAGAGCCACTCATTCTTTTATATCTTATGGGATGATAGAGAGGTTAGGTTTGAAACCTACTAGAGTGAGCCAACCCATTAAGATAGAGTTACTTGATAGGGTTAGTGTTGTGACCCATGAGATGCTGTCAAGAGAGTCCGTAGTGATCCATCGTCGGGAGTTAGCAGTTGATTTGATAGTGTTTGATATGCCTGACTTTGATGTGATTTTGGGTATGGATTTCCTAGGGAGGTATCGAGTAGAAATTGACTGTCAGAAGAAGAAAGCGAGATTTAATCTTGATAGTGGAGATAAGTTTAGTTTTGGAGAGGGCCATCAATTGAGAGTATGTTGATTAGTAGTATGAAGGATAGAAAGATGTTAAGAAAAGGGTGTTTAGGGTATATAGCTCATGTGGTGCAAAGTAGAGATGTCCCACAACCAGAAGTACAGACTGTGTCAGTAGTCCGGGAATTTCTAGATGTATTTTCGGAAGACTTACTGGGTTTGCCTCCAGAAAGAGAAGTTGAGTTTAGTATTGAATTGGCACTAGGGACAGCACCGATTTCTAAAGCCCTTTACCAAATGGCCCCATCCAAGCTCCAGGAATTGAAAAAGCAACTCCAAGAGCTCCTAGATAAAGGTTTTATCCAACCAAGTCATTCTCCCTGGGGAGCCCCAATTCTGTTTGTGAAGAAGAAAGATGGGTCCCTACGGATGTGTATTGATTATAGAGAATTGAATAAAGTAACAGTGAAGAATAAGTACTCGCTACCTCGTATTGATGATTTTTTTGATCAGTTGAAAGGTGCCTCAGTGTTCTCCAAAATTGATTTGAGGTTAGGGTACCATCAAGTAAAAGTGGCCTAGCAAGATGTGGCTAAAACTGCCTTCCGAACAAGGTATGGGCATTATGAGTTTGTAGTGATGCCGTTTGGGTTAACTAATGCCTCGACAATATTTATGGACTTAATGAACAGGGTGTTCCATGACTGTCTAGATCAGTTTATAGTGGTATTTATTGATGACATCCTAGTTTATTCGAAGTCAAGAGAAGAGCATGAGGAACACTTGAGATTTGTGCTGCAGCGATTGAGAGAAAAGAAGTTGTATGCCAAGTTTTCTAAATGTGAGTTCTGGCTTGATTAGGCGATATTTCTAGGCCATACTGTTTCTAGTGAGGGAATTTCAGTGGATCCTAGTAAAGTAAAGGCAATCCTAGAATGGCAAAGGTCGAAGACAGTAAAAGAGGTTAGAAGTTTCTTAGGCCTAGTAGGTTACTACCGGCGATTTGTAGTAGGGTTCGCCCAGTTGGCTAAACTGTTGACAGCTCTTACCAACCAAAGAACTCCTTTTGCATGGTTAGAAGCATGTGAGGAGAGCTTTCAGGAGTTGAAGAAGAGGTTAACGACAACTCCTATATTAGTGTTTGTACTCAATGCTCCTATTATAAATAAACTTGACTAAATAAAATACCTTTATTACTTCTGAGTAATTTTCTGCTTGCTTTAGTAGCTATATGGTAGGCTTATTTGTAGTGTTCGAGGTTCACTGTTGCTCATCGTAGGAGTGTGGTATACTTGTGTCTCAAGGTTTTGGTGTCATGTCAGCTCACAATCGTTAGCGGGGTTAGTATGATGCCCTTTGTGAGTGTGGCCTTTGAGTTTGTTTTCAGTGAGCCACTCGAAAGGGCTACTGTCAAATTGTATTGCGGATCCACCTCCAGGCTACTTTTTAGGTTTGGCATTGCCTCATTCTAGTATGTTTTGCCAAGGTAAAAAGGGATATTCCTTGGCATCTCAAAATCAGGTCGAGGCTAGAGAAAATGCTTCGTCAAATCATTCATAATGGAGTTTGGGAGTTGGCCCCCCTTCTAGCTTAAGTTTTGGCGATGTTGCTCCCTGGGAGTCTTAGCTCCTAGTTACAACTGTTCACCATCTTAAATAGAAGACCTCAAGTTAAGATGGGTTTTCTGTGAAACATCATGTTGTTTGTAGAGCAGGCTCGTTCTCGTGTGGGGTAGAGCCTACTATTGAATTATCTTTGGAGGTGCTCGACATTTCAGGCTCTAGGGATTCTTGAGCCATTGACCAACTCTAGATGGAAGGTTCCTAGTGTAATTTTCTCTAATATACCTTCCCAATTAGGTTCGAGCACTGGCGTTTGGCTTTCTGGTGTTCGGAAAGACCTTTGTAGGACAAGGTTTCCCACTTCCAAGCTCCGATTCTGACTTTCAAGTTAAAGTATTTCATGTCCTGCTATTGTATGAGGCCACGTGTAGTGAGCATTATTCCGATGTTCTTCGATGAGATCTACCTCAAGTGTATGATGCACGTTATTTTATGTATTGAATGCTTTGCTTAGAATGTGTTGACTCCAACTTCTACTAGGACCATAGCTTCACAACTGTAGACTTGGGAGAAAGGGTTTCTCCCATCGCGGTCCTTGTAGTTTTTCCAGTAGGCCCATATTACGACAAGGAGTTGCTCCACCTAGTTTCCTTTGGATTTATCAAGCTTAGCCTTCAAGGTATGCTTGATGACTTTGTTCACGACTTCGACCTGCCTATTGGACTTAGGGTGATAGACTACTAAGAATTTATTCTCTATCCAAGCTCTCATAAAAAGCTTGAAATTCTTCGTTGTCAAAGTGCTTTCCTTTGTCCGTGATGATAGCATGTGGTATAACAAACATATAATATTCTTATGTACAAAAGCTTTTTATCTTATAGGTGGTAATCATTGCCAATGTTTTAGCTTCTTCCTATTAGGTGTAGTCGACAATGACCATCATGAATTTGACTCTACTTTTTCCTTGGTGAAAGGCCTTAGGCATCCGATTCCCCGCATGGCGCATGGCAATGGGCTTGTCGCATGACGAGCTCCTATGAGGGGCTTGAGGAATCATACAAATCGTTGACACTTATCGCATCTACTGCGAAGCTTATAGCACTTCAATAGAGGTTGGCTAATAAACTCCTATCTAAGAACTTTGTAGACCAGCGATAGTTCGCTGATGTGGTTCCCGCACATGCCCTTGTAGATCTCTGTTAGGATGTGTTTGCTTTACCTTGGGTTACACATCGTAACAAAAGGGTGTTGTATCCTCACTTGTATAGCTTGTTGTTCATCAGAGTGTAGCAAGCTTATATGGCACAGAGGTTTCAGGCTTCTGATCTATCATCGAGCTGTATCCTATCTTTTATGTAAGCAATGATGGGGTCCATCCACGAACCTTCTTGCTTGACCATTATCACCATCTGATTTGACGTGTCTATGCTAGAGACGATAAAATCTAAAGGGGATGGAATTTGCTCTGTTGTTTATCACCGATGCTAGGCAAGCTAAAGTGTTAGCCACAAAGTTTTGTTCCCGAAGATTTGTCTAACTGAGTATTGCTTGAGGTGCTCAACTCGCTTATTAGTTTTCGTAGATAGGGGATCATTTTCTCTCCTTTTCTTGATATTCCCCAAGGATTTGGAGTACCACAGTTAAGAGTCATTAGAGATATTGATTGACTCTACTCCCATTTCCTTGGCTAGCATATGCCACAACAAAGCTTTATCTTAGCTTCGTGTTCGAAGCGGAGAATTTGAATCTTACGTCACCTAGAATTTTCTCTTCGTTCAAGCTAACGAGCAATAGTCGCGCACCCGAACCTTTTTCATTTGACAAATTGTCGATGTTAGGCTCTAGGTGACCAAGTCTTCTAGTGTTTGCTCGGTCAATAAAGTTTCACTCTCACCAGGATTCTGATGGATTAGCTTCTCCTTCAGCGGTAGGAGTATTTTGAGATAAAGTCTGCCACAGCTTGACCTTTGATGGCGGTCCTTGGAGTGTATTGAGATCATATTGGCTGAGTCCCTGGCCCATTGGATCAATCTTCCTGAGATTTTGACTTTTGAAAGACTTGGGAGTGGGTAGTTCACCAAGATTAGGGTCGTATGACTGAAAATAGGTCGCAACTTCCACTGCAGTCAGAGAGCTAGGGTTAGCTTTTCCATTTCGGTGAGCACATCTCCACAAAAAGCAGCATTTGCTTATGTAATAATTTGGCCACCAATCTTTTCTTCCTCTCGGACTAAGGTCACACTGATGGCATGTAACAAATAGAGAGATTTAATAAGAGTGATTCACCTAGGATCGATTTAGATAGAGGGAGGTTGCCCGAAGTGGTTCTTTAGCTCTTAAAAGGTGAGCTCACATTGTTCCGTCCACTCAAACTCTTGTTGCTCTTTAGTACGTACAGAAAGGTAGGCACCTGTCTTTGGCTCTAGGGCGATCTTTTGAGGGTTGGGATCCACCTAGTCAAGCTTTGAACCTACTTTGCTTGGTTGGGCTCTTCATATTTAGTAGTGTTTGGATCTTTTCGGGGTTTGCTTCGATCCCTGGCTAATTTATCATGTAACCAGGAACTTTCCTGAACCAACCCCAAAACCGCATTTCAAAGGCTTGAACGACATCCTAGTTCTCTTAGGATATGGAATATTTCCTTGAGATGCTTATGGTTCTTCTTCCTTCTATGATTTGACCAGCATATCGTCGATGTACACCTCCATTGTCCTTTTGGATGATATGTGAACTCTTTGTCCATAGTCGCTGGTAAGTTGCCTTGGCGTTCATTAGTCCAAAAGGCATGACTTATAGCAATAGGGCCTCAATTTATGATGAACGAGGTGTATTGGATTGGTTGTATCCCGAGTAGTGTCCTGAAGCTGAGTAGCATTACCTATGGTTGCGTCCACCAGTTGGTTGATTCGAGATAGGAAGGTGTTCCTTGGGACAGGCTTTGTTTGATCATTGAATTCAATACATGTCCTTATCTGCCATTCTACTTCTTAACGAGGACTAGATTGGCGAGCCAATCTGCATATCTGACTTCTTTGATGAATTTGATCTCAAAGAGTCTATCAACTTCCGCCTTGAGCACTTGAGACCATTCCTAGTCCATTGCTCGTCTTTTTTTTATAGATAAGATGAGAGGCAAGATCAATGTTAATGCAGTGACACATGACCTTGGGGTTTTATCCTGGTCATGTTTTATGTTCCCAAGCTAAAACATCTAAGTTTTTCTTTAGGAAGGTGATCAAGCAATTGCGCATCTTCTTTTGAGACTACACTCTATTCTGAGGCGCATGAGGAACGTTGATCCACGAGGACTTCGTTCTACTCCTTGACCAACTGGTGAGCTAATCCTTGTGCACACAGGGTCAGGGTATCCTGGTTGAAGCGGATTGTTGTGTAGCATCAGTGACCATTGCAGTATCAAGACGACTATCATTGCGAAAGGGCGAATCGTTGATAGTAATGGCTACCTGAGGTCGAACAGGCTTAGATCAACATTCAAGGGCGAAGGGCCCTCCTTCTAATGCCAAGATGTAGATCCAATTTTTCACACACCGACTAGAGCATTAGGGAATAAGCACACCAACTTGAGTATTAGATTGACTCTTGAAAGAATCGAGCAAGATGGTGCATGGCTCCTAAGAACCAGCGTAGAACCCGTTTCACGTGCATAGTGGCAAGGCAATGGAAGGTCTCCCAGTCGACAATGAGAGAGCTAAAAGAAATCCAAACGTTTTTAAAGTGGTTCGGCCGAAAGGGAATAAGGCCTACGTCGACTATTATGTTATTTAACTGTGTTTGTTAGGGATCAATAGATGGGTTTTTTTGTTGATCAGAAAATGTATCTCGGCCTATTGAGTGGCCGGAGACCTTGGGATCGAGAGGAAGGCTTTGGAATTCCTATCTCTTCCTCCCTTTTTTGAATCAGAGCTGTGTTGTACCCTATTTTTTCTGAATCGGAATGTGGTTGCACCCTATTTTTCTTCTATTTTACCTGTGTCTATCCCCCCCTCTCCTCGGTCGTGATGGCTTTTATATAGAGAGAAGGTAAGTGGTGCCACGATGTCGAGGCTCACATGTTCCTATGTCATAGCTCATAATGGTGTCCCCTCTGCCAATAGGTGTCTATACATATCTTCTATTGACTGAGGCATGGAGAACACCTATAGACTAGTCCTACGCATGTTGTTGGTCGCTCATGCAAAGTTACATGGTGAGATGATCTATCCCTTTGGAGAAGATATTTTCATCTGGTGGGTCCCTCTTTGTCACATGTTGCCATGTGCTTGGGTTGGATGCTTGCGCTCGTTACTGAGCTCCTCTGCTTCCTAGCTTGATTCTTGCTCCACGCAAGGGTGCGCCCCGGGATCCCATCTTAGTCCAAGCTAGGGATTTTTACCGCACAACATTAATTATCTTGTTTAATTTTAGATATTAGTTTCTTTCTTTTTCTTTTTTTAATTATTCAGTACCATCTCAACCTGGTTTATATTTTCGTTCATTGGGTACAAGTTTCACAAAGAAAACTCACGTAATGTAAAAATACATATAAACAGAATGAAAATTTTAAGATTATTGATATTTTGCATAAGAAATACTAAACAATAGGAATATATTCTTTTAAAGAGGGCATATGTAATAAAGTTAAAAACAAGACTAAAAGGTTTCCAAAATTCAGAGGCAGCTGCCCCCTTAGCCCACAATGTAATCTCATGTTTATTAGTCCGGGCATTACAATGGTGCAGCAAAGTTCTAACTAGAGTGGATAAAAGTGGATCCATCTTTCAAACATCTCATAACTTTCCCTGCCCTTCCATTCAGTAGGAGAATGGCCTGATCCCTGTACAAAATGACTCATAACATTAGCTTCAATTTGGTTCAATCTGTTCACAAATGGAATAAAGATTAACATAAAAAGTACGTTCTGACCTTCACATCGCATAAGTCAATCGATATCCATAATTTGTATACTTCATTGTATACCTAAATAGAAAATGAGTATCATAATTTTGGGATGTAATCTCATATTGGTCAAAAGAAAGTCAAATTTAAATAAACTTATAAACTTACCCTGCAACTTGACCACCAACATACCATGTCGCCATCTTCATCCAAGTAATATGAGTTCAGCAGCCAATATTCTGTTGATGTATGTGCAACAACCAAATCATGATCACCACTGCAAAATATATAAAAAGTTAGAGAAATGCAGGCATGGATAAACTATCAAACGCAAGTTATAAAAGATTACCTGTAAAGTAAAACTTGTATGCCATTTTTAGTGAGATTTTTATGGTAGGCAACCACACTCATAAATCATAATACATATGTACTGCTAGCGAACGTAAGGTTGCACCTTCGCCATTCTTGAATGGTTCCCTGTTTGCAATTATAACAATTAAAACATTTTTTTCAATCATATATTCTCGAACTTAGTTAATATATACCTCTCGGACGTGCAGAGTGCTTTGAACACCTTTATCATTTGCCCTATATCAGCGATAGATAACCAAAATCCTGCAAAACAAATAAAAAAGTTAGAAATTATTAACTAATATTATTTAAGCAAAACCAACAGTTCGAGATGGACAAAACCTTGCAATAATAGTCAGTTGATCTGGATGATGGAAGGGGAAATTGTCTTGATTTTTCTTTCAAAGATCTTCTCATGTTTCGATAGTCTGAGCTGGGTGCTATTGTACACACTTGGGGGCCAACACCATTTCCGTATTTATTTGTTCAAGGCACTGCAAAATTTAAATATATCAATGCCTAAAAGGAAATCATGTTCAGTTTAAGAAAAGAAACAAATTGATCACTCATCGACATTATCGATTTCTTCAAGATCCTCAAGGCAATCCGCACTCCCGGTACTAGCATCCACATCATAGTAAGTGTCGTTGCAATTTGTTTTCGCTGACTGTAAATCGAAGAAAACAAATTATAACTTTTTGCTTAGGTTTAGTAGTCATACAATTTGTTGGTTTTATACTCACCTCATAAACTGCTAGATAAAAGTCCGAGTAGATGAGCTTGAGTACTCTGTAATTTCTTCAAGTTTGCCATCCGTATGTGTGAGCCACTTATAATTCCCTGATTATCACAGGAGAAAAGAAATTTTAGTTTATAATACAATGAATCAACAGGCTAAACTATAGTATGTGTTCAAGATCATTACCACTAACTTATTTTTGGCTCCACTCCGGCTTTATTATCTGCAAAAGTGATGAATAGTTGACACTTTAGCTAAATTAATCAACTAAAATGAACAAGGTGAAGAAACAGAATTTGATGCAGGGAAATTAATTACCATCCATATTTTTTGTTGATGATGGAGCGAGTACCGGAATAGAATCAGTAATACGAAAAATCGGTTTGGGATGAATTGAGGATGCTCATTAAACCACTAATTGAATTCAAATGAAGAAAATTAGTACACAAGAACTCTATGGTGTTTCTGTTACTCCTATTTCATAAGAACTTCACTCACTTTCTTATAAAAACATGAGATTGATTTGCTGTTCTAAGTCTGTGATACTGTAATCTGATGCGTTTGTTGAATAGGAGTAACCAGCCAACAGGGGCATCCACAAATATTTAACTCGCATCTGCATAAAATTTATCACCATTATCAATCATAAACTATCATTTTGCTAATGAAATTAATGCCATAAATAGCTGAAAATTTCTGCACCTTTGTCCATGTGTAGGGGTACAAATTACGATGGCAAGCCACCAGTGTAATCAGTTCCATTAAACTGTAGCGGGCCTAAAATTATTACAGACTCAAGGCCATTGTTAATAAGTTAAACATTCTGAAATTAATCATATGAAGAGACAATGAGCATACCAGTTTAAAGAAGAAGCCATTCAAACCGCACAGCCAGGGCCTCCACTATATAAAAAGAACAGGATCCACTTCAGGATTTCCTTGCGACTCCACGAACAAGTAAAGATCTCTGACTGCCCCACGCTCACATATCTGAGTTTTGAATACCCCTTAAAACTTACTTCACTTGATTAATACAAACCGCACAACACTATGTCAAGTGAAAGTTTCATTACTTACCCGTTTCAATTTTGAAAGGAAGAGTACCGGTATAGCCTGGCAAGGTCCGAACAATTTGCCCACAATCTGCATTTCTAAAAAGAAGAAATACAACAGCAAAAGCAAACATACGAAGCCTGACCATTTGGTATGATTTGAAGACATGATATGAATTTCTTACCGAAACAATGAAATTGCGGAATGTGAGTGTCCTTTGATAAAGTGGTGTTATATATATATTATATATATAGGAAAATATGAGTCTGTTTGAGAGGGAAATTAGGAGGTGAAGGTCTCAACTACATTCTTTGTTAAATCAGGTAAGGAATATTGGTAACTGTAAGTCAACTCAACTTTGGATTTTGTGTAAATGGTTTGAATATCCTTTAAATTATTAACTTAACAAACCATTTTAAGACGCACGAGGAAAACCGATTTCGATACCTGATAAATTAAATGAGGATTAAACTAAAATCTTGAAACCAGTTGATCTTGATAAGGATTACATTGCGTAATAAAACTACGAGGCCCGCCCAGTAAGTTCTGGACTGCTGGGCTAAATATCAATACTGGAGGACCGGTAGTGTTACAATCTTAGTCTAGTGGTGACTGCTGATACAGTTTTATAATTTGGCCTTGACTTGGTGGTCGTGGTCGTTTTTGCTCTTTGGTTTATCTTTTGTGGAAATTTCAGGTTTTAGTATACATATACTACAATAATTTTTTTATAAAAAATTTGTTCTATCTCATAGGGTATGTTTGGTTGGGGTATTTCCTTATTACTGACTAATGTCTTCTTATATTACTTAAATTACAACGTTTGGTTTCAAGTATATAAAAATTTTGTAATCTTTCAAAACCAATAATAATTATTATAGGTTATATAGATGATATCTGATCGTCTCCATTTTCTTAAGTATTTTAAATTACTTGGTAATCTTAATTTTATTATAATTTTACCCTAATTATTAAAATTTTTGGAAATAATACACTTATTTGAAATTAATTTACATGAACTTGCCATTACAATTTTACCCCTATTAATTAAGTTTATGGACAATAAAGTCTTTATATTTAAAACAATTGATGCCCATCCGGATAACCATCACCCCTAGCCACCACTATCGCCGCCCAACCACCTTCATCGTCCACCAACGACGCATGATTGGCCAGATCTACCATTCCAATTAGATCGATGGCCGAAAATGGCCAGATGTCATAGTTCTAGACGAAAATACCAGATCCATGGCTGTTAACGACTAGATCTATTCCAGTTAGAATATATCTGGCTTAACCGGCCAAATGACGTCATTCATCGAAATAGATCTATTTGTTAACGCCAAATCCATGGCAGGCAACGGCTACAATCTAGCCTTAATGACCATTGATTTGATCGAAAATGGAGGGAATAGATCTAACTGTTTTCCGGCCAAATCCGTGGCCATATCGAAGCATGACTGGCCATTTTCGATAGTCGTGCATCGTTACGGAAAACTTCCGGTGGTGGTGGCCGATATTGGTCGTGGCTTGGGGTGGATGGGGTTGATTTTGTTAGAAATTAAACTTTTATGACTGGAGTGTTTTTGCAAAATCTCAATGTAGGGGTTAAAAATATTCAAAAAATAATAACCACAAATAATATTTTATTAATATTTAAAAGGAGGCAATTTAGTAATCTATATAACATACCCACCAATTTATTCCTCCAACCAAACATATCAATATACATACCCACCAATTATTTCAACCTAACCAAACACATTTTTCTAAACATTCTCAGTAATCTTAAGGTAATCTATCTTTCTATTAATATAACATTCCCAATAATACAACATTTCCTGAACTAAACGCACCCATAGAGTTAAATCTTTATGCGTATTGAAATTATAATCAAATTGGATGATTAATATTATACCTAAACAAGTAACCTATTACATAAATTTTATTACAAAAAGAACTTTGATAGTAAAATGAAAATTAAAATTGATGGCGTAACAATTACATCATATTAACTGAATGATTTATTTAGGTAACAATGGCTGATTTATTCCTCATTTGCCTATGTATATTTATTTTTATTTTATTTTTTGAGTAAGAGTTACTTATGCAAAAAAGGGAAAGAAAAAGTCATGGTAGTTATGTTGCTTGAGAAGCTTGTCTAAACAGATTAGCTCACTGGAAAATAACTATGGACCCTAAAATCACTTAAAGACAATTCGTTATTGTTGATGCAAGAATTACACCAACTAAGGTGATTCGATCGACCTTGACGGATCGGAATTGATGTGTATGTGATTATGGGTAACCGGTACTGAGTAAATAATAAATCTATAAAAATGGCAAAGAAAATTTTAAAGTAGTTCGGCGAGTTGAACTCTTGAGCCTATGTTCACTGTTCTTGTATTCACTGTGAGAGCTTACAATACAATCCTAGAGATATTTGCTAAGCCTTTTCTCGTCATTGGAAGGGGTTTATATACAGAATTTGTACAAAGGAAAGAGAGAAAAATAAAGGATTACAATTAAGTTTGAAATGCAACTTTAATATTGTCGCAATTGGGTGCTTGATGTGCCAAAGATTGTGTCGATCTGATCCTTCTTGAGATATCTGGATTTAAGTTATCTGTGAATGGTTACAACTGCAAGGATTGGTTGTGACTAGCTTTGTGCTAGGTCGAGCTATACTCGACAGTTTTGTGTGGGTTGAACAATCGGTAGAGTTGAGCTAGTTTTGGATCGGCTATAACCTCAAAATACTCTGTCTTGTTGAAAAATCAAACACAACATCTGCCCCCTAGTGTTCTGTCTGTTTTGAGCTTCGAATACTTTTGCTTTATTTGATATCACTCGACTTCATCGTAGGCATTGGATGCATATTAGTCGAGCTTGAGAGTCGCTCTGCCTATCAACGTACTCCACACGTGGACCTTTTCTCCTCTATGATATTCTGACAAACTTGGAATTTGAAAAGAAAGGGTAGTTTATGTAATTCAACGCGGTCATGTCGCATTAAATGCGGCAGCCTTCGATAGTTACTTTTCATCGCATGTAGGCGACTATATTTGTCCACATGTGAAGTTGAGGTGACTGCAGCGACGGTTATGATTATGGCGTCTAACGGTTATCACCTCGTGGATGATTGACACGTGGCCAAGTTCAAAGGCCTAGATTGCTCAATGAATGGAGGTCGAGATTCATTATAGATTGACGGCTGCGATCGAACCCCCCCCTTTCGTCTCCCTGCAAAGCACTATAAAAGCGAGGGGAACTCATCAAAGCTTACTCACTTGTAAAACTCTCAGATGTTCTTACTTATTTGTCGCTGCTTCATCTTCATGGTGCCTTTTCCGGCAGTTCATCCTATTCTCTTGTTCCGTTAAAGTTTCTTTTCCTTCCTTTAATTGTTTTCTTGATTTTTGCATTTGAGGGTGGCCATTTCCTGGCCACATTGAGTCTTTTAGGCTTTATTAGGGTTTTAACGTGTCTTGGCGGTCATGGGTTTAAGAAGTTTATCATGGCGGCCACCAAAATCTCTATTAGGTTTTGTGTGTCTGTTGTCCGATGCGAGCTATCTCGAGTGCCTGAACTGAAAGTAAAGTGTGGATAGGTCGCCAAGTTTTTTGAGCTCTGACACATGTTCATTTTGTTTCAGGTACCTAATGGAAGAGCTTTAGTCATGTCTTCGTCAAGCACCACACGATTACCGCATGTTCATTCCCTTATGGCTTGGTAGTTCTTGTGGCATAATCCCAAGCTTTTCGAGGAGGTCGTCATGCGGAGCTCAGATCCTAACGTGGCAGGCTTGTCCGATCATGCTTTTTTGGACGTTGCTTAGTCAAGCGATCTCCAGTTCATAAGCCACGAAGGAACCACAGCATTCTCAATTGATGTCGAGGATTAGGCACTAAAAGTACTTATGGGCCTCAACTCACTTAAGGATTTTGGTAGCTTCTCCCGAAGAATCCCCCAAAGGCTGGGTGGCGATCTCTAAGACCCTTCTAAGATGTGGGATGTCTATTCCCCTCACCATTTCATCGACAGCGTGTTGAGACGTTCAACATCGTATCTCTTTAGCTGTTTGCAAACTCATACATCATAATCATAGGTTTGTATATAGCGTACATGATTGCCAAGCTGGGCGAGCCATCTGTTGAGGAGCTCGTCCATTTGTACAAGTTGAAGAAGGTCAAGACCAGACATACTACCTCTCCGTGGTGAGGTGATCAGTGATCATGATGAAATGATATATATGTTCATGATTTTGTGAGTAGATTGTGGGGAACTCGTGACTTTCATGGATTAATTTTATCAAGTTTCTTTGTATATTTCTATTTTCCAGAATCACGGGTATGTGTATGAGTTTCATGTTTTTAGGGGAAAAAGTGATGAATTTATGCTCACACAGTGGTTGAAGTTTGTACGTGCTAAAGAGAGAAGTCAGATTGTCAAGCAAAAGAAAGAATGTGAAAATTACTGGATGGCACTGCGGTATGGTTTTTTCTGCACCGCGGCATGATTTTTCTTTGTCGCAGCGTGAGAAGTTGAATTTGGACAGAAAGTTCATGCCGGCGGCATGAAGAAGTTGTCACCATGGCGTGACAAAGTTTTATGATTGTGAAGAATTTGGCGTCGTGGCATGGATCGCGAGAAAAATAAAACCTCACCTTTTCCAACTTCGACTTGGACTTGTATTTTTCCAAAAACACCCCTAGCAAAGGAAAAGTATAAATGGACTTTGTAATTTATTTTAGGATAACCTTTGACCAAAATTGAGAGTTACTTTTTTATCAGAAAGAGAAGGAGATTCTTCATAGGGTTTGATTATTCATGTTGTTTTAGGGAATTTCAAGTTTGCTCTCTTTAATGTCAATGTGTAACTAAACTCTTATTTAGGATCTAATGTAGCCTAATTGGAAGCTCTATGTTTAAACAATATTTATTGTTATCAATTCAATGGAAATCTAGATTCATTCACGTATTTATTCTACCTTTAATTTTCATTATTGTGTGACGACAAGTAGTGTGATTATTAGGTGTTTGTTTTGAGATTATTGAATGAATTTTAGTATTTGTGCATACGCCCTGCAAATATTAATTGGTTCATGAATTCTTGAATGATTTAGTATTTGTGCATATGCCTCAACAGGTGCACCTTTATTCATGATTTCGAGTACTCCTGATTTTTAATGGGTTTTTAATTCATAGGCTAGACTATACGCCCTAGCTAGTCTTGTGTTAAAAATACTAAGTTAATCCCGAACGCCTTACGGTAATACCTTGATTTAGTGAATCAGAACCTTAGAGACTGAATTGATAAACAATGAGAGACATTTGACATAGAGCTGGATAATTATGGTGAATTGAAGCCCTAGTTTTGGTCAATTGGTCTTAGATATTTTAATAGTTATTTAATTTTAGTTTTATTCAATGTTTGCTTCTAAGTGATTTTTTGTAATTCTTATTATTAATTCTAGTTATTAGTTTTTAATTGAAGCATAGTTATTAGGATTAGTAAATTGCTTACAAATCTTTGAGGGATCAACCCTTGCTTTCGCACACTAGACTACAGAGTGATTCGTGCACTTGCTAGGATAAAAATGTTATTCAGTTTTTGGCGCTGTTACCAGGGATTTGTTTTAAGTTATTTAGTTTTCTTGATAACCGTGCTTTAATTATTGTTATTTAAATTTGTATTATTTTTATTTGGATTGTTTTTTTTTTTCTTTTGTTTTTCTTTTCGTTGTGTGGTTTTGTTTTTGAATGCAAGGTCGTTGATCACTAGATAAGAACTATTCCTATGTGGATAAGTGGATTTGATTGGTAGAAAGAGGAAGGAACCATAACTTCCTGAAAAGTCATCGATTCAGAGTTTGTTAGATTCAAGTCAGAGCTAGAGATAATGCGGAACTACCTTGTCCTATGAAGGAGTATGCATGTGCCTACCATAGGAACTTTGCCATCTTGCAGAGTGCTTCATGAGGTAGCAGGAATAAAAACTGAAGCATATTCACTTTCAAATGTTATTGTCATTCCATGGCATAGCCACAAAGGACCCACTTACCTTTATTCATGATTTTTATTCTACTTTCAAACTTTTCCTTTGCAGATTTTGACAGAAGATCGTTACAGATGCTTGTTTTCCTTACACATTGAAGAATGTGGCTAAAACATGGTTCATGTCATTAACTCCTACTTCACTTACCACCTGGATGCATTTATAATAATTTCATCGTAAATTCTATTCTCATCCAAACTACAGAATTTAGAGGTAAGGTTGCTACCTTCTCCACAATGGAAGGTGAGCTATTCCATGAAGCTTGGGAACATTTTAAATTGTTTTTAGTTTAGTGTCCAAATCATAGATATCCTTTAGAGTTACTAAATCAATTTTTCTATGATGGACTGACATACGCTTGTCAAGCCATGGTTGATAATGTTGTAGGTGATGCTATGGGAGAGAAGACTACACAGAGATGAATGAGTTTACGATGCTTGGAGCCAACGCAGCAAAAAAGTGTTACAGGTAGATCTAGAGGGATATATGAAGTAAATACTACACTGATTGGAAATTTCAGAATTGACCAAGCAATAAAACTATGTGCAACATGATGATGGGACAAGCGCTAAGAAATTCCAACGAGGTATGTGCTATTTGTGGTATTGTTGGTCATGCAACTAATGGTTTGTCCTTCTCGTGGAAATTTTCCAGAGTTTGTGAGCAAGCTAATATGATGAATTCCTACAACCCCCAAGGCCTCATGATCCTTATCCAATACTTATAATCCAGGGCAAAGGAGTCTCCCAATTTTTTCTTGGAGCAACATCAGCAACAAGCGAGATCTAATAATCAACTGCAGAAGCCCTCATTGGAAGTGACACTGAATAATTTTATTAACGTTTCTCAACAGTACCAACAAAATTTGAACAAAGGTTTCAGCAGTAAGAGACGTCCATTAGAAAGCTAAGGTTCAGATATGAAGATAGGCAGAGGCAGTACAAGGTCATGTTCCTGGGAAATTACCAGCCAACCTAAGCCAGCGAAAACGTCACCAGTGCTCCAAAGTGGTAAGTAATTCACAAGGAAATTAATTATGAATCTAATAAGCCTTTAATTGATTATGTAGGGGAGATAAGTGAATGAGAACAATTAAGTGTATCCATTCAAAATGAGGAGATCAACCCCATCGTTGCTCCCCCAAAGGCTTATGCTGCCACCTATTCCTTTTTCGACCGATTGAAGAAACAAATGGGATAAGTCATTCTCTGAAATTTATGATATTTTATCTAAAGTTAATGTGAACTTACCCTTGCTTTATGTGTGAGGAATATACCAGCTTACGCAAAGTTCTTGAAGGATTTGATTACTTGCAAGCATAAGTTTGAACCCATGAAAAAGTTATGGTTCCAGAAAAGGTAAGTGTTGTGCTTCAAAGGAATTTTCCCCACCAAGTTGAAAGATCTAGGTAGCTTCATCGTCAACTTTACCATGGGTGATAAAAGGAAGAACGAGCAATGCTAGATTTGGGGGCAAGCATTAATCTCATGCATTACTCCCTTATCTACGATTAGGATTTTGGGAATTAAAGCCAACAACATGTCTCTACAATTGGCTAACAATTCAATTAAAATCCCAGAGGTATTGTAGAGAATGTCTTGGTTAAAGTTGATAAATTGATAATTACTGTTGATTTTGTAGTCTTAGATATGGAGAAGCCATCAACTCTGATGGAGATTTTCCCATTTTGCTGGCCGCGCCATTTATGGCTATAACTAAGACAGTGAATTGTGTCAGAATGGCAAGCTCAGTATGATAGCTTTGGATGAACTGTGGAGTTCCTTATTTTCAATTCCTTGGCATTTCCCTCATATTCCAATGATTGAGCCTGATAGATCACGCATGCCGTCTACCTAAACGTTAAATAAGTGCTTCTTGGAGGCAACCCAACTTCCACTTTTACTTGAATTTTATGTTAATTTCATTTACGGTTTATTTTCTTTAGGTTTTTCAAGTGTTTTCAATGTTTTTGTTGTTTTGTTTTAGGTTATTTCGTTGTATTTTATGGTTTTAGTTGTTTAATAGAAAAGAACTTCATGCCTCGTGCGCAATATTTTATGCTGCGGTGGAGCAAGGAGAGAGACATAAGCAATTTGTGGCAGCAACTTTCATGCCACGGCGTGATGCAAATGGCACCACAGCACCACACAGGTTCTGGTGATGTCTCTAAAAGGGGGTAACTTTCTCTTTGCTTCTCTGTTTTTTCTTTCTAATTGTTAGATTAAGACAATGTAGGCTTTAGGTTGGGGGTGGGGAAGTTCCCTTTTCCTGAATTCTCTTAATTGAATTTTTTTTTTTTTAATTTTGTGGAATTTTTTTTGAGATTTGGTGTGTTTTCATGTTATTTTTAATTTAGTGTGTTTCATTTTTCTGAATTAATTTATATGTCAATGATAACAACACGATTGCAATGACTAGACATTTAGAACAGTCAAATTTTACTTTAGTTTAGGATAATTTTGAATGTTGGTTTTGCTTAAGTTTGGAGACTCTCATGAATGTGGTTTTGTAAGCTGGGTTAGTTCTAGCATTTAGGGATTTTTGTGTGTGATTATCCTATGCATTGTTTGAGATCCCCAAATTCTAGAACCTATTTGATGACCACTTGAGGTGAAATCCTAGACGACACATGACTTAAGAAATGATTTAGGCCATCTTTGGACCGTTTGTGCCTTTCAAGCCAACCCTATGTTTGATTATCTCTAGTCACCCCCGTTGTGCCAATATTGAATTTATATAAGCCCTGATTTTCTATCATTTACGTCACAATAACATCCTTTTTAACCCTTAAACACACAACTCAACCCGTGATTTTTAAGAGGATTTATATAATTTATTGAAAGTGAGAGTGTTTGTGGTGGCTTAAAGTGTCTTTCTTTCTCAAAATTTTGAAGGTATCAAAATATTGGTTGGGGGTTATGGTGTATTGTGAATATCAAGGTAACAAGGGGAATGATTGTAATATCCTTACTTCCTAACTATAGTTTCATTCAAAAATAAATAAATAATACAATAAAAAAAAAAGAAAAAGAATAAAAAAAGAAAAAAAAAGAACAAATCAAGGAATTATCGAAGTGTGTATGTTAGGAAACGATCAAGTCATGGTAGCGGAAACAAAATTATATATAACATAGATCGTTCCTTAGAACCAAGATCAGGCACAATTTTTCAGTTTATACATTAAATCAAAACCTACAGAAATCAGTTTAGAGTTAAGAATCATACGCACGTTTGAAGGCTCCTCCAACTTGTCTCTAATGGTTTTGCTACCGATCCAAGGTTAGGATCGAATCAACGGTAGTCCCACACAAGATACCCCAAGGAACTAAAGATGGATTTGCTAGATCCTCTTTAGCCTTAAAAACCAAGAACAAGAATCAAGTGATATTGATTCAACACAAAAGCAATCTGGCGTGGGTAGAGATAAAAGGGGGTTGGAATTTTTAAAATGATTGAATGAATTATTTTATTTCACAAAAATCCTGCACTTATATAGTGCACACAATGCCCTATTCCATCATGGAATAGGCTGGGGCACCCAACCAAAACACCCGTATGTCCAACAGCCCCATTTAGATATTTTAATTTTATTATTATTATTTCAATTCAATTCAATTAATATATATAAATATATATTAACATTTACACAAACAATAATTATTTAAATATATGCGAACACATATTTAAATAATCTCACTTATTTAATTTTAATATTAAATTAAATAAGGCTACAATCTCAGCAAATTTAATTGCACTGTGAGATTACCGAAATACCCTGTAACGCCCACACGGAGTAGTTACGTATTTAAATTATGTTTTATAGCCCTTAGTTAATTTTTGTTAGAATTTTTTTTTACTATTTTCATATGCTAAGTATGTATATTTTTTATTGCATATATTCTAAAGTATACTAGTAGAAAGAAGTCATTACATTTTTGGTATCAGAGCAAGATTTTGGGATTTGACAGTGTGCCATTCTCATCACCGCGACTTCCATACGACTGTTGTAAGTTAATTTTCTTCCTTACTTAAAGTGTCATGATTGATTAAATGTGGTTGTTTTGTAGATAGACGTAGAACCCGAGCAAGTAGTAAGAGCTTGAGTATAAGGGGAACCTTCTAACCCACCAGAACCTACTCCCCCTACCCTTGAGGAAGCTAGAATTCGGGGGATTGTACAGCAGTCTTAGGAGAAAGACAGGGAGAGTTAAACCAGAAAGAATTGAACCCTGGTTCAAATACTGCCTACTAGAGAAGAAAAAGAAAGTCGGTACCCCCCATAGTACAGACATCGGTCTCATCTTACATTTAACGAATAGTCAGGCAAATCAGCATGTTGATGCAGTTTGGTTGGCTTTTGTCTCTTTGTGTGCCAGGGTGACACCTCGATTATCATGATGACTATTATTCTTCCCGATTCAGATGATGATACGTGGATTTGATAAAGGGTCACAATTGATCTTGGTCTAGTATTCTTACAAAAAGGGCACACCATACTTGAGTCTCGTATATCTGAGATTTGAGAGTTTCCTTCCCAAACTATACCCTCTTTTCAACTTTGAGTGTGTGGCAGCTTTGTGAATATCTTGACGACATCCATCCAACATTTTCCCTAGTAAGTTGTTTCTTCCCTTTTTCTTTTCTGCATCTGCTTTTCTCACCAGTATCTCTTGGCTAGGGCGTATCGTCGATGCTAAGGATAGGCTATTAAATTAGGAAAGCTACTTGTGCCAAGTTATCTAGAAATGACTATCAGATAGCCAGTAGCAGCAACCAAGTTGTCGATGCAGGCCTTGAGAGTGGTTCTAAAGAGGTGGCTGTCCTCGGGGGCTAAAGGGTTTGAAGTGAGTTCCTCCTATGGTGCTGAGGATATCACAGCAAGAGTAGAAGGTGAAGACTCTTACGAGGGAGTTGCCACAATGAAGATGGAAGCATCGACTAGTCAATTCCTTACCTCATTGCGAAAGGGCAAGCTTGACAGGATCCGTGAGGACTATGGGCCTATCGAGCTACGAGTGATAGAAGGCTATCCACTAGATAGCTAGCCTAACGACTTGACGGTGATGTAAAAAGTCTTGCTGTAGTGTGGGGTATCGGTCTTGCCTTAACCTTCTATCTTTATAGTCCTACAACGGTTTCAGATAACTCTGTTGCAAATGATAGCCAACTCTAGCATGTATTTGGTGGGCATGTACATTGATTTCTAAGAAGCTCGCCTGGGTAACCTTAGGGTGACTAAGCTCATTTATACCTATAGTTTGAAGAAGAGCAAATGAGGGTTGTATTACCTTTCTAGGGTGGCTCAGCCTGGTTCCTAAGGATTAGTGGGGGGACCCCAAGCAAAGTTGACAATTGGAGCTTTGACTACTTCTTCTGTCTCTAGAATGGGTAACGTGCCTTCGAGGAAGACAATAGGTGCCCATCTTTTTGTGATTGTGGTTTGTTGGGTGTGAGTGCCCTTACTAACTTTGTTTACTTGTTTTTTTGCAGCTAGTTGCAAATAACTTGAGATCTTTAAGGGTTCCTTGTATTGGGTTTGATTATTCTACTTGCTTCCATTAGAGAAACACCAAGTGGAGAGTTTGTTTACTCAAGACTGAATCACTACGGCTTTTCCCCTACAGTCATGAAATTTTGAACCGTTGCCTCCAAGGCCTCGAAGACCGATGAGTGGAGATTGCTTATCTTGTTTCATCATTCATATACAGGTGAACTAACCTTGTATGTTTACTTGTGTAGGGATGTGACCTCGGAAGACTGTTCAACCTCCAACTCTAGTGTAGTTAAACTTGGGGCCTCTTGAGTCTAGTAGACCTAGGAAGTGGATTGCTCCCCCAGCGGTGGAGAGAGGCGAACGTGGCAACATGGAGTTAGTCCTCGCATTGGTTTCCCAGAAAAGATCTAGGATGGATGCTATGGAGAATCCTCTAAGTTGGCAGGATAGCGTAGGGAACCAAGGACTTCAACGGTTACCAAGCATATCTCTCTCACAATGGCCATGTTGTAGGAGTTGATTACCTCGGAGATGTTTGAGGAAGATGGGAAGCTACCTCTCCTAGATATGCTACTGGCTCTCTCCCAAATGCTTTCCAGGGTAAGTTTTGCCTTATTAAGAGCTTTGCTTTCGACTCTTTTATTGCTGGCTAACATCTCTAGCGTATGTGGCATGCAAGGTGCAAACATCATTAGGATGTTTCATCAAGGGAGTTTCACAGCACTGAGCAACGCTGACAACATCTATGTCAAGCTATAGAAGGTAAAAAAGACCTCATCAACATAAATCAATGAGATGGAGTTGAGCTCAATGTCTCTAAGGTTGAGATAGCGGAGTGGGTTGAGGCCATGGTAGCAAAAACAAAGGAGTTTGAAGATCTCCGAGAGGAGTTCGAGGTGGAAAAGAGTACACATCAGTCTTGGTTTGTCAATCTTTGGGGAAAGAACAAGTGCCTCAAGGAAGCTTTGATGGAATCTCGAGTAAGGGTTTCTGAGCTTGAAAATGAGGTGGCCAGGCTAGATGTGGTTATAGTTAAGGAGAGGAAGGCCTAGCAGATCATTGCATGGGAGGGCACAATGTCCCTCATGACGTCCTTCTAGGAGTGAAACCCTAACGTTGATTTCTCGTTTCTCCTAGATCATTGCCTGGTGGATTCAGCAAAGTTTAAGCTTAAAGTGTCTGATATTGTTGCTCTCACCAAGGAGGCTTTCGAGGTTGCCCCTAGCCCTAAAGGTGTTCTTGTGCCGTCTCCTCGACTATAACTAGGTTTTTGCTCTTTTTGTTTGCTCATGTACTCAATGCTCACTATTATAAATAAAACTTGACATAAATAAAATACCTTTATTACTTCTGAGTAGATTTTCTGCTTGCTTTAGGTAGCTATATGGTAGGCTTATTGTGAGTGTGTTCGAGGTTCACTGTTGCTCATCGTAGGGTAGTGTGTATACTTGTGTCTCAAGGTTTTGGGTGTCATGTCATCTCAACATCGTTAGCGGGGTTAGTATGATGGCCCTTTGTGAGTGTGGCCTTTGAGTTTGTTTTCAGTGTGAGCCACTCGAAAGGGCTACTGTCAAATTGTATTTGCGGATCCACCTCCAGGCTACTTTTTAGGTTTGGGCATTAGCCTCATTCTAGTATGTTTTGCCAAGGTAAAAAGGGATTTTCCTTGGCATCTCAAAATCAGGTTGAGGCTAGAGAAAATGCTTCATTGAATCATTCATAATGGAGTTGTGGGAGTTGGCCCCTCTTCTAAGCTTAAGTTTTGGCAATGTTGCTCTCATGGGAGTCTTGGCTCCTAAGTTACAACTGTATCACCATCTTAAATAGAAGACCTCAAGTTAAGATAGGTATTTCTTGTGAAACACCATGTTGTTGTAGAGCAGGCTCGTTCTCGTGTGGGGGTAGAGCCTACTATTGATAGTATCTTTGGAGGTGCTCGACATTTCAGGCTCTAGGGATTCTTGAGCCATTGACCAACTCTAGATGGAAGGTTCCTAGTGTAATTTTCTCTAATATACCTTCCCAATTAGGTTCGAGCACACTGGTATTTGGCTCTCTGGTGTTCGAAAGGACCTTTTGTAGGACAAGGGTTCCCACTTCTAAGCTCCAATTCATGACTTTCGAGTTAAAGTATTTCCTGTCCTGCTATTGTATGAAGCCACGCGTAGTTGAGCATTATTTCGATGTTCTTCGATGAGATCTAGCCTCAAGTGTATGAGTGCATCGTTATTTTATGTATTGAATGCTTTGCATTGGAATGTGTTGACTTCAACTTCTACTAGGACCATAGCTTCACAACTGTAGACTTGGGAGAAAGGGGTTTCTCCCATCGCGGTCCTTGTAGTTTTCCAGTAGGCCCATATTACTACAAGAAGTTGCTCCACCTAGTTTCTTTTGGATTTATCAAGCTTAGCCTTCAAGGTATGCTTGATGACTTTGTTCACGACTTCGACCTGCCTATTGGACTTAGGGTGATAGACTACCAAGAATTTCTTCTTTATGCCAAGCTCATCATAAAAAGCCTGGAATTCTTCATTGTCAAAGTGCTTTCCGTTGTCCATAATGATAGCATGTGGTATACCAAGACAATAGATAATATTCTTGTGTATAAAAGCTTTCTATCTTATAGGTGGTAATCATTGCCAGTGTTTTAGCTTCTTCCTATTAGGTGAAGTAGTCGACAATGACCATCATAAATTTGACTCTACTTTTTCCTTGGTGAAAAGGCCCAATTAGGTCAATTCCCCGCATGGCGCATGACAATGGGCTTGTCAGCATGACGAGCTCTATGGAGGGGCTCGAGGAATCATAGTAAATCGTTGACACTTATCACATCTACGTGTGAAGCTTGTAGCGTCTTCGTAGAAGGTTGGCTAATAATACTCCTGTCTAAGAACTTTGTAGACCAGCGATCGTTCGCTGATGTGGTTCCCGCACATGCCGTTGTGGATCTCTGTTAGGATGTTGTTTGCTTTACCTTGGGTTACACATCGTAACAAAAGGGTGTTGTATCCTCACTTGTATAGCTTGTTGTTCATCAGAGTGTAGCAAGCTTATATGGCACAGAGGTTTCAGGCTTCTGATCTATCATCGAGCTGTATCCTATCTTTTATGTAAGCAATGATGGGGTCCATCCACGAACCTTCTTGCTTGACCATTATCACCATCTGATTTGACGTGTCTATGCTAGGAGACGATAAGAATCTAAAGGGGATGGAATTTGCTCTGTTGTTTATCACCGATGCTAGGCAAGCTAAAGTGTTAGCCACAAAGTTTTGTTCCCTGAAGATTTGTCTAACTGAGTATTGCTTGAAGGTGCTCAACTCGCTTATTAGTTTTCGTAGATAGGGGATCATTTTCTCTCCCTTTTCTTGATATTCCCCAAGGATTTGGAGTACCACGAGTTAAGAGTCATTAGAGATATTGATTGACTCTACTCCCATTTCCTTGGCTAGCCATATGCCAGCAAGCAAAGCTTTATACTTAGCTTCGTTGTTCGAAGCGGAGAATTTGAATCTTACGTCACCTAGAATTTTCTCTTCGTTCAAGCTAACGAGCAATAGTCGCGCACCCGAACCTTTTTCATTTGACAAATTGTCGATGTATAGGCTCTAGGTGACCAAGTCTTCTAGTGTTTGCTCGGTCAATAAAGTTTCACTCTCACCAGGTGATTCTGATAGGATTAGCTTCTCCTTCAGCTGGTAGGAGTATTTTGAGATAAAGTCTGCCAACGCTTGACCTTTGATGGCGGTCCTTGGAGTGTAATTGAGATCATATTGGCTGAGCTCCATGGCCCATTGGATCANTGCTTCTTTCTTCGCCGCAGCGATAGTCGTAAATCCCGGTTTTGTAAAACACACAGTTTACTTTATGCGGGTTTTTCTGAGAAATTTAGGGCGAGGTATAAAACGGACACTTAACCTTTTTGCCAAAGGTCATCCAAGAAGTAAGGTTAGCCACTTTTTCATTGTTCTTGCTTTAGTTTGGAAAGATTTTAGCGATTAGAAGGGGGAAGATTCGATTTTTAACTGAAGGATTCATCATTTGGGGAGATTTCTTGTCCTCTCTCACTTTTTCCATTATGTTGAACTTGGCTATTTTCGTTTTTCGTATTTGTAGTGTTCATTTAGCTATGAACTAACCCATTTTGGGTTAGGGTTTTGATTGTAATTCGGATTTCTAATGGGTTAAGTTATTGATCATGTTATGTTCATATGAAAATGCTTTGATTGTGTGTTTACTCTGAGTTTTAAATGTTTTATGTGATGAACATGATGAGATTGAGAAATAATTCATGTTAGGCTTCTTGGGTAATCACCATTATAGTATTGGATGCTAGAGATATATTCAAGAATTAATGAAATCATTGTAGAATTCTTTTGCTTAATGAGTTTGGAATTGTTAACTTTCAATTTGTTGGGTGCGGAAGGTTAAAAAGGAAGAGTAGGAAAACATAGCCTGAGAAGGTATGTTTAACACCCTAGTGAGTTCAGTTTACAATCAATGCATATGAATGTGAATGTAGTGTAATTTTTAGGTTTAACCCATAAAATCCGAATGAAGTCAAAACCCTAACCGTTTTACTTGAATTTATTACTTTCCGTGATTTTCATCTTGCATTCGTAGATAACTTTAGTTTAAATTTTATTTTTCAGATTAATTAGAAATAGCTCCCATCAATCCAAATATTTTGGTTGCTCCAACTAGAAAATGGTAGAATACTTAGTGTTTAGCTAACAATCCTCATGGGAACGATACTCACTCATCATTATATTACTTGTGCGATTAGTATACTTGCTACATGTTGCATGTTGTAGGAAACACGCATCAAGTTTTTGGCACCGTTGCCGGGGATTTGTTTTAAGTTAACATTGAGTCTGTCTATAGTTAGCTAGATTGGAATTTTTATTTTTGTTTTTTTCATTTTCAGTTGGTTTGTGATCTCACTTTCCTTCAGTTCTATTTTTGCAATTTATGCGAAGAACGAGACGTCAACCAGTGGTTCCTGTTGATCTTGAGATTGAGAGAACCGTTAGACGACATAACAGAGAGAAAAGAGAAAGAGAGGATTTAGTTGTTGAAGCAGAAGAAATAGTTGTTGAAATGGCTGAACCAGAAAACAGGACACTGGGGGAATTTTCAGTTCCCACAGTGAATGGAAGTGGGTCAAGTATTACTAGACCTACTGTGCAAGCAAACAACTTCGAGATCAAGCCGAAAATCATCCAAATGATCCAGCAGTCGGTTAGATTTAATGGTGATTTTAAGGAAGATCCGAATCAGCACATTGCAAATTTCCTAGAAATTTGTGACACCTTTAAGTCGAATGGAGTTTCGGATGATGCTATTAGGCTGCGGTTATTCCCATTCTCATTGGGAGATAAAGCCAAGGGGTGGTTAATGGCATTACCACCGGGGACTATAACAACTTGGAATGATCTAGCACAGAAATTCCTTACCAAGTTCTTTCCTCCAGCTAAATCAGCAAAATTGAGAAATGATATCACATCATTTCTACAAGATGATTTCGAGTCATTGTATGAGGCTTGGGAGAGATACAAGGAGTTGATGAGGAAATGTCCACACCATGGGTTGCCAGTTTGGCTTCAAGTCCAAACTTTCTACAATGGATTGATGGGTAATGTGTAAACCATGGTGGATGCAACTTCAGGAGGAGCTTTGCAGAATAAGACACCAGAAGAGGCCTATGACTTGCTTGAGGTTTTTGCAAGCAACAACTATCAAAGACCAAACGAGAGAGCAACAACAAGGAAATCTTCGGGTCTTCATGAAGTTGATGCCTTCACAGCCATCTTAGCCCAATTCACTACACTTCAAAAACAGTTGGGAACTATGTAGGTAAACTCTATTCAAGCACCTCAACTAATGTGTGATTTTTGTGTAGGAAACCATGTGAGCAGCGAATGTCAAGTTGGGAACACATTTGCTTCGTCATCTTCATCAACGGAGCAAGTGAATTACTTGGCAGGCAATCAGAGACAACCAAACAATCCATACTCCAACACATACAACCCGGGGTGGAGAAATCATCCAAATCTGGCTTGGGGAAATCAGAACCAGCAAAATAACCAATGGAACCAGAGGACAGTTCCAAATAACCAACCAGGGGTGACTAATCAACCGGGAGATGAAAGAGTGACAAAGTTGGAAGATATGTTTGGGAAATTTATGCAGGAGACAACGGGATTCATGAATGAGACGAGGACAAATTTTAGAAATCAAGGGGCATCCATTCGGAATCTTGAGGTACAGATGGGCCAATTGGACGAAAAGCTTAATGAGAGACCACAGGGTTCCTTACCAAGCAATACAGTAACCAACCCACATGAGCAAGCAAACGCCATAATGTTGAGAAGTGGGACAGTTTTGGAAGAGGTAGAGCAAGCTACAAAGGAGGTTGAGCAACCTGGAAATGAAGCTTCTGATGAGGAAGTTGATGAAGAGATAGTTGCTGAAGAGAAACCAAGTGGTTTGGAGAAAGAGAAAACGAAAAAGGATGAAAGGGAAAAGAAGAAGGAGAAATTGCCATTTCCTGAGATACCACCAGAGTTGGCACATCACACCCCATCCATGTCTTTTCCTCAGAGATTGAAGAAAAAGAATCAGGATAAGCAATTTTCAAAGTTCCTGAAGGAAATCTTATCAAACAAAAGGAAGTTAGACGATAAGGAAATGGTGATGCTCATGGAGGAGTGTAGTGCCATCCTCCAGAAGAAGCTACCTCCAAAGCTCAAAGATCCAGGGAGTTTTATTATTCCTTGTATTATAAGAGATATTACATTTGATCGTGTTTTGTGTGATCTAGGAGCTAGCATTAATTTGATGCCTTTTTCTGTTTTCAGGAGATTGGGCATTGGTGAAGTAAAGCCAACGACCATGTCGTTGCAACTAGCGGATAGGTCAATAAAACACCCGAGGGGGTAGTAGAGGATGTGTTGGTGAAGGTGGGAAAGATAATTTTTCCAGCAGATTTTGTGGAGTTGGACATGGAAGAGGATAAGGAAATTCCTCTGATTTTGGGCCGACCATTCTTGGCCACGGGGAGAGCATTAATTGATGTACAGGAAGGAAAGTTACTGTTAAGGGTTCAAGATGAAATAGTAACTTTCAATGTTTTTGAGGCGATGAAGTTTCTGGCTGAAACGGATTCATGTTTTAGTGTCGATGTGGTGGACAAATTGGTTGAGGAATCTATGGAAGAAAACACCCCACAATTACCTCTTGAAGCTTGTATATCCAAATCAAAAACAGTAGAGGTAGAAGAGTCGGCGAGTAATGATTGTGCTAGGATGTTAGAAGCACTTCAACCGATTGATGAGAGTCAAGATATTGAATTTGAGGAGTTTGATTTTGATAAGGAGAAGGAAAAGGAAAAAAATGAAGAACCTCCAAAGCTTGAATTGAAACCTTTACCTTCCCACCTCAAATATGTTTACCTTGGACACTCAGAAACCTTCCTGGTGATCATTAGTTCAGGTTTGAGTACACTGGAGGAAGAGCGATTGATTAGGGTGTTGAGGGAACACAGACTAGCAATTGGATGGAAAATTTCGGACATTAGAGGTATCTTGCCATCATTTTGCATGCATAAGATACTCATGGAGGATGATTTTAAGCCTAGGGTGCAACCACAACAGAGACTGAATCCTTCGATGAAGGAAGTGGTTAGGAAAGAGGTGGTGAAACTCTTAGATGCGGGGATTATTTATCCCATTTCTGATAGCCCATGGGTGAGCCCGGTACAAGTGGTTCCGAAGAAGGGAGGTATCACGGTGGTAAGGAATGAGAGTAACGAATTGATACCAACGAGGACAGTGACGGGCTGGAGAGTATGCATTGATTACCGTAAATTGAATGAGGCGACAAGGAAGGATCATTTTCCATTACCGTTCATTGATCAAATGTTGGAGAGGTTGGCAAGACATGCCTATTATTGTTTCCTGGATGGGTATTCAGGATATAACCAAATTGTCATCGCTCCTGAGGATCAAGAGAAAACGACCTTCACTTGCCCCTATGGCATCTTTGCTTACCGAAGGATGCCTTTCGGGTTGTGCAATGCACCAGCAACATTTCAAAGATGCATGATGTCAATCTTTGGAGACATGGTGGAACGGTTTATAGAAGTCTTCATGGATGACTTCTCAGTTTTTGGTTCATCATTTGATAGCTTTCTAACTAGTCTTTCTTCTGTTTTGCAGCGATGTAAGGAGACAAACTTGGTGCTGAATTGGGAGAAATGTCACTTCATGGTCCAAGAGGGGATAGTGCTCGGGCATAGGATCTCCAGGGACGGGATAGAGGTTGATCGAGCAAAGACGGAAGTGATTGAGAAGCTGCCACCACCATCAAATGTCAAGGCAGTCCGAAGTTTCTTGGGGCATGTGGGGTTTTACAGATGCTTCATCAAGGATTTTTCTAAGATTTCTAAACCCTTTTGCAATTTGTTAAATAAAGATGTTGTTTTTGACTTTACTGATGATTGCATGCATGCCTTTCTAACTTTGAAAAAATTATTAGTATCTGCACCTATTATTACAGTTCCCGATTGGGGATTACCTTTTGAATTGATGTGTGATGCTAGTGATTTTGCTTTAGGGGTAGTTTTAGGATAGAGAAAAAACGAAGTGTTGCATGTAATTCAGTATGCTAGCAAAACACTCGTTGATGCACAATTGAATTACACCACTACTGAAAAAGAAATGTTAGCTGTAGTTTTTGCTTTTGACAAGTTCCGTTCTTATTTGTTAGGTACAAAGGTGATCGTCTACACGGACCATTCAGCAATCAGGCACCTTTTGGCAAAGCAAGAAGCAAAGCCTCGGTTGATAAGATGGATTTTACTACTTCAGGAGTTTGAGTTGGAAATTCGAGACAAGAAGGGGTCGAAAAATGTGGTGGCTGATCATTTTTCGAGAATCGAGAAACCAATCAAGGGAAATGAGGAGGAAATGCTAATTAAAGAAACATTTCCGGATGAGAAGTTGGTGAGAGTGGAAGAAGCACCATGGTATGCGGATTTTGCAAATTATTTGTCATCAAGGGTGCTCCCAAGTGGTATGACGTACTAGCAAAAGAGAAATTTTTTTTCAGATTTGAAGTACTACTTTTGGGAAGAACCATTTCTATACAGACACTGTACAGATCAAATGATACGGAGATGTGTCCCGGAGGAGGAGATGGAAAGCATTCTAAGGCATTGTCACGAGAAGAAAGTAGGTGGCCATTTTGGAGGAGCTAGGACAGCAGCGAAGGTTTTACAATCGGGTTTTTATTGGCCAACCCTCTTCAAGGATTCCTTCCAGATGATTCAAGAGTGTGACCAATGTCAACGATGGGTAATATTTTGAAAAGAGATGAGATGCCGTTGAACAACATTTTGGTGGTTGAGCTTTTTGATGTGTGGGGGATTGATTTCATGGGTCTTTTCCCAAGTTCTTTTGGAAACACATTTATCTTAGTTGCGGTGGATTATGTGTCAAAGTGGGTTGAGGCAGTTGCATTGCCGACTAATGATGCTAGGGTAGTGATTAAGTTTGTGAGAAAGAATATTTTCTCAAGGTTTGGGGTACCACGGGCAATCATTAGTGATGGAGGATCTCATTTTTGCAATAGGCAAATGGTTGCACTGTTGAGTAAATATGGAGTGACACATAGAGTTGCAACACCATACCATCCACAAACGAGTGGTCAAGCGGAACTGTCGAATAGAGAACTCAAGGGGATTTTGGAAAAGACAGTTAATGCATCTAGGAAAGATTGGTCACGGAAGCTGGATGATGCATTATGGGCTTATCGAACTGCCTTTAAGACTCCGATTGGTATGTCTCCATTCAGGATGGTATATGGGAAAGCATGTCACTTACCGGTTGAACTTGAGCATAAAAAGAAACTGGGCAGTCAAGTAGCTAAATATGGACTTAAGAGTTGTTGGAGAGGAAAGGATGTTGACTTTGAATGAAATGGATGAGGTTCCATCGAAGCATATGAAAATGCTCGAATTTACAAAGAAAATACAAAAAGGTGGCATGACAAGCATATCAAGAAGAAGAATTTGAAGTAGGTCAGAGAGTGTTATTGTTCAATTCTCGACTTAGGCTTTTCCTAGGAAAACTTAAGTTGATATGGTGGACCATTCACAGTACAGAATTCATCATCCGAGCGATGGAGTGTACACATGAAGAAAATGGCACTTTTACAACCAATGGACAGAGATTGAACCATACATTGATGGGTGATGAGTTGCAGTCCATCCCGATCCGGCTTGACATTCCGACTTGAGGAATTGAGAAAGTTGAACTTTCGACTATAAAAAAGCGCTTCTTGGGAGGCAACCAAGTGTTTAATTTCTTTATCTTTGTCATTGTTTGTAGTTGTTTAGTTTTTGGTTTGATTGTGTTTATGAAGTTTAATTTGTGTATTTTTGGATGTTTCAGGTGAAATAGTGAATCAAAGGAGAAAACTGAATTTTCCAGTTTTTGCCACAGCGAAGAAATTTTTTTACATTTTGGAAGGCGAATTGTTCCAGACTTTGCCGCGGCACCATTCTTCGGTAAATTTTTGCTACGGTGAAGAAAAAGTGGTGAATTTGTCTAAGGAAACTTCGCCGGATTGTACCCTCTGTCATTTTTTGCCGCGACGAAACTAGGATTGAATTAGGGTTTATAGAACGAAGAACTTCCCGCGACAAGGTCTGCTTTCTATAAATCCCCCTTTCCTTCTTCATTTTTCACGCGACTCTTCAAACCCATTCAGAGAAAATTTTTAAAACTTCAATCTAGAGCCTTCCAAGTGATTTTCCAACCAATTCCTCACTCTTTAACCCTCCTAAACACCAAACAACTCATTTCAACAACAAATTTCGCGAAAATTCACGAATTTTTTTAGTTCAATGAAATTTGAGGGTTGTAATATAGGCTTATTTTGGCTCAATTGGTGGTGAATACTCTTAGTGTTGGTAAGATTTCACGTTCTCTAAGCTTTTATTTCAAAATTTCGAGTTTTGATTGTAGATCTGAGAATTTTGATTGTTGGTTGAGTTGTGGAATTGTGTGCTTGTAGTGTTGATTTGTTTGAGAAAGGGTTGATTGTGCATTGTTTGATATTGAGGAGTGTGGGTTTTGAATTTTGAAGTGTTTGGTTGAAATTGGAAATATGTAGTTTGGGGATCGAGATGAATTTTTTAGAAGTGTTGGAAGTTTTGCAGGATTGAATTGGGTGTTGTAGGACACTTAGGTTTGAATTGTTGAGTTGCATTTTTGAGTTGAAATGTAGTTTAGGAGAAAATGCGCTCAAGTCAAGGTACATCCAAGGAAAAGGAAAAGGAAAGAAGGTAATGACCGGTTTATGAATGAAAAGGCTCGGAAAAACTATGAGGCAGACAGCCAAAAGGAAAGACAAGGGATTTATCCCTGAGCTGGACTAACTGCAACCGAGGCTGATGAGTGAGTCAAGGTAGAAGATGGGACAATTTCTGGTGAACCCGAACAGCAGCTATGGAACCACTGGTGAGAGAGTTTTATGTCAACCTCCCTGAAGTGATGATGGGGTTGTTTTTGTAGGGGTACTGATGTGGGATTACGGCCAAGGTCATCAATGATTTCTATGCCTGACCTCAGATTAACAGGGATGAATATGAGGAGTTTAGGAGAACACGGAAAAGGGATGACGAGATTCTTAGGACCATAGCAAACATAGATGCCTTGGGATGTTTCAAAGAAGGGGAAGAAAACCATTAAGGGGACTAGTTTTACACTAGTGGCTCGGTTGTGGCGTATTTTGTTTCAGCCACGATGATGCTGGAGACGCACTACAGTACAGTGACGTATGATAAGGCAATCTTGTTGTATTCTATTGCCACAGGAAAGAGAATGAACGTGGGGCACATTATCTTGACGAGTATCCAACTTGCAGCCAAAACAGGGCGAGGCAGTTTTCCGTTCCCACAACTCATTACAACTTTGTGCACTAAGGTGGGGGTCGAGGTATAGGCTGATGAGCCACTGATCCATGCTACCCCAGTCCTCGACACAGCCTACTTCCGAAAACATCTTGCACCTCAAACAGAAGCAGGGCCTAGATCAGGCACCAAGAGAAGGAGAACCACAGCATCCGGTTCAATAGTCCCAATGAGAGAAATGATGCAGAAAATGATGGGTCTGATGAAAAGAATGGAGCGACGTCACAAGTGGCTGGCAGAGCAGGCTAGGAAGACACATGAGTTGCAAATTAGCTGCTGCAACAACGTCAGGATTGATACTTCAGAACACCAGTGGGAAGACTGGGATTCAGATGAATGGATGGGCTCTGATTCAGAAGAGGATGACGCTGAGGAAAAGGAGGAGGCCGAAGAATGAGCACCTAAGCACCTATTTTAGTTTCGTTATTTCTATTTTTGTTTAGTTGTTTTTGTTTTTCTTTTATTTTGAACATTGAACTCCGTTGATATTTTTGTTTGGGATTGTGTGAGTTGTTTTAGTTGTTTCATTTTTGTTTTAAAATCTAGTTGATGTAAAGATGAGATTAGGGTTGTAATACTTTCATATTAGTCAGTGGATTTTTCTAACATAGTGGACACCACAGTTTTCAATTGTTTTACAGAATGTGGGTGATGAAAAAGCTGAGGACCGGGTGTGCACAATGTTGAGCGGAATTTCAACTTCACGGATTAATCAAGGAACTATCTCGTACCTTTTTCTATTTTGTTTTCCATTCCTAATTTATGCATAAGTTGACATTGGGGACAATGTCATCTTTAGTTTGGGGGTAGGAAAATTTGAAAAAATTTTGATTTTGTTTCAATTAAGCTTGTATTTTTATTGTGATTGCCAATGATGAATTGCATAAGTCCATGATGAGACTAGGATTTTTGGGATGTTATTGTTGAAAAATGTTAAGCATTGCTTCAAGTTTTTGTTTATTGACTAGATTTTGATTGAGGTTGTTGAGTGGTTCAACCACCATTTTCATTTATTTCGGCATGCTTAGATTCATTTTATGTGGTTAGGTAAAGTTTGATAATGTTGGTGGACTTTAGAACCTAGTAGAGAAGTGCTTGAGGTGAAATTCTAGGATTAGACATTGTTGAGGAAATGATTTAGACATTTTTCGGAACGTTTGAGCCTTTCTGATAATTCGTGGATTATACAGTTTTCATTTGACTTTTTATTCGGATTTCAAGTACTTTCTGGTGCATTTTGACCTGAAGTGTTGCTTAATTCTTTTCATTTTGTGTTTCAGGTTAGAATGGGCATTTTTGAGCAAATGAGGACAAAATTGGTTATTTGTGACTCAGAAGTTAGCGGATTTTAGAAGTTAAGTAAGTTCTGAAGCAGAGTAAAGCACGATGAGGCTTGTTCCAAAGGAAAAACACTGAGAATCGAAGAATCAAGCGAAGATGCAAGCAGAGTGGCAGTTCTGTAATTTCAGAACTTTTCAAGAAGCTTTGCTGCGGCGAAGTACGCCAGACACGAATAAAATCTGCTTCTTTCTTCGCTGCGGCAAGAATTCTTCTTCGCCGCGGCGACAGTCGTAAATCCCAGTTTTGTAAAACGCACAGTTTTACTTTGTGCGGGTTTTTCTGAGAAATTTGGGGCGAGGTATAAAAGGGACACTTAACCTTTTTGCCAAAGGTCGTCCAGGAAGTAGGGTTAGCCACTTTTTCATTGTTTTGCTTAAGCTTGGAGAGATTTTAGCGATTAGAAGGGGGAAGATTGGATTTTTAACTGAAGGATTCATCATTTGGGGAGATTTCTTGTCATCTCTCTTATTTTTCCATTATGTTGAACTTGGCTGTTTTCGTTTTTCGTATTTGTAGTGTTAATTTAGCTATGAACTAACCCATTTTGGGTTATGGTTTTGATTGTAATTCGGATTTCTAATGGGTTAAGTTATTGATCATGTTATGTTCATATGAAAATGCTTTGATTGTGTGTTTACTCTGAATTTTAAATGTTTTATGTGATGAACATGATGAGATTGAGAAATAATTCATGTTAGGCTTCTTGCGTAATCACCATTATAGTATTGGATGCTAGAGATAGATTCAAGAATTAATGAAATCATTATAGAATTCTTTTGCTTAATGAGTTTGGAATTGTTAACTTTCAATTTGTTGGGTGCGGAATGTTATTAAGGAAGAATAGGAAAACATAGTCTGAGAAGGTATGTTTAACACCTTAGTGAGTTCGGTTTACAATCAATGCATATGAATGTGAATGTAGTGTAATTTTTAGGTTTAACCCATAAAATCCGAATGAAGTCAAAACCCTAACCGTTTTACTTGAATTGATTACTATCCGTGATTGTCATCTTGCATTCGTAGATAACTTTGGTTTAAATTTTATTTTTCAGTTTAATTAGAAATAGCACCCATCAATCCAAATATTTCGGTTGCTCCAACTGGAAAACAGTAGAATACTTAGTGCTTAGCTAACAATCCTCATGGGAACGATACTCACTCATCATTGTATTACTTGTGCGATTAGTATACTTGCTACATATTGCATGTTGTAGGAAGCACACATCAAGTTTTTGGCGCCGTTGCCAGGGACTTGTTTTAAGTTAACATTGAGTCTGTCTATAGTTAGCTAGATTGGAGTTTTTAATTTTGTTTTTATTTTTTAGTTGGTTTGTGATCTCACGTTCTTTCAATTCTGTCTTTGTAGCTTATGTGAAGAACGAGATGTTAATCAGTGGTTCCTGTTGATCTTGAGATTGAGAGAATTGTTTGACAACGTAACAAAGAGAGAAGAGAAAGAGAGGATTTAGTTGTTGAAGCAGAAGAAATAGTTATTGAAATGGCTGAACCAGAAAATAGGACACTTGGGGAATTTTTAGTTCCCACAGTGAATGGAAGTGGGTCAAGTATTGCTAGACCTACTGTGCAAGCAAACAACTTCGAGATCAAGCCGGCAATCATCCAAATGATCCAACAGTCGGTTAGATTTAATGGTGATTTGAAGGAAGGTCCGAATCAGCACATTGCAAATTTCCTGGAAATTTGTGACACCTTCAAGTCGAACGGAGTTTCGGATGATGCTATTAGACTGCGGTTATTCCCATTCTCATTGGGAGATAAAGCCAAGGGGTGGTTAATGGCATTACCACCGGGGACTATAACAACTTGGAATGATCTAGCACAGAAATTCCTTACCAAGTTCTTTCCTCCAGCTAAATCAGCAAAATTGAGAAATGATATCACATCATTTCTACAAGATGATTTCGAGTCATTGTATGAGGCTTGGGAGAGATACAATGATTTTATGAGGAAATGTCCACACCATGGGTTGCTAGTTTGGCTTCAAGTCCAAACTTTCTACAATGGATTGATGGGTAATGTGCAAACCATGGTGGATGCAGCTTCAGGAGGGGCCTTGCAGAATAAGACACCAGAAGAGGCCTATGAGTTGCTTGAGGTTTTGGCAAGCAACAACTATCAAAGACCAAACGAGAGAGCAACAACAAGGAAATCTTCGGGTCTTCATGAAGTTGATGTCTTCACAGCCATCTCAACCCAACTCACTGCACTTCAAAAATAGTTGAGAACTATGCAGGTACACTCTATTCAAGCACCTCAACTAACGTGTGATTTTTGTACAGGAAACCATGTGAGCAGCGAATGTCAAGTTGGGAACACATTTGCTTCGTCATCTTCATCAACGGAGCAAGTGAATTACTTGGCAGGCAATCAGGGACAACCAAACAATCCATACTCCAACACATACAACCTGGGGTGGAGAAATCATCAAAATTTGGCTTAGGGAAATCAGAACCAGCAAAATAACCAATGGAACCAGAGGACAGTTCCAAATAACCAACCAAGGGTGACTAATCGACCGGGAGATCAAAGAGTGACAAAGTTGGAAGAGATGTTTGGGAAATTTATGCAGGAGACAATGGGATTCATGAATGAGACGAGGACGAATTTTAGAAATCAAGGGGCGTCCATTTGGAATCTTGAGGTACAGATGGGCCAATTGGCCAAAAAGCTTAATGAGAGACCGCAGGATTCCTTACCAAGCAATATAGTAACCAACCCACGTGAGCAAGCAAATGCCTTAATGTTGAGAAGTAGGACGGTTTTGGAAGAGGTAGAGCAAGCCTCAAAGGAGGTTGAGCAACCCAGAAACGAAGCTTCTGATGAGGAAGTTGATGAAGAGATAGTTGCTGAAGAGAAACCAAGTGGTATGGAGGAAGAGAAAAAGAAAAAGGATGAAAGGCAAAAGAAGAAGGAGAAATTGTCATTTCCCGAGATACCACCAGAGTTGGCACATCATAGCCCACCCGTGCCTTTTCCTTAGAGATTGAAGAAAAAGAATCAGGATAAGCAATTTTCAAAGTTTATTGAAATTTAAAAAAAAAATTGCATATTAACATTCCTTTTGCAGATGCATTGCAGCAAATGCCGAGTTATGCAAAGTTCCTGAAGGAAATCTTATCAAACAAAAGGAAGTTAGACGATGAGGAAACGGTGATGCTCACGGAGGAGTGTAGTGCCATCCTTCAGAAGAAGCTACCTCCAAAGCTCAAAGATCCAGGGAATTTTACTATTCCTTGTATTATAGGAGATATTACATTTGATCGTGTTTTGTGTGATCTAAGAGCTAGCATTAATTTGATGCCTTTTTCTGTTTTCAGGAGATTAGGCATTGGTGAAGTGAAGCCAACGACCATGTCATTGCAACTAGCAGATAGGTCAATAAAACACATGAGGGGGATAGTAGAGGATGTGTTGGTGAAGGTGGGAAAATAATTTTTCCAGCAGATTTTGTGGTGTTGGACATGGAAGAGGATAAGGAAATTCCTCTGATTTTGGGCCGACCATTCTTGGCCACGGGGAGAACATTAATTGATGTACAGGAAGGAAAGTTACTGTTAAGGGTTCAAGACGAAACAGTAACGTTCAATGTATTTGAGGCAATGAAGTTTCCGGCTGAAACGGATTCATGTTTTAGTGTCGATAAGGTGGACAAATTCGTGGAGGAATCTATGAAAGAAAACACCCCATAATTACCTCTTGAAGCTTGTATATCCAAATCAAAAACAGTAGAGATAGAGGAGTCAGCGAGTAATAATTGTGCTAGGATGTTAGAAGCACTTCAACCGATTGATGAGAGTCAAGATATTGAATTTGAGGAGTTTGATTTTGATAAGGAGAAGGAAAAGGAAAAAAATGAAGAACCTCCAAAGGTTGAATTGAAACCTTTACCTTCTCACCTCAAATATGTTTACCTTGGAGACTTAGAAACCTTCCCGGTGATCATTAGTTCAGTTTTGAGTATATTGGAGGAAGAGCGGTTGATTAGGGTGTTGAGGGAACACAGACTAGCAATTGGATGGAAAATTTCGGACATTAGAGGTATCTCGCCATCATTTTGCATGCATAAGATACTCATGGAGGATGATTTTAAGCCTAGGGTGCAACCACAACGGAGACTGAATCCTTCGATGAAGGAAGTGGTTAGGAAAGAGGTGGTGAAACTCATAGATGCAGGGATTATTTATCCCATTTCCGATAGCCCATGGGTGAGCCCGGTACCAAGTGGTTCCGAAGAAGGGAGGTATCACGGTGGTAAGGAATGAGAGTAATGAGTTGATACCAACGAGGACGGTGATGGGCTGGAGAGTATGCATTGATTATCGTAAATTGAATGAGGCGACAAGGAAGGATCATTTTCCATTGCCTTTCATTGATCAGATGTTGGAAAGGTTGGCAGTATATGCTTATTACTGTTTCCTGGATGGGTATTCAGGATATAACCAGATTGCCATCGCTCTTGAGGATCAAGAGAAAACGACCTTCACTTGCCCCTACGGCACCTTTGCTTACCTTAGGATGCCTTTTGGGTTGTGCAATGCACCAGCAACATTTCAAAGATGCATGATGTCAATCTTTGGAGACATGGTGGAACGGTTTATAGAAGTCTTCATGGATGACTTCTCAGTTTTTGGTTCATCATTTGATAGCTGTCTAACTAATCTTTCTTCTGTTTTGCAGTGATGTAAGGAGACAAACTTGGTGCTGAATTGGGAGAAATGTCACTTCATAGTCCAAGAGGGGATAGTGCTCGGGCATAGGATCTCCAAGGATAGGATAGAGGTTGATCGAGCAAAGACGGAAGTGATTGAGAAGCTGCCACTACCATCAAATGTCAAGGCAGTTCAAAGTTTCTTGGGGCATGCGGGGTTTTACAGACGCTTCATCAAGGATTTTTCTAAGATTTCTAAACCCCTTTGCAATCTGTTAAATAAAGATGTTGTTTTTTACTTTACTGATGATTGCATGCATGCCTTTCTAACTCTGAAAAAATTATTGGTATTTGCACCTATTATTGCAGTTCCCGTTTGGGGATTACCTTTCGAATTGATGTGTGATGCTAGTGATTTTGCTTTAGGGGTAGTTTTAGGACAGAGGAAAAACAAAGTGTTGCATGCAATTCAGTATGCTAGCAAAACACTCGTTGATGCACAATTGAATCACACCACCACTGAAAAAGAAATGTTGGCTGTAGTTTTTGCTTTTGACAAGTTTTGTTCTTATTTGTTAGGTGCAAAGGTGATCGTCTACACGGACCATTCAGCAATCAGGCACCTTTTGGCAAAGCAAGAAGCAAAACCTCGGTTGATAAGATGGATTTTACTACTTCAGGAGTTTGAGTTGGAAATTCGAGACAAGAAGGGGTCGAAAAATGTGGTGGCTGATCATTTGTCGAGAATTGAGAAACCAATTAAGGGAAATGAGCAGGAAATGCCAATTAAAGAATCATTTCTGGATGAGAAGTTGATGAGAGTGGAAGAAGCACCATGGTATGCGGATTTTGCAAATTATTTGTCATCAAGGGTGCTCCCAAGTGGTATGACATACCAGCAAAAGAGAAAATTTTTCTCAGATTTTAAGTACTACTTTTGGGAAGAACCATTTCTATACAGACACTATACAGATCAAATGATACGGAGTTGTGTCCCGGAGGAGGAGATAGAAAGCATTCGAAGGCATTGTCACGTCCAGGAAGTAGGGTTAGCCACTTTTTCATTGTTCTTGCTTAGTTTGGAGAGATTTTAGCGATTAGAAAGGGGAATATTGGATTTTTAACTGAAGGATTCATCATTTGGGGAGATTTCTTGTCCTCTCTCTCTTTTTCCATTATGTTGAACTTGGCTATTTTTGTTTTTCGTATTTGTAGTGTTAATTTAGCTATGAACTAACCCATTTTGGGTTAGGGTTTTGATTGTAATTCGGATTTCTAATGGGTTAAGTTATTGATCATGTTATGTTCATATGAAAATGCTTTGATTGTGTGTTTACTCTAAGTTTTAAATGTTTTATGTGATGAACATGATGAGATTGAGAAATAATTCATATTAGGCTTCTTGGGTAATCACCATTATAGTATTGGATGCTAGAGATAGTTTCAAGAATTAATGAAATCATTGTAGAATTCTTTTGCTTAATGAGTTTGGAATTGTTAACTTTCAATTTGCTGGGTGCGGAAGGTTAAAAAGGAAGAATAGGAAAACATAGCCTGAGAAGGTATGTTTAACACCCTAGTGAGTTCGGTTTACAGTCAATGCATATGAATGTGAATGTAGTGTAATTTTTAGGTTTAACCCATAAAATCCAAATGAAGTCAAAACCCTAACCATTTTACTTGAATTGATTACTTTCCGTGATTTTCATCTTGCATTCGTAGATAACTTTAGTTTAAATTTTATTTTTCAGATTAATTAGAAATAGCTCCCATCAATCCAAATATTTCGATTGCTCCAACTGGAAAACGGTAGAATACTTAGTGCTTAGCTAACAATCCTCGTGGGAACGATACTCACTCATCATTATATTACTTGTGTGATTAGTATACTTGCTACATATTGCATGTTGTAGGAAACACGCATCAAGTTTTTGGCGCTGTTGTTCCTAGCTCCTCCAAAATGGCCACCCCTCTTTAAGGATTCCTTTCGGATGATTCAAGAGTGTGACCAATGTCAACGGATGGGTAATATTTCGAAAAGAGATGAGATGCCGTTGAACAACATTTTGGTGGTTGAGCTTTTTGATGTGTGGGGGATTGATTTCATGGGTCCTTTCCCAAATTCTTTTGGAAACACATTTATCTTAGTTGCGGTGGATTACGTGTCAAAGTGGGTTGAGGCAGTTGCATTGCCGACTAATGATGCTAGGGTAGTGATTAAGTTTGTGTGAAAGAATATTTTCTCAAGGTTTGGGGTACCACGGGCAATCATTAGTGATGGAGGATCTCATTTTTGCAATAGGCAAATGGATGCACTGTTGAGTAAATATGGAGTGACACATAGAGTTGCAACACCATACCATCCATAAACGAGCGGGCAAGTGGAACTGTCGAATAGACAACTCAAGGGGATTTTGGAAAAGACAGTTAATGCATCTAGGAAAGATTAGTCAAGGAAGCTTGATGATGCATTATGGGCATATCGAACTGCCTTTAAGACTTCGATTGTTATGTCTCCATTCAGGATGGTATAAGGGAAAGCATGTCACTTACCGGTTGAACTCGAGCATAAAGCGTATTGGGCAGTTAAGTAGTTAAACATGGACTTGAAAGCTGCTGGAGAAGAAAGGATGCTGACTTTGAACGAACTCGATGAGTTTCGTCTCAAAGCATATAAAAATGCCCGGATCTATAAGGAGAAGACAAAAAGGTGGCATGATAAGCACATCCGGAGAAAGGAATTTGAAGTAGGACATAAGGTGTTGTTGTTCAATTCTAGACTTTGGCTATTCCCCGGAAAACTTAAGTCTAGATGGTCCAGACCATTCACTATTACAAGGATTCATGCATCCGGAGTGGTGGAAGTTACACATGATGAGAAGGGCACTTTCACGGTCAATGGATAGAGATTTAAGCCATACATTGATAGGGTGATGAGTTGCAATTCCATCCCTATCTGGCTTGACATCCCAATTTGAAGGATTGAGAGAGTCGAGCTATCGACTAAAAACAAGCGCTTCTTGGGAGGCAACCCAAGTGTTTTTAATTGTTTGTTTTTCTTTTTGGTTGTTTGAATTTGTTTGATTTCATTATAAGTTTGTATGATTTTACTGTTTGTATTTTTGGGTGTTTCAAGTGAAATCTTCAGAAAAAGAAAGGTATGAAAATGTTCCAGACTTCAACAGCGCAGCGGCGAAGAAACCTGAAAATTTAGGTTAGCTCCTGGAAGTTTTCGCCGCGGCGAAGAAGAAGAAAATTTTTTTTTCAAAAATTGGCTAAGGCATTTCGCCGCAGCGAATAAATTTTCTTCACCGGGGCGAAGCAAGCCTTGTACCCTCGGGAAGTTTTTGCCCTGGCGAAGAATTTTTTCTTCGCCGCGGCGAAACCTAGGAAATTTTTAGGTTTCATGAACGAAGAACGTCGCCGCGGCGAAGCTTGTTCTTTGCCGCGGCGACGATGCTTTTCTATAAATACCCACTTTTCTTTTTCATTTGTAACGCGACTTTTCATTTTCATTTGAGAGATAATTTTTCAAAATTCAACCTTTTGCCTCCCTAGTGCTTTTCAACCAAAATTCTTACTCCATAACCCTCCTAAACACAAAATCAACCCATTTCAACAACAATTTTTGCGAAAATTTCACGAAAATTTGTGGATCCAAAATTTGGGGCTTTTCAATCTGGGTTATTTCTGGTTCAATTGGTGGTGAATACTCCTTCATATTGGTAAAATCTCAAGTACCCAAGGCTTTTTATCGAAAAATTTTAAGTTTCTAATTGTAGATCTGAAAATTTTTATTTCAATTGAGTTGAGAATATTGGATGATTTTGAGCATTGATATTGTTAGATGAAGAGTAGTTTGTGCATGGGGTGATTGTGAGGAGTATGGGTTTTTGAAATATTGAAGTGTTTGTGTGAAATTGAAAAGTTGTAGTTTGGGGGTAAAGTGCGAATTTTTGGAAGTGTTGGTTGTTTGTGCAGGATTGAATTGATTGTGTAGAACAATTAGGTTTGAATTATTGGGGTAAATTTTTGAGTGAATTTAGATTGTGAAAATGGCTCCAAAAATTAAGCAACCATACAGAGGCAAGAGTAAGAATAAGGGGAAGAATGTTGACAACCGTTTTGTGAATGATGACGCCCGTAAAAGATATGAGAGGGCAATTCAGAGAAAGGATAAGGATATTATCCCGGAGCGCGGGTTGACTGCAAGTCAAGCCTTGGATTGGAGTAGAGGGAGATGTTGGGAGATTTTTATGCGTGCTCCTGAACATCCGGCTATAGAACCGTTAGTAAGGGAGTTCTATGCCAACTTCCCAGACTGTCATGAAGATACTGTGTTTGTAAGAGGGGAGGATGTGAAATTTACGGCAAAGGAGATCAATGATTTCTATCACCTGCCTGAAATTTCACGGATGAGTATGTGCAATTTAAGAGATCACGGTTTGAGGATAGTGTAATCCTTCCGGTCATTGGAAAACCGGGTGTAGAGTGGGAAGTGTCAAAGAAACAGAAGAAGACGCTCAAGGGAACGCAGTTGACACCGATGGCTCGGCTGTGGCAATATTTTGTCTGTGCAAAATTAATGCCAGAATCACACTATAGCACAGTGACTCATGAGAAGGCGGTATTGCTTTACTCTATTGCCATAGGGAAGAGTATTGATGTGGGAGACATTATTTTGAACAACATCAAGCTAGTATGCAAACCAGGGCGAACAAGTTACGGGTTCCCACATCTCATCACAGCCTTATGCCTTAAAGCTGGAGTCAGGGTTCAGGATGACGAGCACCGTATTCATGCTGCCCTAGTCCTAGATTCAAAGTATTACAGGAAGCATCTTGACCGTACGGAAGCTGCGCAACCAAGAGCAGGGGCAAAAAGGCAAAGAACAAGCCTTGCTACATCATCCAGCTCCACAGGTACACAGAAATAGATGATGCAGCAGATGATGGATATGATGAAATATATGAAAAGACGTCAGGATTGGGTGGTGAAGCAGACTCAGATGACGCATAAGATGCTGAAGAATAGCTTTAAGGAGCTAAATGTTGACACTTCAGCATACCAATAGGCCGACTGGAACTCAGATGAGTGGATGGACTCCGAGGAAGATGAGGAAGATGAGGAAGATGAGAAAGAAGACGAATGAGCTGGGGCACCTGTTTGTGTTTATTTTTATGTTTATTTGTTGTTATTTGTTTTTGTTGTTCATCCTAAACATTAAACTCAGTTTTATTTTTGTTTTGGATTTTGTTTAGTTGTTGAAAGGACAAGATTAGGTTGTAATATTTTCAAGTTAGATGTGAATTTGTGCTAACATAAGGGACACCATAGTTTCAATTGTTTTGACAGATTATGAGTGATGAAAAGTCAGAGACCGGGTGTTCATTGTGGAGCGACACTTCATGGATTAACCAGGGCGCATTCTCGTACCTATGTGTTTTTATTTTTTTTCTATTCCTGATTTATGCATAATGGAACATTGGGAATAGTGTCATGTTTAGTTTGGGGGTAGGAAATTTTTAGTTAAAACCTAGTTTAAGGGTATATTGGCTGGAAACCAGTGCCTAGCAGTACTTGGCAACTTCTGGTATAACAACGCCACGTACACCTTAAACTGAAAAAAAAAAAAAAAAGAATAGTTTAAGGGTATATTGGCTGGAAACCAGTGCCCGCCTTAAAAACTGCCTAGCAGTATTTGGCAACTTCTGGTATAACAACACCACGTACACCTTAAACTGAAAAAAAAAATTTAGTTTTTTTTTTCTTTAGTTGTTTGTTTTTGCCGATGATGAATTGTACAAATCAATTACGATAATTAAGTTGTTGAAATCTTATTGTTGAGAAATGTTAAGCATTGCTTTAAGTTTTTGCGTATTGATTGGATTTTTATTGAGGTTTATTGAGTGGTTTAGCCACAATGTTCATTTATTTCGAAATGCTTAGATTCATTTTATATGATTAGGTGAAGTTTGATAATGTTGGTGGATTCTAGAACCTAGTAGAGAAGTGCTTGAGGCAAAATTCCAGGATTAGACATGGATGAGGAGATGATTTAGGCATCCTTGTTGGAACGTTTGAGCCTTTCTAGCCGACCCAGGAATGAAATTGTCCCTAGTCACCTGTTTGAGCCGTATGAATCAGTATTGCTTTATTTTTCTTGGCAAACCGAAAATTGTCCAATCCTGTAACTCTAAACACTTTGTCGTACCCTTAGGAGAATTCGGCCTTAGTGCAAACACAAAGAACAGAAGAAGAGTTGTACGAATAAACCAAAAGAATAGTTTGGGGGTTGTGAGAAGGGTAGAAAAAAGAAAAAGTATAAAAGAGGTAGTTCACCTCAATTCAATTGATTGTTTGTTCATTAAAAAAAAAAAAAAAAAAATCTGTAATAAATTCGTTTGTTGGGTTTAAGGGTATATCGGTTGGAAACCAGTAACCGCGTTAAAAACTGCCTAGCAGTACTTGGCGATCTCAAGTTTAACAACGCCACGTACACCTTAAACTTGCACATTTGTGGTTTCAAAAATAAGGAGGATACGAGTTTGAGGGTGGTAAACAAGTGGACATGTTGATTGTTGGTTGAAAAGAAGTGGAGTTCGCTTTGACTTGAGTGTTTGCATAAGCAAAACCGAGTTCTCTTACTTTGTTTTTCCTATCCTTTTCTTGGAACCCACTACCCGAGCCTAACGATACAACCTTTTAAAGACCTTTTGATTCTCATCTTTGTTTAGTCCTCATTAGTGGAGAGTAGTTCGATATTTAGGCTTATGGAGTCTGCCACCATTTGATAAACTTTTCATTTTTGCATAAAATAATCCGGCAATTTGGGATGTGATTAAAGTGGGGATCACCTACTTGGTGGACCGATTGAGGAAGATAGTCGATAATGCTTATAACTTCTTGGAGTGTTGAACATTTCCTTGTAATAATTTTTCAACAATTTTTGAGACTTGTGCAATTTCTAGGCAGTTTATTTGTTGAATTTGAGTTGTTTTGGTTTTGTTCATTTTCTAGTTTTGTTGAGTGTGTTTTTGTTTTCGTTCGTTATCTGTGTTTTTGTTTCCGCAGGTTTTGTACGGTATGCTCGGGGACGAGCATATCTTTAGTTTGGGGGTATTTGATAATCCGTGGATTATACAGTTTTCATTTGACTTTGGACGAGCAGCGCGAGAAGTTGAATTTGGACAGAAAGTTCATGCTGCGGCATGAAGAAGTTGGCACCGTGGCGTGACAAAGTTTTATGATTGTGGAAGAATTTGGCGTCGTGGCGTGGATCGCGAGAAAAATAAAAACCTCACCTTTTCCAACTTCGACTTGGACTTGTATTTTTCCAAAAACACCCTTAGCAAAGGAAAAGTATAAATAGGACTTTGTAATTTATTTTAGGGATACACTTTGACCAAAATCGAGAGTTACTTTTTTTTTTTTTCAGAAAGAGAAGGAGATTCTTCATAGGGTTTGGATTATTCATGTTTTTATGGGAATTTCAGGTTTGCTCTCTTTAATGTCAATGTGTAACTAAACTCTTATTTAGGTATCCATTGTAGCCTAATTGGAAGGCTCTATGTTTAAACATATATTTATTGTTATCAATTCAATGGAAATCTGGATTCATTCATGTATTTTTTCTGCCTTTAATTTTCATTATTATGTGACGACACTTAGTGTGAATTATTAGGTTGTTTGTGCTGAGATTATTGAATGAATGATTAGTATTTTGTGCATAAGCCCTGACAGAATATTAGTTGGTTCATGAATTCTTGAATGATTTAGTATTTGTGCATAGGTGATAATCCGTGGATTATACTGTTTTCATTAGACTTTTTAGTCGGATTTCAAGTACTTTCTAGTTCATTTTGACCTGAATTGTTGCTTAATTCTTTACATTTCGTGTTTCAGGTTAAAATGGACATTTTAAGCAAATAAGGACAAAATTAGAAATTCTGGACTCAAAAGTAAGCGGATCTCAGAAGTTGGGAGAGTTCTGAAGCAAGATAAAGCACTATGAAGCTTGTTGCCAAGGGAGAGCACCGAGGATCAAAGAATCAATCGAAGATGCAAGCAGAGTGGCAGTTCTGTAATTTCGAAACTTTTCAAGAAGTTTCGCCTCGGCAAAGTATGCCAGGCACAAAACATGTCCGCTTCTCTCTTTGCTGTGGTGAAATTTCTTCTTCTCCGCGGCGACGATCGTAAATTCCAGTTTTGTAAAACGCACAGTTTACTTTGTGCGTGTTTTTCTGGGGAATTTGGGCAAGGTATAAAAGAAACACTTAGCCTTTTTGTCGAGGGTCATCGAGGAAGTAGGGTTAACGGCTTTTACATTTTCTTTGATTAATTTTAGAGCAATTTACAGATTAGAAGGGTGAAGATTCGATTTTGAACCAGGGGATTCATCATTTGGGGAGATTTCTTGTCCTTTCTCTTACTTTTCATTATGTTGAACTTGAATATTATCGTTTTTCTTATTTGTAGTGTTGATTTAGCTATGAACTAACCCATTTTGGGTTAGGGTTTTGATTGTAATTCGGATTTTAATGGGTTAAGTGATTGATTGTTTTATGTTCATATGATTATGCTTTGATTGTGTGTTTGCTTTGAGTTTTAATGCTTTATGTGATGAACATGATGAGATTGAGAAATGAATCATGTTAGGCTTCTTGGGTAATCACCATTATAGTATTGGATGCTAGAGATAGATTTAAGAATCAATGAAATCATTGTAGGATTCTTATGCTTAATGAGTTTGGAATTGTTAACTTTCAATTTGTTGGGTGCGGAAGGTTAAAAAGGAAGAATAGGAAAACATAGCCTGAGAAGGTATGTTTAACACCTTAGTGAGTTCGATTTACAACCAATGCATATGAATATGAATTTAGCTTAATTTTTAGGTTTAATCCATAAAGTCCGAATGAAGTCAAAACCCTACTCGTTTTAATTGAATTGAATTTATCCGTATTTCGATGAAAAAGTTAAAGTTTTAAGTTAGTAATTTTAGACTTAGTTTTTATTTTTTTTAAATTCGATCCCGTTAATCCAAAAGAAATCGATTGCTCCAACTTGAGAATAGTAGGATACTTAGTGCTTAGCTAGCAATCCTCATGGGAATGATACTCACTCACCACTTTATTACTTGAGCGATTAGTATACTTGCTACATTTTGCATGTTGTAGGAAACACGCATCAAGTTTTTGGCACCGTTGCCGGGGACTTGTTTTATGTTAACATTGAGTCTTTCTATAGTTAGCTAGATTGGAATCTTTATTTTTGTTCTTGTTCATTATTTGTTTTATTCTTGTTTTTAATTTTCAGTTGAGTTGTGATCTCACTTTCTTTCATTTCTGTTTTTGCAGTTTATGCGAAGAGTGAGACATCAACCAGTGGTACCCGTTGACCCTGAGATTGAGAGAACCGTCAGACGACATAACAGAGAGAGAAGAGAAAGAGAGGATCGAGTTGTTGAAGCAGAAGAAATAATTGTTGAAATGGTAGAACCAGAAAATAGGACACTGAGGGAATTTTCAGTTCCCACAGTGAATGGTAGTGGGTCGAGTATTACTAGGCCTACGGTGCAAGCCAAAAACTTCGAGATTAAGCCAACAATCATCCAGATGATCCAACAGTCGATTAGATTTAATGGTGATTTGAAGGAAAATCCGAATCAGCATATTGCAAACTTCTTGGAAATTCATGACACCTTCAAGTCAAACGGAGTGTCGGATGATGCCATTAGGTTGAGGTTATTCCCATTCTCACTGGGGGTTAAAGCCAAGGGGTGGTTAATGGCACTACCACCGGGAACTATCACAACTTGGAATGATTTAGCACAAAAATTCCTGACCAAGTTCTTTCCTCCAGCTAAATCAGCAAAATTGAGAAATGATATCACATCATTTCTACAAGATGAATCCGAGTAATTGTATGAGGCTTGGGAGAGATACAAGGAGTTAATGAGGAAATGTCCACATCATGGCTTGCCAATTTAGCTTCAAGTCCAAACATTCTACAATGGATTGATGGGTAATGTGCAAACCATGGTGGATGCAGCTTCAGGAAGGGCCTTGTAGAATAAGACACCAGAAGAGGCCTATGAGTTGCTTGAGGTTTTGGCAAGCAACAACTATCAAAGACCAAATAAGAGAGCAACACCAAGAAAATCTTCAGGTCTTCATGACGTTGATGCCTTTACAGCCATCTCAGCCCAACTCACAGCACTTTAGAAGTAGTTAGGAAGTATGCAGGTAAACTCTATTTAAGCACCTCAACTAACTTGTGACTTTTGTGCAGGAAACCATGTGAGCAGCGAGTGTCAAGTTGGGAACACATTTGCTTCATCATCTTCATCAATAGAGCAAGTGAATTACTTGGCAGGAAATCAGAGACAACCAAACAACTCGTACTCTAACACATACAATCCGGGGTGGAGAAATCATCCAAATCTGGCTTAGGGGCAATCAGAACCAGCAAAATAATCAATGGAATCAAATAACATTGCCAAACAACCAACCAGGGGTGAATAATCAACTGGGAGATGGAAGAGTAACAAAGTTGGAAGACGTGTTTGGAAAATTCATGCAAGAGACCACGGGTTTCATGAATGAGACGAGGACGAATTTTAGAAATCAAGGGGCGTCCATTCGAAATCTTGAGGTACAGATGGGCCAATTGGCCGAGAAGCTAAATGAGAGACCTTAGGGTGCTTTACCAAGCAACATGGTGACTAACCCATATGAGCAAGTAAATGCAATTACATTGAGAAGTGGGACAGTTTTAGAAGAGGTGGAAAAATCAAGGAAAGAGGAAAGTCCATCAAAGAAAAATGAAGAATCTGATGAAGAAATCATTACTGAAGAGAAACCACCTAGCCCAAGGAAAGATGAACAGAAGCAGGAAGAGAAGAAAAAGAAAAGGAAGGAGAAATTGCCATTTCCCGAGATACCACAAGAGTTGGTGCATCATACACCACCTGTGCCTTTTCTCAAAGACTCAGAAAAGAAAATTAGGATAAGCAGTTCATTAAATTTCTTGACGTTTTAAAAAAAATGCATATTAACATTCCTTTTGCAGATGCATTGCAGCAGATGTCGAGCTACGCGAAATTTCTTAAGGAAATCTTATCAAACAAGAGGAATTTAGAAGATGAGGAAACAGTAATGCTCACGGATGAATGCAGTGCCATCTTACAAAAGAAGCTGCCCTCGAAACTCAAGGATCTAGGGAGTTTTACTATTCCTTGCACTATAGGCGATATCACCTTTGATCGAGTTTTATGTGAGCTAGGTGCTAGCATTAACCTGATGCCTTTTTCTGTTTTTAGGAAATTAGGAATTGGTGAAGTGAAGCCGACAACAATATGCTTGCAACTAGCAGATAGATCGATAAAACACCCAAGGGGCATTGTAGAGGATGTGTTGGTTAAGGTGGACAAGTTCATCTTTCCTGCGGATTTCTTTGTGTTGGACATGGAAGAGGATAAGGAAATTCCTCTTATCTTGGGCCGACCATTTCTGGCTACAGGAAGAGCTTTAATCAATGTTCAAGAAGGGAAGTTGATTATAAGGATGCAAAATGAAGAAGTAACATTTAATGTCTTGGAATCGATGAAAGTTGCACCTAAGAAAGAGTCATGTTTAAAAATCGAGGTGGTGGATCAGTCAAAAAATTGAACCCTTTCATCTGAATAGTCCTAAGTTGGAAATTGAGAGATGCATGGTCAAGCCGAATCAGTTTGAGAATGAAGACCATAACACAAAAGGGTGCAAAACATTCCAGGATGAACCTCACTCGAGAGTGTGTCCTCACAAAGAACAGATGTCTCAGCTTAAAAAGGGTGAGGGAAAGTCAAGACAACGGAAAGCGGTTAATGAGAGAAGTCAAATCACCAAGGTAATGACCAAGGGATGGAAATGGGTGGTGAAACTCTCAACAAGGACCCGGTGCGAAAAAGATCATCAACAAAAGAAGCTTCAACACAAGGAAAAATTCTGGGATGTGATGTACCTGGATAATCCAGACTAACTTGAAGGCTTGAGAAAGTTGAGCTTTCGACTTTAAACAAGCACTACTTGGGAGGCAACCCAAGTGTTTTTAACTTTGGTATTTCATTTTGGTTGTTTGAATTTGTTTAATTTCATTATGAGTTTGTATGAATTTTAATTTTTGTGTTTTTAGGTGTTTCAGGTGAAATTTTCTGCTGAAGAAGGGAATGATTTTGCTTCAAACTTCGCTGCGGTTCTTCGCCCGGGCGAAGCAACCAAAAAAAAATGTGGGAGCTCCTGGAAGTTTTCGTCCTAGTGAAGGAATTGTCTTCGCCGCGGCGAAGAAAGTAGGATGAAATTGTTGAAAATTTTTCTAAGGCATTGTCGCCGTGGCGAAGAACTTTGTTAACCGAGGCGAGTTGCCTCGGTATGTTTTCGCCCTGGCGAAGAATTTTTCTTCGCCGCGGCGAAACCTGGGTTTTCTTAGGGTTCATGAATGAAGAACATTGCCGCGACAAAGCTTGTTCTTCGCTGCGGCGACGGTACTTTTCTATAAATACCCACTTTTCTTTTTCATTCTTCACACGACTCTTCATTTTCACTTGAGAGAAAAAATTTCAAAATTCAATCTTTTGCCTTTCTAGTGCTTTTCCAACCAAATTTCTTGCTCCCTAACCTTCCTAAACACCAAAACAACCCATTTCAACAACAATTTTTGTGAAAATTTCATGAAAATTTTTTGATCAAGAATTTGGGGCTTTTCAATCTAGGCTGTTTCTGGTTCAATTGGTGGTGAATACTCCTTCATCTTGGTAAGATCTCAAGTTCCTTAAACTTTTTATCGCACAATTTCAAGTTTTAGCTAGTAGATCTGAAAATTTTTGTTGCGGTTGAGTAGTGGAATTTGGGTGATTTTGAGCATTGATTTTGTTAGAGGAAGGGTAGTTCGTGCATTGGGTGATTGTGAGGAGTGTGGGTTTTGAAATATTGGAGTGTTTGTGTGAAATTGAAAATTTGAAGTTTGGGGGGTAAAGTGCAAATTTTTGGAAGTATGGTTTGCTTTTGCAGGATTGAATTGATTGTGTAGAACAACTAGGTTTGAATTGTTGGGATATAATTTTTGAGTAAACCTTAATTTTGAACAATGCCTGCCAAAATTAAGCATCCATACAAGGGTAATGGCAAAGGAAAGAAAGTGGACAACCGTTTTGTAAGTGAGGAGGCCTGTAAAAGGTATGAAGAGATCATCCAAATGAGAGATACGGGTATTATTCCTGAGCGCGGATTGACCGCGAGTCAGGCCTTGGACTGGAGTAGAGGGAGATGTTGGGAGATATTTATGAGTGCTCCTGCACAACTGGTTGTAGAGCCGCTAATGAGGGAGTTCTATGCCAAACTCCCAGATTGTCAAGAAGGTGCATTTTTTGTGAGAGGGGCTAATGTGCCATTTATGGAAAGGGTGATCAATCAGTTCTTCAACCCGACTAACCTTGATCAGGATGAGTACGTACAGTTTAAGAGATCACGGTTTGAGGATAGTATCATCCTTCTGGTCATTGCAAAACTGGATGCAGATTGGGCAGTGTCGAAAAAACAGAAAAAGACCATCAGGGGAACTCAGTTGACATCGATGGCTCGACTATGGCAATACTTTGTTAGTGTGAGATTGATGCCGAAATCGTACTACAACATTGTTACTCATGAGAAGGCAGTATTGCTTTACTCTATTGCCACAGGGAAGAGTATCGATATGGGAGACATGATCTGGAATAGCATTCAGCAGGCTGCCAAACCAGGGCGGACAAGTTACGATTTCCCACATCTCATCACAGCCTTATGCCTTAGAGCTGGAGTCGAGGTTCAGGATGATGAGCACCGTATTCATGCTGCCTCAGTTCTAGACTTAGAGTATTATAGGAAGCACCTTGACCGTCCGGAAGCTACACAACCAAGAGTAGGGGCAAAAGGTAGAGAACCACACAAGGCCTTGCCACATCATCCAGCTCCACAGCAACACAGAAAGAGATGATGCAGCAGATGATGGATATGATGAAATGGATGGGAAAACAGCAGGATTGGTTGGTTGATCAAACCAAGATGATGTTTGACATGCAGAAGAGCAGCTTCAACAAGCTCAAGGTTGACACTTCAGCTTTCCAATGGGCTGACAGGGATTCAGATGAATGGATGGGCTCCGAGTCGGAAGAAGAGGAAGAAGAAGAATGAGTCGGAGTACCTGTTTTTGTTTTTCTTTATGGTTATTTGTTTTTATTCGATTTTGTTGTTCATTTTAAACATTAAACTCAGTTTTATTTCTGTTTTGGATTTGTTTAGTTGTTTTTGTTGTTTCTTTTGATTTGTAGTTGTTAAAAGGACAAGATTAGGTTGTAATATTTTCAAGTTAATTTGTGAATTTGTGCTAACACAAGGGACACCATAGTTTCAATTGTTTTGACAGATTCTGGGTGATGAAAAGTCCGAGACCAAGTGTGCATTATGGAGCGACACTTCACGGATTAACCAGAGAGCTTTCTCGTACCTTTGTTATTTTGATTTTCTATTCTTGATTTATGCATAATGGAACATTGGGGAAAATGTCATGTTTAGTTTAGGGGTAGGAAATAGAAATAAAACCTAGTTTAAGGGTATATTGGCTGGAAACCAGAACCCGCCTTAAACTGCCTAGCAGTACTTGGCAACCTCTGGTATAACAACGCCACGTACACCTTAAACGAAATAAAAAAATTCTTTAGTTTGATTTGTTTTGCTGATGATGAATGTATAAATCAATGATGAGAATAGGGTTGTTGAAATTTTACTCTTGAGAATGTAAGCATTGCTTCAAGTTTATGTTTATTGACTGGATTTGATTGAGGTTTGTTGAGTGGTTCAGCCACAATTTTCATTTATTTCGGCATGCTTAGATTATCTTATGTGGTTAGGTGAAGTTTGATAATGTTGGTGGACTCTAGAACCTACTAGAGAAGTGCTTGAGGCGAAATTCTAGGATTAGACATGTTTAGAAAGATGTTATGCATTTTTTTTTTCGAAACGTTGAGCCTTTCAGCTGACCCATGAATGAAATTGTCCCTAGTAACCCATTTAGCTATATGAATTTTATTGCTTTATTTTTCTTGGAAACAACAAAATTGTCCAATCCTTATACCCTAAACTTTATCGTACCCTTAGGAGAATTCGGTTCTAATGCAAACAAAAGTTGTACGAATAAGCCAAAAGATAGTTTGGGGTTGGGAGAAGAGAATAAACAAAAGAGGTAGTCAGCTCAATTCAATGGAATTGTTGCTTAAAAAAAAAAAAAATGAATTCTGCCTAGTTTAAGGGTATACCGGCTGGAAACTAGAACCCGCCTTAAAACTCTGCCTAGCAATACTTAGCGACCTCTGGTATAAAAGCCATGTACACCTTAAACAAAATTCCCCCGCATTTATGGTTTCCAGAATAAGAAAAATAACGTTTGAGGGTTGTGAATTAGTAACATTTCAATTGGTGGTTGAGAAGAAGTGGAGTTCGATTTGATGTTATTTTTTGCATTAGGAAAACCGAGTTTTCTTACTTTGTTATTCCTATCCTTTTTCTTGGAAACCCCCTACCCGAGCCTAACGTTATAAGCTTTTAAGACCTTTTGATTCTTATCTTTGTCTAGTCCTCATTAGTGGAGAGTAGTTCAATATTTAGGCTTATGGAGTCTGCCACCATTTGATAAACTTTACATTTTTGCATAAATAATCTGGGAGTTGGAATGTGGATTGAAGTGGGGATCACCTACTCGTGGACCGATTGAGGAAGACAGTCGATATAGCCTATAACTTCTTGGAGTGTTGAACATTTTCTGATAATAATTTTTCAACAACTTTTGAGACTTGTGTAATTTCTAGGCAATTCGTATGTTGTTTGAGTCTTGTTGGTTTTTGTTCATTTTAAGTTTTGTTGTGTGGTTTGGTGTTTTTGTTGTTTGTTTTTTGTTTTTTATTTTCTTCAGTTTGTACTGTATGCTCGACGAGCATATCTTTAGTTTGGGGCTATTTGATAATCCATGGATTATACTGTTTTCATTGGACTTTTTAGTCGGATTTCAGGTACTTTCTAGTTCATTTTGACCTGAATTGTTGCTTAATTCTTTACATTTCGTGTTTCAGGTTAAATGGACATTTTGAGCAAATAAGACAAAATTGGAATTCTGGCCTCTGAAGTAAGCAGATCTCAGAAGTTGGGAGAGTTCTGAAGCAGGATAAGCACTATGAAGCTTGTTCCCAAGGGAAGCCACCGAGGATCAAGAACAAGCGAGTGTAATATCCCATTTGAGGTACGTATTTAAGATTTGCTATATTAGTTAAAGTTTATTGTTTCAACTTTAATTGAGTTTGTATGTTGATTTTGGTTGAATTGTTGCCTTGAAATTGGTTGAGTTTTGGTGAAGTTGGAAATCCAATCTTCGCCGGGGGCGAAGAATAAGCTTCGCCGCGGCGATGAGGAGGGGTTGCACTACGGGTAGGTTCTGCCCTGTTTCGCCGAGGCGACGAAAAATGCTTCGCCGCGGCGACGAGCCTAGACAAGTTTCTTGAGTTTTCTAGAGAATTCTTCTTTTGGGACACAATGACCATTCTACCCCTAATTAGTAGGAAAGTAGAGTAAAATGAGGAAATTTAGTAGAGATTGTGTTTGGATGGGGGGTGTATTGGTAAGAATCAAGGATAGATGAATTTCCAAGGAAGAGCAAGGGAAAATGGAAAAGGATGCTTATATATGAACTAAAAAGGGTTAAGTTTAGAGAAACCCCTTATTTTCTTCATTCCACCGCCTCTTCCATTTGCCCATTTTCCTCTCAATTTCTCCATCCAATCTTCCAAGATTTCTAAGGGATGTAGAGGGGTTTTGAGTAAGATTTCATCTAAAGCATCCTAAGGTAAGAATTCATGCTTTAATGTGAATTTTCTTATAAATATGGTGAAGTCTTATTAGTTGTTGCTGTCCTTGTGGTTGTTTTGAGTTGTAGAGAAGAGACAAGACCACAAAGGGAAGGAAAAGTGCTAAAGGAGTCACTTTTGCACAAGGTAAGTAATCCAACCAACTTGAGTTTTAACAAGCTTTTTGTGTAGAGATGTATGCATGATCAGTATTAGTATGATTAATGAGAAAATTTAATTAAGATGATAGCTTTTTTGGTAGTTGTTGGATAGATTCCATGTATGAAAGTTTTTTAATGTGTATTGGAATGGAATTTGAGGTGAAGTTTGAGAGATGTTGTGTGAAGCTTTTTGGGAGTGCTTTTATTGACAGGGATTATGAGTAATGAGGGAGTTTTTCCCCTCATTGGATGACTAGAGATGAAGGATAGTAGTAATTTTAGTAGAGTGTTTATATGCACATGAATTGTTTGAGGAATGCCTAAGTGAAATCTGCCCTGTCACTTCTGTGCTTTCTAAGTGATTTTTCGACATCTTACCGTTTGAACTGGGCTGAGACCAAACAGAGAAGTTGTAGCCCTGTTTCTAAGCTTTGAAACGAGACCAGAATCGTAGCAATCAGAGGTGTATAATGAAAGTTATGGTCTTTTTTGTGACCTGTGCAGAATAACGGTTTTGAGGAAATCTTGTAGTTGGCATTTCATTAGTGCATTAGTGAGCATGAGCTAGTTCTACACAATTGTTATTAACTTAAGTAGTAAGAAATAGCTTGAGATATGTGGGAATGTGAGTATAACTCTTTAAGAGTTAGAAAAGAAAATAGATAGTTTGTGCGATGGGGAACCCGTGAGTAATGGGTAGAGTATTCCCGCATGTACGCCGCATTGAGAGAGCGCATAAGATACAGATAGAGAAGTGGTGTAGCCCGTGAGAGTGCATGCGGTGAGGCTATACCCGAGTACCCGAAAGAGAGAGATTATATACTCACAGGCCAAGGGTTCCGAATCCTGCATAACCGAGTCCGATCGGTAGAATGAGTAGAGGTCACGTAAGTGGGAGCGAGTCCCAGCCGTGCCCCCGATAAGATGGGGTCGGATTTATGAAAGAGTTATGAGAAAAGTTCTAAGGGAAAGGAGAAAGAAAAAATAGAGAAGTTCCCAAAGAGAAATTGAATGAGGATTTGTAAGAAAGAATTAGAGAGAGAGTTACGGGGATAGCATAGTAGAGATTTACTTACTGAACATTATTTTAGTGCTCACCCCGTTGTTTTCCTATGTTTTGCAGGACCTAGGTGAGGACCAGTCGGATGGACGTCAGCGTTCGAGAAGGAGTGGTTACACTATCCCTTATGTTTTTGATGACTTTTGTATACGTTTACATTTTGTTGTAAAATTTTATGTTTGTAAAGATTATGTATATATGTTTAATAAAGAAAAATTTGGGCCCAATTTCTTTATGTTATTTTATGTATTTCATTATAAGTTTTTGAGGAGTAGTGGCTATTACATTTTTGGTATCAGAGCCGAGATTTTGGGATTTGACAGTGTGCCTTCTTCTCGCTACGACGTCCGATAGCCGACTGTGTAAGTTAATTTTTTCCTTACTTTAAGTGTTCTTTTGAATTGATCAAGTATGGTTGTTTTGTAGATGAGGTGTAGTAGCAGGAGGAAGGGTAAGAGTGTGATGCAGAGGAGAATCCTCCAACCACCAGAATTGACTCCCCCTACACCCTTGATGAGATGAGGATTCAAGCTATTGTACAATAGGTTTTAGCGGAGAGTCAGGGAGAGTAGTTTCAGAGAGAACCGAGACTCCCATTAGAGTACCGCCTCCACAAGAGCGAGAGGGGTCGGTACCTCAGCCAGTACAGACTCGGGGTATCCGATTCAGGGGCTATAAATCAGCACCAGCCGCCAGCATTTAAGGGTACAAGGACCCGCTTGAGGCAGAGAGTGGTTTAAATCCGTAGAGCGGACGACGGCATTGTTTCCCCTAAATGATAGAGGGAGATCAGATATGCTAGTTTCTTTGTTTAAGGGAGATGCCCGGATATGGTGGGAATAATGGAGGAGACCCATGACATGCCTCGATGACTTGGGAGGAATTCAGAAGGTTGTTTGAGGCCGAGTACTGAACAGAAGATCGAGTACATGAGAAAGTTCAAGAGTTTCTTCACTTGAAACAGGACTAGTACGGTGAAGGAATATTGTAGATTCAACTCCCTGGCTCGCTTTGCACCTGGAATAGTGTATACACCGGAGTTAAGGAGAGACAAGTTTGTGCAAGGGTTGAGGTCAGATATTGCCGAGATGTAATGATAGGAGTCGAGCCCCCCATACCTACAGTGAAGCTTTAGCACGGCTTTAAGGGCAGAGATCTATGTGAACAAGTATATTGCAGAAGGGTTGGCTTTGACATACCCAGTGAGCCATCCACCACCTTACAGAGGGAGAGAGTAGACCGTCACAAAGACAGAGAGGTAAAGGCCAAGAAGAATTTTCAGCCAAGGAAGAATAGAGAGATCGACATTACAAGTGGCCCAAAACAAAGGGTTTCCCCTTATGCTATTGTGGAGAGAACCATCTAGGGGAGTTTTTGAGGGATCAGAATGTGTGTTACAAATGCCGACAGCCAGGGCATATTGGAAGATTGTAAAGCTCTTCTTCCACGACGGCTCAGATCCCTAGAAGTACAAATGCCAGAGTATTTACAGTGGCACAGGGGAAGCTGAGGCCAGTCCTCAGCCGTAACTGGTCAGTTGTTTATTCATGCTGTTTCTTTTATGCTTTGATGATTCTGGAGCCACGCATTCTTTTATTTCTCATGGAATGATAGAGAGATTAAATTTGAAACCTGTTAAGTGAGTCAGCCTATTAGAGATAGTTTGCCTGATGGGGTTAGTGTGTTGACTCAAGAGATGTTTATAGGAGAGTCTGTAGTGATCCATGGTCGAGAGTTGGTAGTCGACTTAATAGTCTTCATATGCCCGATTTTGATGTAATTTTGGTATGGATTCCTAGGGAAAATGGAGTAATTGATTGTCGGAAAAAGAAAGCGAGATTTAATCTCGATAATGGAGATAAGTTTAGTTTTGGAGAGGGCCATCGGTTGAGTATTGTTATTAGTAGTGTAAAGGCGAAAAGATGTTGAGAAAGGGGTGTTCTGGATACATTGCTCATGTAGTACAAGTGGTGATGTTCCACAGTCAGACATTCAGAGGGTGCCGATAGTTCAGAATTTTAGATGTGTTTCCGGAAGACTTACCAGGTTTGCCGCCGGAAAGAGAGGTTGAGTTTAGTATTGAACTTGCACCAGGAACAGCACCTATATCTAAAGCCCCTTATCGAATGCCCCAGCAGATCTTCAGAGTTAAAGAAACAACTCAGGAACTTTTAGACAAAGTTTTTATCCGACCGAGTCACTCTCCTTGGGAGCCCAATTTTGTTTGTGAAGAAGAAAGACGGATCACTCGGATGTGTTGATTATAGAGAATTGAATAAGGTGACAGTGAAGAATAAGTCCCCGCTACCTCGAATAGACGATTTGTTTGATCATTTGAAGAGAGCGCAGTGTTCTCCAAGATTGATTTGAGGTCAGGTTACCATCAGGTAAGAGTGGTTGAGCAAGATGTGCTAAGAGTGCTTTTCGTACAAGGTAGGGCACTATTAGTTTGTAGTGATCCGTTTGGTTTAACTAATGCCCCAGCCGTCTTTATGGACTTGATGAACCCGGTATTTCATGATTGTTTGGATCAATTTATAGTGGTTTTCATAGATGATATCCTGGTTTATTCTAAGTCGAGAGAAGAGCAGAGGAACATTTGAGAATAGTGTTGCAACGGTTGAGAGAAAGGCAGTTGTATGCTAAATTTTCGAAGTGTGAGTTTTGGCTCGATCAAGTGGTATTTCTGGCCATACGGTATCGAAGGAAGGGATTTCAGTAGATCCGAGTAAGATAAAAGCAATCCTTGAATGGCAGAGGCCGAAGACAGTAAAAAGGTCCGAAGTTTTTTAGGTCTGGCAGGTTACTACAGACAATTGTTGAAGGGTTCGCCCAGTTGGCTAAACCATTAACAGCTCTTACCAAACAAAAGACTCCTTTCATATGGTCAGAAGCTTGTGAGGACTGTTTTCAAGAGCTAAAGAAGAGGTTAACAACAGCTCTAGTGTTAGTGTTGCCTCACGAGGGTGTGGATTATGATATTTATACGGATGCCTCTTTGCAAGGACTTGGTGCTGTGTTAATGCAGTTAGGTAGGGTAATAGCATATGCCTCACGGCAATTAAAAGTAGAGACGAGACCCTACGCATGATTGTAGAGTTGGCAGCCGTGGTCTTCGCTTTAAAGATTTGGAGGCATTATCTTAATGGTGCCAAGAGTAATATCTACACTGACCACAAGAGTTTAAAGTACTTCTTCACTCAAAAGGAGTTGAATATGAGACAGAGAAGGGGTTGAGCTGTTAAGGATTATGAGTGTGAGATTAAGTATCAACCGGGGGAAGCCAACGTAGTACCGATGCCTTGAGCAGGAAAGCTATTTGTCCCGGCTTACTAGGCAGAAAGAATTATAGAAGAGTGTGTAAGAGCAGATTGAAGTGATACCGGGAAGGATTGCCAGATTAGAGGTTCAGTCCACTTTACTGAGAAGTCAAAGATAAGCAAGTGGCCGTAAGTGGTGTCAGAGAATAGTTCAACAAGTGCATGAGGGCAAGGTAAGGAGTTCCACTTAAAGATGGTGTTCTCTATTTCAGGAATCGGTTGTGTATCCCTCAAAATGATGAGTTGAAGAAGAGAATACTTACCGAGGCTCATGCCACACCATACACTGCTCATCCTGGAGCAACCAAGATGTATCAGAATGTAAAGAAAAGCTACTGTGGCCGGCATGAAGAAGGACATTGCAGAATTTGTGGCTAAATGTCTGACTTGTCAACAGGTTAAAGCCGAACACCAAGGCCGTCAGGGTTGCTTCATCCACTTAGTATTCCAGAGTGGAAATGGGAGAGTATTTCAATGGATTTATCACAGGTCTCCCTAGATTACAGAAAGGTTATAATGCTATTTGGGTGATTGTGGATAGATTAACTAAGTCTGCCCATTTCCTTCCAGTAAAGAAGTACCACCTCAGATCAGTTGGCTCAGATCTACGTGAAAGAGATAGTCAGATTACAAGTGGCCCAGACAATGTGTCAGACAGATTCGAGATTTGTTTCAGCTTTCTGGACTAGTTTGCAGAGGAATTTGGGTACCCGTTTGGCATCAGTACAGCCTATCATCCTCAAACAGATGGCCAAACAGAGAGAACAAATCAGGTGCTTGAGGACATGTTGAGAGCTTGCTGTATGGATTACAGAATGTCATGGCATGAAATGTTACCTTTAGTGGAGTTTGCCTACAACAATAGTTATCCTACGATAAAGATGGCGCCTTACGAGGCTTTGTAGGAAGACGGTGTAGGTCTCCACTACATTGGGATGAGATTGGCAAGGAGTGAGTTGAGTACAGCTCTTGGGCCAAGATGACGCAGAAAATGATAAGGAGGTAAGATTAATCCGAAACAGAATGAAGCAAGCCCAAGAAGACAGAAGAGTTATGCCGACTTAAAGAAAAAGAGTGAGTTCCAAGTGGGTGATAAGGTATTTTTGAAAGTTTCCCCTTATAAACGGGTAATGCGCTTCGGGAACAAAGGGAAGTTAGCACCAAGATATATTGTTCCATTTGAAGTATTGCAACGAATGTGGAAAGTTGCCTACAGATTGGCACTACCACCTCGTATGGACAAGGTGCATGATGTCTTCCATGTCTCAATGTTGCGGAAGTATGTAAGTGATCCCTCCCACATCTTGAGTATAGAAGATGTCACCTTGTAGAGAATCTTGTGTATGAGGAGCCCCTGCACAAATTTTAGATCGGAAGATTAAAGAGCTCCGAAACAGAGTATTCCGTTAGTGAAGTTCTTTGGAGGAATCACAAAGTAGAGGAGCCACATGGGAGACGGAGCAAGACATGCAGAATAGTTACCTGGAGTTATTCGTTGAATTTCGGGGACAATTCTTCTAAGGGGGGGAGAATTGTAATATCCCACTTGAGGTACGTATTTAAGATTTACTGTATTAGTTAAAAGTTTATTGTTTCAACTAATTGAGTTGTTGTTGAGTTGGTTGAATGGTTGCCTTGAATGGTGAGTTTTGTGAGTTGGAAATCCAATCTTCGCCGGGTCGAAGAATAAGCTTCGCCGCGCGAGGAGGAGGGGTTGCACTACGGGTAGGTTCTGCCCTGTTTCGCCGAGGCACGAAAAATGCTTCGCCGCGGCGACGAGCCTAAGACAAAGTTTCTTGAGTTTTCTAGAGAATTTTCTTTTGGGACACAATGACCATTCTACCCCTAATTAGTAGGAAAAGTGGGAGTAAAATGAAAGGAAATTTAGTAGAGATTGTGTTTGGATGGGGGTGTATGTAAAGAATCAAGGATATAGATGGATTTTCCAAGGAAGAGCAAGGGCAAAATGGAAGGATGCTTATATATAACTAAAAGGGTAATTTTAGAGAAAACCCTTTATTTCTTCATTCCACCCGCTCTTCCATTTGCCCATTTTCTCTCAATTTCTCCATCCAATCTTCCAAGATTTCTAAGGGATTTAAGAGGGGTTTTGAGTAGAGATTTCATCTAAAGCATCCTAAGGTAAGAATTCATCTTCAGATGTGAATTTTCTTATAATATAGTAGTCTTATTAGGTGTTGCTGTCCTTGTGGTTGTTTTGAGTTGTAGAGAAGAGACAAGACCACAAAGGAAGGAAAAGTGCTAAAGGAGTCATCTTTCACAGGTAAGTAATATCCAACCAACTTGAGTTTTAAACAAGCTTTTTGTGTAGAGATGTATGCATGATCAGTATGTAGTATGATTAATGAGAAAATTTAATTGAGATGAGTAGCTATTTTTGTAGTTGTTGGATAGATTCCATGTATAGAAGTGTTTTAATGTGTTGAGAATGGAATTTGAGGTGAGTTTGAGAGATGTTGTGTGAAGCTTTTGGGAGTGCTTTTCTTGACAGGATTATGAGTAATTGAGGAGTTTTTCCCCTTTTTGGATGGCTAGAGAATGAAGGATAGTAGTAATTTTAGTAGAGTGTTTTATGCACATGAATTGTTTGAGGATGCCTAAGTGAAATCTGCCCTGTCACTTCCGTAGCTTTCTAGATTTTTGACATCTTACGTGTTTGAACTGGGCTGAGACCAAAACGAGAAGTTGTAGCCCTGTCTCTAAGCTTTGAAACGAGACCAGAACCGTAGCAATCAGAGGTTTATAATGAAATTTATGGTCTTTGTAGTGTGACCTGTGCAGAATAACGGTTTTGAGGAAATCTTGTAGTTGGCATTTCATTAGTGCATAGTGAGCATGAGCTAGTTCTACCAATTGTTTATGCACTAAGTAGTAAGAAAGCTTGAGATATAGTGGAGAATGTGAGATAAGCTACTTTAAGAGTTAAGAAAAAGAATAGAGTAGGTTGTCAATGGGGAACCCGTAGTAATGGGTAGAGTATTCCCGCATGTACGCCGCATTGAGAGAGCGGCATGAGTATCAGATAGAGAAGTGGTGTAGCCCATGAGAGTGCATGCGGATGAGGGCTATACCCAGTACCCGAGAGAGAGAGATTATATACTCACATGGCCAAGGGTTTCCGAATCCATGCATAACCGAGTCGATCGGCTAGAATGATTAGAGGTCAGTAGAGTGGGAGCGAGTCCCGGCCGTGCCCCCGATAAGTGGGGTTGTGATTTATGAAAGAGTTTGAAAAAGTTCTAAGGGAAGAGAAAGAGAAAAATAGAGAAGTTCCCAAGAATTGATGAGAGTTGGAAAGAATTAGAGAGAGGTTACGGGGATAGCATAGTAGAGGATTTACTTACTGAACTTATTTAGTGCTCACCCCGTTGTTTTCCTATGTTTTGCAAGACCTAGGTGAGGACACAGTCGGATGGGTCAGCGTTCGAGAAGGAGTGGTTCACCTATCCCTTATGTTTTGATGACTTTTGTATACGTTATACTTTTTGTGTAAAATGTGTATTTTTTAAAGATTAGTATTATGTTTAATAAAAGAAAATTGGGCCCAATTTCTTTATGTTATTTTATATGTATTTCATTATAAGTTTTGAGGAGTAGTGGCTATTACACGAAGTGCAGCAGGTGGCAGTTCTGAATTTCAAAACTTTTCAAGAAGCTTCGCCGCGGCGAAGATTTGTTTTCGCTGCGGCATGTATACCAGGAACGAAACATGTCTGCTTCTCTCTTCGCCGCAGCGAAATTTTTTCTTCGCCGCGACGACAGTCATAAATTCTAGTTTTGTAAAACGCACAGTTTACTTTGTGCGTGTTTTTCTGGGGAATTTGGGCAGGTATAAAAGAAACACTTAGCCTTTTTGTCGAGGGTTGTCGAGGAAGTAGGGTTAGCAGCTTTTACATTTTCTTTGATTAATTTTAGAGCGATTTACAGATTAGAAGTGAAGATTCGTTTGGAACCAGGGGATCTACATTGGGGAGATTTTCTTGTCCTTTCTCTTACTTTTCATATGTTGAACTTGAATATTATCGTTTTTCTATTTGTAGTGTTATTTAGCTATGAACTAACCATTTTGGGTTAGGGTTTTGATTGTAATTCGGATTTTAATGGGTTAAGTGATTGATTGTTTTATGTTCATATGATTGTGTGTTTGCTTGTGAGTTTTAATGCTTTATGTGATGAACATATGAGATTGAGAAATGAATCATGTTAGGCTTCTTGTAATCACCATTTAGTATTGGATGCTAGAGATAGATCAAAATCAATGAAATCATTGTAGGTTCTTATGCTTATGAGTTTGAATTGTTAACTTTCAATTTGTTGGTGCGGAAGGTTAATAAGGAAGAATAGAAAACATAGCCTGAGAAGGTTGTTTAACACCTTAGTGAGTTTGATTTACAACCAATGCATATGAATATGAATTTAGCTTATTTTTAGGTTTAATCCATAAAGTCCGAATGAAGTCAAAGCCTCCCGTTTTAAATTGAATTGAATTTATCCGTATTTTTCATCTCGCATTCATAGTTAAAGTTTTAAGTTAGTAATTTCAAATTTAGTTTTTATTTTTTTTTTTAAATTTGATCCCGTTAATCCAACAGAAATCGATTGCTCCAACTTGAGGACAATAGGATACTTAGTGCTTAGCTAGCAGTCCTCGTGGGAATGATACTCACTCATCACTTTATTACTTGAGCGATTAGTATACTTGCTACATTTTGCATGTTATAGGAAACACGCATCAAATTTTTGGCCCTGACGGATGTGACTTTATTCATGATTTCGAGTACTCCTGAGTTTAATGGGTTTTTAATTCATATGCTAGACTATATGCCCTAGCTAGTCTTGTGTTAAAAATACTAAGTTAATCCCGAATGCCTTACAGTAATACCTTGATTTAGTGAATGGGAACCCTAGAGACTGAATTGATAAACAATAGAGAGATATTTGATATAGAGCTGGATAATTATGGTGAAATTGGAGCCCTAGGTTTTGGTCAATTGGGTCTTAGATAATTTTAATAGTTGTTTAATTTTAGTTTTATTCAATTGTTGCTTCTAAAGTGATTTTTTGTAATTCTTTATTATTAATTCTAGTTATTAGTTTTAATTGAAGCATAGTTATTAGGATTAGTAAATTGCTTACAAATCTTTAAGGGATCAACCCTTGCTTTTGCACACTAGACTACAAGAGTGATTCGTGCACTTGCTAGGAAGTAAAAATGTTACTCAAGTTTTTGGCACCGTTACCAGGGATTTGTTTTAAGTTATTTAGTTTTCTTGATAACCGTGCTTTAATTATTGTTATTTAATTTAATTTGTATTATTTTTTATTTGGGTTGTTTTTTTTCTTTTGTTTTTCTTTTCGTTGGTGTGTTTGTTTTTGAATGCAAGGTCGCCGATCACTAGATAAAGAACTAGTTCCATACGTGGATAGAGTGGATTTGATTGGTAGAAAAAGGAAGGAACTAGAACTTCCTAAAAAGTCATCAGATTCAGAGTTGTTAGATTCAAGTTAGAGCCAGAGATAATGGCGAAACTACCTTGTCCTATGAAGGAGTATGCACGTCCTACCATAGGAACATCGCCATCTTGCATAGTGCTTAATAAGGCAGCAAGGAATTACAAACCGAAGCACATTCACTTTCAAATGTTATTGTCATTCCATGGCATAGCCACAAAGGACCCACTTACCTTTATTCATGATTTTTATTCTACTGTTCAAACTTTTCCTTTGCAGAGTTTGACAGAAGATTAGTTGCAGATGCGTTGTTTTCCTTACACATTGAAGAATGTGGCTAAAACATGGTTCATGTCATTAACTCCCGCTTCACTTACCACCTGGGATGCAGTTTATAATAAGTTCATTGGTAAATTCTATTCTCATGCCAAAACTATAGAGTTTAGAGGTAAGATTGCTACCTTCTCACAAATGGAAGGTGAGCCATTCCATGAAGCTTGGGAACATTTTGAATTGTTTTTAGTTTAGTGTCCAAATCATAGATATCCTTTAGAGTTACTACATCAATTTTTCTATGATGGACTGACATAGGCTTGTTAAGCCATGGTTGATAATGTTGTAGGTGATGCTATGGGAGAGAAGACTACACAAGAGATGAATGAGTTATATGAGATGCTTGGAGCCAACACCCAGCAAAAAAGTGGGCTGAGACCACCCAGCAAAAAAGTGTTAGATGTAGATCTGGAGGGATATATGAAGTAAATACTAACACTGATTGGAAATTTCAGAATTGACCAAGCAAATGAAAACTATGGGCAACATGATGATGGGACAAGGACTAAGAAATTCCAATGAGGTATGTGCTATTTGTGGTATTGTTGGTCATGCAACTAATGGTTGTCCTTCTCGTGGAAATTTTCCAGAGTTTGTTGAGCAAGTTAATATGATGAATTCTTACAACCCCCAAGGCCTCATGATCCTTATCCAAATACTTATAATCCAAGGCAGAGGAGTCATCCCAATTTTTCTTAGAGCAACAATTAGCAACAAGAGAGATCTAATAATCAACTGCAGAAGCCCTCATTGGAAGAGACACTGAATAATTTTATTCAAGTTTCTCAACAGAACCAACAAAATTTTGAACAAAGGTTTTAGCAGCAAGAGACATCCATTAGAAAGCTAGAGGTTCAAATAGGACAGATAGTAGATGCAGTACAAGGTCATTTTCTTGGGAAATTACCAAGCCAACCTGAACAAGCGAAAACAGTCATAGTGCTCCAAAGTGGTAAAGTAATTCACAAGGAAATTAATTATGAATCTAATAAGCCTTTAATTGATTATGTAGGGGAAGATAAAATGAATGAGAAGCAATTACATGTATCCATTCAGAATGAGGAGATCAACCCCATCGTTGCTCTACCAAAGCCTTATGTTCCACCTATTCCTTTTTCGAGCCGATTGAAGAACAACAAATGGGATAAGTCATTCTATGAAATTTATGATATTTTATCTAAAGTTAATGTGAACTTACCCTTGCTTTATGTGATGAGGAATATACCAGCTTAAGCAAAGTTCTTGAAGGATTTGATTACTTGCAAGCATAAGTTTGAACCCAACGAAAAATTTATGGTTCTAGAAAATATAAGTGTTGTGCTTCAAAGGAATTTGCCACCCAAGTTGAAAGATCTAGGTAGCTTCATCATTAACTTTACCATGGGTGATGAAAAGGAAGAACGAGCAATGCTAGATTTGGGGGCAAGCATTAATATCATGCCTTACTTCACTTATCTACGATTAGGATTTTGGGAATTAAAGCCAACAACAATGTCTCTACAATTGGCTAACAATTCAATTAAATATCCAAGAGGTATTGTAGAGAATGTCTTGGTTAAAGTTGATAAATTGATAATTACTGTTGATTTTGTAGTCTTAGATATGAAAAAGCCATCAACTCATGATAGAGATTTTCCCATTTTGCTCGGCCGCCCATTTATGGCTACAACTAAGACAGTGATTGATGTTCAGAATGGCAAGCTTAGTATGACATTTTTGGATGAGACTGTGGAGTTCTTAGTTTTTAATTCCTTGGCATTTCCCTCAGATTCCAATGATTGAACCTGATAGATCACGCATTTCGTCTAGCCTAAATGTTAAATAAAGCACTTCTTGGGAGGCAACCCAACTTTTTACTTTGAATTTTATGTTAATTTCATTTATGGTTTTATTTTCTTTAGTTTTTCAATGTTTTTGTTGTTTTGTTTTAGGTTATTTTGTTGTATTTTATGGTTTAGTTGTCTAATAGGAAAAGAACTTCATGCCTCGGCGCAATATATTTATGCTGCGGTGGAGCAAGGAAGAGACATAAGCAATTTGGGCAGCAACTTCATGTCCTGACGTGATGTAAATGGCACCACAGCGCCACACAGGTTTTGGTGATGTCTCTAAAAAGGGGGTAACTTTCTCTTTGCTTCTCTATTTTTCCTTTCTAATTGTTAGATTAAGGACAATGGCTTTAGGTTGGGGGTGGGGAAGTTCCCTTTTCCTGAATTCTCTTAATTGAATTTTTTTTTTAATTTTTGTGAATTTTTTTTTTTTAGATTTGGTGTGTTTTCATGTTATTTTTAATTTAGTGTGTTTCAGTTTTTCTGAATTAATTTATATGTCAATGATAACAACATGATTGCAATGACATAGACATTTAGAACAAGTCAAATTTTTACTTTAGTTTAGGAATAATTCTGAATGTTGGTTTTGCTTAAGTTTGAGACTCTCATGAATGTGGTTTGTAAGCTGGGTTAGTTCTAGCATTTAGGGATGTTTTGTGTGTGATTATCCTATGACATTGTTGAGATCCCCAAATTCTAGAACCTATTTGATGACCACTTGAGGTGAAATCCTAGATGACACATGACTCAAGAAATGATTTAGGCCATCTTTGGACCGTTTGTGCCTTTCAAGCCAACCCTATGTTTGATTATCTCTAGTCATCCCATTGTGCCAATATTGAATTTATATAAGCCTTGATTTTCTATCATTTACGTCACAATAACATACCTTTTTAACCCTTAAACACACTACTCTACCTGTGATTTTTAAGAGGATTTAATATGAATTTATTGAAAGTAAAAGTGTTTGTGTGTGGCTTAGAGTGTCTTTCTCAAAATTTTGAAGGGTATTCAAAATAATGGGTTGGGGGTTATGGTGTATTGTGAATATCAAGGTAACAAGGGGAATGGTTGTAATATCCTTGCTTCCTAACTATAGTTTCATTCAAAAAATAAATAAATAAATAAACAATAAAAAAAAAGAAAAAAAAGGAAGAAAAAGAAAAGAAAAAAAAGAACAAATCAAGGAATTATCGAAAGTGTGTAATGTTAGGAAACGATCAAGTCATGGTAGNAAATTTACGATATTTTATCTAAAGTTAATGTGAACATACCTTTGCTTGATGTGATAAGGAATATGCCAGCTTATGCAAAGTTCTTGAAGGATTTGATTACTCACAAGTGTAAGTTTGAACCTAATGAAAAAGTAATGGTTCCTGAAAAGGTAAGTGTTGTGCTTCAAAGGAATCTGCCACCGAAATTGAAAGATCCAGGTAGTTTCATCATCAACTTTATTGTGGGTGATACAAAGGAAGAATGAGCAATGCTAGATTTGGGGACAAGTATTAATCTCATGCCTTACTTCACTTATCTGCGATTAGGATTGGCGGAATTAAAGCCAACAACAATGTCTCTACAACTTGCTGACAGTTCAATTAAATATCCAAGAGGTATTGTAGAGAATGTCTTGGTTAAAGTTGATAAACTAATAATTCCTATTGATTGTGCAGTCTTAGACATGAAGAAGCCGTCAACTCATGCTAGAGATTTGCCCATTTTGTTCGGCCGCCCATTTATGGCTACAACTAAGACAGTGATTGATGTTCTGAATGGAAAGCTCATTATGACAGTTTTGGATGAAACAGTGGAGTTCTTAATTTTCAATTCCTTGGCGTTTCCTTCTGATTCCAATGATTGAGCATGATAGATCGCGCATTATGTCTAGCCTAGACATTAAATAAAGTGCTTATTGGGAGGCAACCCAAGCTTTTTACTTTGAACTTTATGTTAATTTCTTTAATGGTTTTATTTTCTTAGTTTTTCAAGTGTTTTTAGTGTTCTCGTTGTTAGAGTAGGTGCCCTAGAGCCAATCAATTACTGTATAATTATTCTGTAATAAATGTTTATTTATCAATAAAAGGCATATTCTTCTATATCGTGTTTGTAATGATATATGTTCTTAGGATGGCAGAACCATGACGAGGGTATCAAGTGTTTCAAATTTTGATAGTGAGAACCCTATGATCACATATGGTGGCCATTCTAGAAACGTCCATAGCCCCATTATTATTCTGACCAAGGACATAGATAATATGGTTAGGCTATCATTGTGTTAAACGACCCTGTCAAAAGGTAGTGACTGATCTCACTTGTCAAGGTTGTTTGCCGACAACCTAGTGCAACACATAGGTGCTTGCTAGAGGCAAGTTCATTGGACAAACCCACCAGAGGATTCCATATGGATGGTAACCCTAGTGTCCATGGAATAAATCCTCTAACGGATGGTGGTGCATGTGATCCTTAGACTTGAGATCACTGGAGCGCCTTGTGCACCAATTGGTGTAGTTTGACACTAGCCCAACGTAGTTCTATTCAGAGCTATCAATACGATAGTGATTGGCTACATTGAGAAGTGTATCGAGACTATGGTGGATCGACAAAGGATTCATCACTCCTGGTTACGAGAGAAGTTATCTCACTAGGTAATTTAGTAAATGGCAATGACACTAATCTGTGGCCACAGTGGGATTGAGTGATGCTCAATCCAATTTAATATTCTTGTCATTGGTTCTAGTAACTGAATACAAACATGTCGAGGATATCTAGGTTGACACTATTTCTGTACCTCAGTCTCGATGAGATAAGAGTTGATGAAAGGATTTGATTGCATGGTAACCAAACTATGACGGGCTGTGGTTTCACTGATCCAAATCTATCGGGTGGCCATATGCCTTGCTAGGGGCCAATCTTGGTCCATGGTGGTGTGAAACGATTAATTGGTGTTAATCGCGATATACTCACCACCGAATGACAAGGAGCCTACGGGTCACACACTTAGAAGATAATTTAAGAATCAATTTGTGAGAAGGGTATTTCGTCTTTTGGATAAAAGGGTATTTGGTAATCTCACAGTGTAATTAAGTGCTTAGCTTGTTGCTGAATTTAATTTTAATATTAAAATTAAATTAGTGAGATATATTTATATATCTATGATATATAAAGAATTATTATTATTAATTGAATGTATATATTATTATATATAATTGATTTTAATTATATAATAATAATTAATTAAAATACCATAAAGGGTGTGTTTGGTTGCAAGGGTGAACTAGGTTGGAGCCCATGGCTATCTAAGTGGAATAGGATTTTATTGTCGCACTATATAAGTGAAACTTAAAAATTAAAACATAAGGAGATTCATTCAATTAAAACGTAGCCACCTATCTCTCTCTCTCTCAAGAAGAAAACTTTCTTGTTCTTCTTTCTTGATTCTTGAAGCCCTTGATTGTGCTAGAAAAATAATCAAGGGTTATGTGGATTATCTTCGTGTGGACTCTGTGAGTGCGATCCTACTTTCGATCGATTGGCGAAAAATCACGTGAATAGCAGACGGTGAACAGCAAATGATGACAATAACCATTGAACAGTAAAGTAATAGTGTCCTGTCGAAATCAGAGATATTCGAAGGAGCTTCAAACTACGTAAGTATTCAATCCTTGAATGGATTTACTTTAAATATTTTGTTTATAACATGTAAACGATATAATCTTATAGGATCTAGGCAAGAAAATAATTGATTTACCAATTGATTTTTTGTTTCCACGCATGGTAGATCAATTACTTACACTTGTTTTTGTTTTAGTTATTTTGTTGTGATTTTATGGTTTAGTTGTTTTGTAGGAAAAGAGCTTCACGCCACAGCTGTAAATATTTATGTTGCAGTGTAGCAAGGAAGAGACTTAGGCAATTTAGGGAAAAACTGATACCGCAGCGTAATGAAAATGGCATCGCGGCACCACATGGGTTTTGATGTCTCAAAAGAGGGAGGTAAATTTCTCTTTCCGTTTCTGTTTTCTTTCTATTTTTACATGAGGACAATGTAGGTTTTAGGTTAGGGGTGGGGAAGTTTCTTTTCCTGAAATGTTTTAATTGATTTTTTTTTTTTTTAATTTTTTTAGATTTGGGTGTTTTTATGTATTTTAATGGTGTGTTTCAGTTTTTCTGAATTAATTATAGTCAATGATAGTAACGATTGCAATGACATGGACATCTAGAACAAGTCAAATTTTACTTTAGTTAAGAATAATTCTGAATGTTGGTTTTGCCTAAGTTTGAGACTCTCATGTTTGTGGTGTCTGTCTGGTGGGTTTAGTCTAGCATTTAGGTGTTAGTAAACGGTCCCGTATACGCAGCGGAAACAAAAATAATAATAAGATCGTTTAACATGAGCCAAGATCAAGGTATGATTTTACAAATTTAATATTAAATAAAATCTGATAAATATTCAAACATGAGTTAAGAGAAACAAACGCACGTTGAAGGCTCCTCCAAATTTGGCGACGAACGTTTTGCTACCGATCCAAGTGTAGGACCGAACCTGCGTAGTCCACACGAAAGACAATCTTAAAAGAACCAAAGGGGATTTGCTAGATCCTCTTTGGCTTCAAGATTAAGAAGAAAAGCAAACATCAATTGAATTGATTTTAGGCTCTGGAGTTACTGCCGTGGGAAAGGCAAAAATTGGGGCTGCTGTGTTTTGTTTTCAAAGAGAAAAAAAACCTTAATTAAAAAACACACACTTTTCCTTTTATACTTAAAAAACAATTTGCCTAATCCCCATACGGAATAGGCTTGGGCTCCACACCCAAACGACCCATGTTGCCAAACACTCCCAATTTGATTTATTTTAATTTCCATCATTATCTCAATTAAAATCAATTAATATATAGAATATATATATATATATATATATATATACTATTTAAATATATATATTAACATTTAACAATAATGATATATATTTAAATATGTGCGAAACAACATTTAAACGTAATTTACTATTAATTTTTCTAACAAATTAAATAAAGGCTACGACCTCAGCAAATTTAATTGCACTGTGAATTACCAAAATACCCTTTCGCCTTAAAAGACGAAAACGCCCTTTCTTCTTGCATTCTTAAATTGTTCTCTATGTGTGTGACCCTTAGGCTCCTCATCATATCGGCAGTGATCGTATTGCGATTAACACCAATTAATCGTACTCACTAATACACAGACCAAGATTGGCCCTAGCAAGGCATCATGGCCACCCGATAGATTCGGATTCAGCAAAGTCGCTACCTGTCAACTATGGTTACCGTGGCAATTCGATCCTTTCATCATACGTTATCTCGACGAGACGAAGGCCTAGAAATAGGTGCAAACCTTCGGGTACTCCGATATTATTTATCCGTTTTTTTTGGACCAATGACCCGTTTATAAACTGGATAGAGAAACAACTCAATCCCACTGTGGCCACAGTTTTAGTGTCATTGCCATTATGATTGCGCGTGAGATAATTTCTCCGTACCGGGAGTGATATCCTCTGTCATCCACCATAGTCGTATTACACTCTTGATGCAGCCAATCACCACCGTATTGACAGCTCTGAAAAGAACTGCGTTAGGCTGTGTCACACTACACAATCGGTGCACAAGGCACTCCGGTGATCTCAAGAGCTAAGGATCACATGCACCACCATGTTAGAGGATTTGTTCCATAGACACTGGGGGTACCATCCATATGGAATCCTCTGGGGGGCAGTCCAGTGAACGTGTGGTGTAATCGCCTAAAAAAACACCCAGTTGGCACCAGGTTGTCACCAAACAACCTTGACAAGTGAGATCAGGCCTGTCTTCGACAGGGTAGTTCAACACTATGATAGCCTTACCGTATTATCTGTGCCCTTAGTTCAGAATAATACTGGGCTACGGAAGTTCTAGAATGGCCACCATATGTGCTCATGGGTTTCTACTATCAAGATTTGAAACACTTGATACCCTCGTCACGGCTCTACATTCTAAGGACATATATCAATAATATTGCAATAATAATGATTTACCGATATAGAATAAAAGGCTTTTATTGATTAATGAACATTACAAAGAGTCAATTCTACAATAATTGATTGGCTCTAGGGCATATACTCTAACATTAGGTATGTTTCATATGGAACTATCCGCGACATTGTGAGATCCCCAAATTCTAGAACCTATTTGATGGATCACTTGAGGTGAGATCCTAGATGACCACATGACTGAAGAATAACTTAGGCCATCTTCTGACCGTTTGTGCCTTTAAGCCAACCCTACATTTTATCTCTTACACCTTTTGTGCGATATTGAATTTATAGTAGCTTGATTTTTTTCATTTATCCCACAATAACATACCCTTTAAACCCTAACACACTACTCTACCCGTGATTAAGAAGATTTAACTGAATATTATTCAAAGTGAGAGTGGGAATGTGTAGCTTAGAGCGTTTTCTCAAAAAATTGGAGGGTATTCAAAAGAATGGGTTGCGGGGGTGTGTGTGTGTGAATATCAGGTAAAAAAAGGGAGAATATGTAATATCCATGTGTCCTATTTGGTTTATCAAAAAGGAAATCTCTGGAAAAAAAAAAAAAAAAAAAAAAAAAAAAAGAAGAAGAAAAGAAAGAGAAAAATGAATGAATCAAGGGAAAAGTGCTAAATGCAAATGTGGTTGGGACAAGAGACATAACAAAGCTTAGGAAATTTAGAGAGAATTTGATATGCTTCGAGCAATTTTGTTGAAGATAAGTAAGATTAATCCTCTTATTTTGTTTGATTTCTTCCCTTCTTCACCACCCAACCTGTAGCCTACACATTACAAGCTCACAAAGTCCTAATGATCTAAAGTTAGGTGATTGTTCTACATTAGTGGAGAGTGGTTTGAAAAGTAGTCCTGTGGAGTTGTATTTATAGAATTTATTCATTTTTCTAGTATGGATCAATTTTTTGTCTATGGATGTTGCATATGGAATTATTTCTGGTGTTAGGATTGACAAATTGTGGATTGATGGATGTTAGAGAGTTGAGAACGAAGGTAAGATTGATGTTTAGGATGTTCCTAGATCTGAGGTAAAGTTTGATTATTCTCTATGTTATGTGTATGCGCTTTCTGAGACACTTATATGAATTAGTTTGGATAAATTTTGTTTGGTTTTTACTTTACGTGTTAGTTATGATTTGTTGGATGTTTGCAGGTAACATCGTTGTAAACACTCACGAGACTATAACTCGTCCACTAAGGGGACCTAGGGGTTTAAAGGCTCATTGCATACGCTAAATGGAATCGTGTCAACCTATAGAAATGGTTTAGGTTAGGTTAGTTAGAACTAGATTTGAGATCGCTTTGGTTGCTAGGGACTAGCAAGAAGCTGGTTGGTGGTTGTGCTTGGAAATGCACTCATACTTAGTGATTTTAAGGGTATTTTGTGAGGGAATTAGGTTTAATTGGTTAATTTTATTTAATTTCTGTATCTCTTTTGTTTTCTAGAGTCACAAGTATGTTTTGTGAATTTTTAGGTATTTATGCACTGAAAAATGAGGATTTCAAGTATGCAAGTTGAAGAGTAAAGAATCAGAATCATGTGGGAACAAACGGTTTGAGAATCAGAGCTTAAACGAAGAAGTTATGGATTTTTTAAGATTGTTCACTGTAGAAAAACTATTCCCATGCTGTCGTATAAAAAAGTTGTAAAATGGACAGAAACTTCATGCCGCGGCGCAATGCGAGAAATCTATGTCTGGAAATTTTTGTTCTAGAACATGCTGCACGAAAATGATCATAACTTGAGTTACAAAACTTCGATTGACCTAGTAATAATGCTGTTTTAAAGCTAAGAGATAGAGCTACAAATTTTATTTTTGATCATGGCCCAGTTCAACCTGAAAGATGGTAAAAAATTCAGATGAAAGTTACATTAGTGCTTGGAGATGTTCAAATTTGTTATTATGCATTTTAAATTGAAGTATAACTTTTTAACATAATACCCTCATGACTTTGATATTTTAAATAGATGTCCTTAGCAATATTTTAGAGAGCTAGGGTTTTAATATTAAATATAATTAGGAAGAGGCAAGGAGAGGAGATCTTACCTAGGGTTTCATCTACTTCTTCTTGTACTTCATGGTTTTCAACATTTTGAGGTTTGATTTCCTTATGATCATGTGTAACTAAATACTTTTCTAGGGATCCAATGTAGCCTAATAAGAAGGTTTAATGTCTTTATTAATTCTATTTGTTTTATCAATCCATTGTAATTCTAGTTTCATTCATTGTCCTTCAACAACTTATGTCCGCGGTGCATGCGTGGGAAATTTATGTTCGGAAATTTCTTCGAGAGCATGCTGCACGAAAATGATCATAACTTGAGGTAGAAAACTCCGTGACCTGGTTTGGTGGTGTTTTAAGCTAAGACTACAACTTTTATGTTTGATCAGGCCCAGTTCGACCTGAAGATGGTTTAAAATTCCGACGACGTTACTTAGTGCTTGGAGATGTGCAAATTTGTTATTATGCAGTTTTTAATTGAGTATACTTTTAGCATAATACCCTCACAACTTAATATTATAAATCGATGTTCTTAGCAATATTTTAGAGAGCGGGTTTATAATATCAAATATAAGGGAAGGGGCAAGGAGAGGAGATCTTACCTAGGGTTTCATCTACTTTTCTGTCTTCATGGTTTTCAAGATTTCGAGGTTTGATTTCCTTATGATCATGTGTAACAAATACTTTTCTAGGGATCAATTGTTGATACAGAAATCTGCACCAACTAGAGAATTTGATTGACCCTGTCAGAACCGGATGGATGTGCGCGTGATTTAATGAAAATTATCAATGAATAAAAAAGAAAGAGTCATAAATAAGAACACAAGACAATTTTTAAAGTAGTTCGGCAAGTTAGACCTTGAGCCTATCCACTATTATCTTATTGCTTTTGAGAGTTTACAAAGAACAGTATAATTCCTAGGAAATTTGCTTAGAACAAATGCCAACCCCCTAAAAACAAGTATGAGGGTTTATATAGGACCATTACATGATAGAGTTGAGATAAGATTTAAATACGTAGAATTAGGAAGTTGTATGATCTTCGTTACCTTAGTTGGGTCTAAGTTAATATGAATATCTTTCTTCCAAATTGACCAATCTAAATATCTTCTCTCAATAGGGAATTATCCTCTCCGGATTGACCGACAACACCAATGTAGCCTAATAGAAGGTTTTATGTCTTTATTAATTCTATTTGTCTTATCAATCAGTGTTATTCTAGTTTTATATCATTATATTTATTCAATCTAATTAATGTTATGCTTGATCACCTTTAATGTAATTAATGATTGTGTGAGACAAGGTTAGACACACCACTAGCATGTGAATGAATGATTAGATTTTGTGCATGACCCAGACAGAATGCTAATTGATTCATGATTTCTTGAATGATTAGTATTGTGCATACGCCCTGACAGATGGCCTATTCATGATTTTGAGTGCTCGTGTTTAATGGGGTTTTAATCATTAGGCTAGACTATACGCCCTAGCTAGTCTCATGTTAAAAATTAGGTAATCTCGAATGCCTTCCGTTACTACATTATTATTATGTGAGTGCGAACCCTAGAAATTGGATGTGATAACAATAGTTTGATAGTTGGCATAAACCGGATTATTATGGTTGAAATTGGATACCTTGGTTGGGTTCATTGGTCTTAAATTAATTTTTATTGGTGTTATTTTGGCTCAGTCAATAGTAGTTAATTTTTATTTTCTTTATAATTAGTTATAATACATAGTCTTTAATTTTCTTGAATTTATTTGTTTAATTAAGGCATAGTTATTAGGATTACTTGATAACTTAAATCTCTATGGGATGACCCTTGCTTTTGCACACTATACCGTGACAAGCATTCGTGCACTTGCAGAGAAGTAAATTGTTCATCAAGTTTTTGGGCCGTTGCCAGGATTTGTTTTAAGTCACTAAGTTTTCTCTGATAACGTGCTTAATCTTTTTTTTTTTTTAATAATTTTTGCTTTTTTTTGTCTAGGTTTCCTTTTTGTTTTTGCTATCTTTTGTGTTTTTAGTTAGTGAATGCAAGTTCGATCTTGGACAAAGGATTATTTCCATACTGATAAAGTAGACTTGACTGGTAGGACAAGGAAGGAACCATAAATTTCTAAAGAATCCCCACAATCAAGTTTTGAATCTGAAGAGAAAATGGCTAACGTACCAATCCTACCATTGAACGTTGCCGTCATGCATAGTTCTTAATGATGTAGCAAGGAATTATGAGCTTAAACATATTCACTTTCAATGCTTCCATATTTTCCTGGAGTAGCTTCAGAGGATCCTTTAACTTTTATTTGATTTTTATTCTAATGTTAGACTTTTCCTTTGTAGGGTTTGACGAAGATCAATTAAAAATAAGGTGTTTTCCATACACGTTGAAGGATGCAGCTAAGACATGGTACCTGTCTTTAGGTCCAGCTTCACTTACCACATGGATGCAGTCTACAATAAATTCATAGGTAATTTTATTCTCATGCCAAGAAGCTGAATGCGAGGTAAGATTGCTACTTTTACCCAAATTGAAGGTGAGCATTCCATGAAACTTAGGACGATTTAAATTGCTTCTGGTTCAATGTCCGCATCATAGGTTTTCTTTAGAATTAGAATCAATTTTATGATGGACTGACAACCTGTCAAGCCATAGTGATAATGTTGCAGGGTATAAGAAGATAAGACTATGATTGTATAGAGTTAGCGTCCAAGTGTTAAGTGTCTAAGATTATGAAGTAAATACTAAAGATTTGGTATGCGGTTTCAAAATTGACCAAGCAAATGAAAACTATGTGCAACATGATGATGGGATAGACTAAGAAATTCCAAGAGGTATGTGCATTTGTGGTATTTGGTCATGCAACTAATGTTGTTCTTCTCATGAAATTTTCCAGAGTTTTTGGGCAAGCCAATATGATGAATTCCTACAACCCAGGCTCATCGGTCTTATTCGAATCTTATAATCCGAGTTGGAGGAACCATCCCAATTTTTCTTGAGCAACAATCAACCACAAGCGAGTTCTAATAATCAACCTCAGAAGCCCTCATGGAAGAGACATTGAATAATTTTATTCAAGATTCTAAAAACCAATAGATTTTGAACAGAGATTTTAGTAGCAAAGGCATCAATTAGGAAGTTGGAGTTCAAATAGGACAAGTAACGAGGCAATAAAGGCCAGTTCTTGGGAAATTACCAAGCCAACTTGAGCAAGCAATGCAGTCACAGTACCATGAAGTGGTAAGGTAATAATAAGAAATTAATTATGAGACTAATGTGAATTTAAATGATGATGCAGGGGAAGATAGAACTAAGAAGAAGCAACCAAGTGTAGCCATTCAGATGAGGAGATTAGTCCTATCGTTGCTCCACCAAAACCTTAGTTCCACCTATTCCTTTTGCGAGCATGAAGAAAAGCAAATGGGATAAGTCATTCTCAAATTTACGATATTTATCTAAAGTTAATGTGAACATACCTTTGCTTGATGTGATAAGGAATATGCCAGCTTATGCAAAGTTCTTGAAGGATTTGATTACTCACAAGTGTAAGTTTGAACCTAATGAAAAAGTAATGGTTCCTGAAAAGGTAAGTGTTGTGCTTCAAAGGAATCGCCACCGAAATTGAAAGATCCAGGTAGTTTCATCATCAACTTATTGTGGGTGATACAAAGGAAGAATGAGCAATGCTAGATTGGGGACAAGTATTAATCTCATGCCTTACTTCACTTATCTGCGATTAGGATTGGGGGAATTAAAGCCAACAACGTTCTCTACAACTTGCTGACAGTTCAATTAAATATCCAAGAGGTATTGTAGAGAATGTCTTGGTAAGTTGAAACTAATAATTCCATTGATTGTGCAGTCTTAGACATGAGAAGCGTCAAACTCATGCTAGAGATTTGCCCATTTTGTTCGGCCGCCATTTATGGCTAAACTAAGAAAGTGATTGTGTTCTGAATGGAAAGCTCATTATGACGTTTTGGATGAAATAGTGGAGTTTCTAATTTTCAATTCCTTGGCGTTTCTCTGATTCCAATGATTGAGCATGATAGATCGCGCATTATGTCTAGCCTAGACATTAAATAAAGTGCTTTGGGAGGCAACCCAAGCTTTTCTTTGAACTTTAGTATTTCTTTAATGGTTTAATTTTCTTAGTTTTCAAGTGTTTTTAGTGTTCTCGTTGTTAGAGTAGGTGCCCTAGAGCCATCAATTCTGTAATTATTCTGTAATAAATGTTTATTATCAATAAGGCATATTTTCTATATCGTGTTGTAATGATGTAGTTCTTAGGATGGCAGAACCATGACGAGGGTATCAAGTGTTTCAAATTTTGATAGTGAGAACCCTATGATACATATGGTGGCCATTTAGAAAAGTCCATAGCCCCATATTATTCTGACCAAGGACATAGATAATATGGTTAGGCTACATTGTGTTAAACGACCTGTCAAAGGTAGTGACTGATCTCATGTCAGGTTGTTTGCCGACAACCTAGTGCAACACTAGGTGCTTGCTAGAGGCAAGTCATTGGACAAACCACCAGAGGATTCCATATGGATGGTAACCCTAGTGTCGGAAAATCCTCTAACGGATGGTGGTGCATGTGATCCTTAGACTTGAGATCACTGGAGCGCCTTGTGCACCAATTGGTGTAGTTTGACACTAGCCCAACGTAGTTCTATTCAGAGCTATCAATACGGTAGTGATTGGCTACATTGAGAAGTGTACGAGACTATGGTGGATCGACAAAGGATTCATCACTCCTGGTTACGGAGAAGTTATCTCACTAGGTAATTTAGTAAATGCAATGCACTAATCTGTGGCCACAGTGGGATTGAGTTGAGCTCAATCCAATTTAATATTTGTCATTGGTCTAGTAACTGAATACAAACATGTCGAGGATATCTAAGGTTGACACTATTCTGTACCTCAGTCTCGATGAGATAAGAGTTGATGAAAGGATTTGATTGCATGGTAACCAAACTATTGACGGCTGTGGTTTCACTGATCACAATCTACGGGTGGCCATATGCCTTGCTAGGGGCCAATCTGGTGTATGTGGGTGAAACGATTAATTGGTGTTAATCGCGATACTACTCACCACCGATATGACAAGGAGCCTCGGGTCACACACTTAGAAGATAATTTAGAACAATTTGTGAGAAGGTATTTTCGTCTTTTAGGATAAAAGGGTATTTTGGTAATCTCACCGTGAATTAAATTTGCTAGGTTGTTGCTTGAATTTAATTTTAATATTAAAATTAAATTAGTGAGATTATATTTAAAATATCTAGTAATATTTAAATGAATTATTATTATAATTGAATGTTAAATATTATATATATATAATTGATTTTAATTATAATAATAATTAATTAATAAAATACCATAAAGGGTGTGTTTGGTTGCAAGGGGGAACTAGGGTGGAGCCCATGGCTATTCCTAAGTGGAATGGTTTTAATTGTCGCACTATATAAGTGAAACTTAAAAATTAAAACATAAGGAATTATTCATTCAATTAACCCTAGCCACCCTATCTCTCTCTCTCTCGAAGAAAACTTTTCTGTTCTCTTTCTTGATTCTTGAAGCCTTGATTGTTCTAGAAAAATAATCAAGGGTTATGTGGATTATCTTCGTGTGACTTCTGTGAGTGCGATCCTACTTTGATCGATTGGCGAAAAATCACGTGAATAGTAGCAGTGAACAGCAAAGATGAACAATAACCATTGAATACATAAAGTAAAGTAAAATGTGTTCTGTCCAAATAGAGATATTCGAAGGAGCCTCAAACATACGTAAGTATTCTAATCCTTGAATGGATTTATTATACATATTTGTTTTAAACATGTAACGATATAATCTATACTCGGATCTAGGCAAGAAAGTAATTGATTTACCAATTGATTTTTGTTTTCCACTGCATATGGTAGATCAATTACTTACACTGTTTTTGTTTTAGGTTATTTTGTTGTATTTTATGGTTTAGTTGTTTGTAGGAAAAGAGCTTCACGCCACAGCGTAAATATTATGTGCAGTGTAGCAAGGAAGAGACATTAGGCAATTTAGGTAAAAACTGATCCGCAGCGTATGAAAATGGCATCGCGGCGCCACATGGGTTTTTATGATGTCTCTAAAAGAGGGAGGTAATTTCTCTTTCCGTTTCTGTTTTTCCTTTCTAATTTACATTGAGGACAATGAGGTTTTAGGTTAGGGGTGGGAAGTTCTTTTCCTAATTTTCTTAATTGATTTTTTTTTTAATTTTTTAGATTTGGTGTGTTTTATGTTATTTTTAATTGAGTGTGTTTCAGTTTTTCTGAATTAATTTATATCAATGATAGTAACATGATTGCAATGACATGGACATCTAGAACAAGTAAATTTTACTTTAGTTTAAGAATAATTCTGAATGTTGGTTTTGCCTAAGTTGAGACTCTCATGTTTGTGGTTTGTCTGGTGGGTTAGTTCTAGCATTTGGTATGTTTATATGTAACTATCCGCGAATTTGGAGATCCCCAAATCTATGAACCAGATTTGATGATCACTTGAGGCGAGATCTAGATGACACATGACTGAAGAAATAACTTAGGCCATCTTCTGACCGTTTGTGCCTTTCAAGCCAACCTACATTTTATTATCTCTTGCCACCTTTTGTGCTGATATTGAATTTATGTACCCTTGATTTTTTTTATTTTATCCCACATAACATACCCTTTAAACCCTAACACACTACTCTACCCGTGATTTTAAGAAGATTAATCTGAATATTATTCAAAGTGAGAGTGGGAATGTGTAGCTTAGAGCGTTTCTCAAAAAATTTGGAGGGTATTCAAAAGAATGGGTTGCGGGTTTGTGGTGGTTGGAATATCAAGGTAAAAAAAGGGAGAATATGTAATATCATGTTCCTATTTGGTTTATCAAAAAGGAAATCTCTGGAAAAAAAAAAAAAAAAAAAAAAAAAAAAAAAAAGAGGAAATGAATGAATCAAGGGGAAAGTGCGGTAAATGCAAATGTGGTTGGGACAAGAGACATAACAAAGCTTAGGAAATTTAGAGAGATTTGATATGCTTCGAGCAATTTTGTTGAAATAAGTAGTTAATCCTCTTATTTGTTGATTTCTTTCCCTTCTTCCACAACCCCATACCTTAGCCTACACATTACAAGCCAACAAAGTCTAATGATCTAAAGTTAGGTGATTGTTCTACATTAGTGGAGAGTGGTTGAAAAGTAGAGCCTATGGAGTTTGTATTATAAAATTTTATTCATTATAGAATAAAAGGCCTTTTATTATTGATTAATGAACATTATTATAAAGAGTCAATTCTACAATAATTGATTGGCTCTAGGGCATCTACTCTAACACCAAGTAGGTTTTCCTTCTAATTTCTAGATCTCTCATCTTTTAACTTTAACTTTTCCTTTATATATATTAGACTAACAAATCTTTTGCTTTCTTGCAGGAAACAAAACGATTAGATTGTCGGCGCTAGTTGATCGTAGCTGCATTGAAGTGTTTGATCGATTACCCGACCAAACTCGTGACGCAAGGTTGCTCGTGACGCATGCCAACCTTTGAAAGTACGGGTTTTTTAGTCCCGACGTATCTTTGGACGTTCCAGCTTGTAAGTATTTCTTACAAAGAAATTTTTTAAGTCTTTATTAACAAAAGAAGACATTCTTTGTTGGCTTATCTTTATGCCATACAACAACTATGCCACCAAAGGTCGTAAAGATGACGAAGAAGCCTGGGGGGTTCGCATTCCCCAAGATTAATCCAACCGAACCAGCTGGAGTGACCTTTAGTGATATCCCTTTAAGGGAGATACAAATTGGAGCCGAAAGGTAATAATTCATTGAGTGACATGAAGAAGCTCCTCGGCGTGCTGTTGCTCATCCGTCAAAGAAGAAAACCATGGCCTAGAAGTTAAAGAAGAGAAAGAGAATACCCACCAAAGAGGAAACTGAATCTGAGCCAGAAGGTTTCGAGATATTGCCAGATAGGCTACAGTCCTATCAATTATTCTCTACAAGGATGACCTCAAATGACTCTCTTAGGCCTTCGACTGCCCTTGGGAGCTCGTAAGGGAAGATGAAGTGACTACGGCCGCTCAAGGGTAATCTGGTAAGCAACAAGCAGGTGAGCAACAGGTCAAGGGGGCCCTTGCTGCAGTGAGGCTTGACCCATCTATGTTGGATCTTTTAGAGCAACTACCAGACCATTTGCAGCTGGTGGTTTACACCTTTTTAGAATGCCAACTTGCCATAGCCTTTGACAGGTATGTGGCCTCTCGACCTACCGACCTAGTGGGCACTACATTTCAAATGCAAAGTCAAGTAAAATGACTTGTTCTGTCCAAGTACTTTTTCATATAAGTTGATCTTTTAGCTTTTTAAGAAAAAAAAAAAAAAAAAAAACTAACTCTTTACTCCTTTCCATGCAGTCTTTGCTCGCCTTGAATATGGCGCACAATAATATGAAGATCAATTCTGCTAGCAAACTCCATGAGACAAAGGAGGAAATTACCAAACTGAAGCAAGATCTTGCAGCTTCAGATGAAGAAGCAAAGGCAACCTACATTCAGGCAAACGTATATTTGACTGCAAGGAATTCTACTCTGCGAGCAGCAAACTTCCAGAAGATCGAGATCAAGAAGAAAGATAGCGACAATAAGGAGCTCCAACAAACGATAGCAAAGCTTACTAAAGAGCTAGGCCAAAGAGAAAAGGAGCTGCAAGCGAGCTCAGAGTGCGAAAAAGCAGTAGAGAAGACTTGAGGTAAGTTACGGGAAAACTCAGAGAAAGAGAAGTGGGCGTTGCAGACAGATCTTGAGCTAGCTCATAGGCGAATCACTTTGTTGACCGAGCAAATGAAGCAATAGAACCTCGAAATGGAGAGGAAGACTGCTCATTGGGCACTGCAAGCTATTCTTAGCTTGCGGCTAAACAATCCTAATACGGATATCTCCAACCTCCCTAAGGAATACCAAGTTGCTCTTGCTTCTATGGTTGAGGCCGATGAGCAAGAAGAACAAGAGCTTGCCCTGAAGGATGATCAGCAAGAAATAGAAGTCCTTGAAGATCAAGCGGATGACCTAGAGGTCGGCGATCAATCGGACGACCTAGAGGTTGAGGTGGCTGAAGTCAGGGATCCTGGTGATCAAAACCATTGATTGATGATTGCTTGGAAGTGCACTCATATTTAGTGATTTTAAGGGTATTTTGTGAGGGAATTAGGTTTAACTGGTTAATTTTATTTAATTTATGTATCTCTTTTGTTTTCAAGAATCACGAGTATGTTTTTAGAATTTTTAGGTATTTATGTGCTAAAAAATGAGGATTTCAAGTATGCACGTTGAAGAGTAAAGAATCAGAATCGTGTGAGAACAAACGGTTTGAGAATTGAAGATCAAACGAAGAAGTTATGGTTTTTTGAAGATTGTTTGCTGCAGAAAAAACTATTCCCATGCCACAGCGGAACTATTCCCATGCCGCAGCATAAAAAAGTTGTAAAATGGACAGAAACTTCATTCCGCGGTGCAATGTGGGAAATTTATGTTTGGAAATTTTTCTGTCAGAGCATGCTGCACGAAAATGATCATAACTTGAGGTAGAAAACTCCGGTTGACCTGGTTTTGGTGGTGTTTTAAAGCTAAGACTACAACTTTTATGTTTTGATCATGGCCCAGTTCGACTTGGAAGATGGTTAAAAATTCAAACGAAAGTTACATTAGTGCTTGGAGATGTGCAGATTTGTTATTATGCATTTTTAATTGAAGTATAACTTTTTAGCATAATACCCTCACAACTTTAATATTATAAATCGATGTTCTTAGCAATATTTTAGAGAGCTAAGGTTTATAATATCAAATATAATTAGAAAGGGGCAAGGAGAGGAGATCTTACCTAGGGTTTCATCTACTTATTCTTGTACTTCATGGTTTTCAAGATTTCGAGGTTTGATTTCCTTATGATCATGTGTAACTAAATACTTTTCTAGGGATCCAATGTAGCCTAATAAGAAGGTTTAATGTCTTTATTAATTCTATTTGTTTTATCAATCCATTGTAATTCTAGTTTCATTCATTGTCCTTTATTCAACCTTTAATTGGTGTTATTGCTTGATCACCATTAATATTAATTAATTAATTGATTGAGTGAGACAAGGTTAGACTACACACCCTAGCTAATCTTGAATAGCTCGTGTGAATGAATGATTAGTATTTTTTGCATACAACCTAACAGAATGCTAATTGGTTCGTGATTACTTGAATGATTAGTATTTGTGCATACGCCCTGACAGATGCGCCTTTATTCATGATTTCGAGTGCTCTTGTGTTTAATGGGTTTTTAATCATTAGGCTAGACTATACACCCTAGCTAGTCTCATGTTAAAGATACTAGGTTAATCCCAAACGCCTTACGGTAATACCTTAATTATGTGAGTGCGAACCCTAGAAATTGGATTGTGATAACAATAGTTTGATAGTTGGCATAAAACTAGATTATTATGGTGAAATGTGATACCTAGGTTGTAGTTCATTGGTTCTTAAATTAGTTTTTGTTGGTGTTATTTTGGCTCATTCAGTAGTAGTTAATTTTTTTTTTTTTTTTTTTTTTTACTTTTAGTTTTAATCACTAGTTCTTTAATTTGCTTGAATTTATTTGTTTAATTAAGGCATAGTTATTAGGATTACTTGATAACTTACAAATCTCTATGGGATGGACCCTTGCTTTTGCACACTATACTGCGATAGCTATTCGTGCACTTGCGAGGAAGTAAAATTGTTCATCAGTGATCTTTCTTTCCTCTGCTCGAATAGAGTCTTTTGTGCTTATTCTTTTTTATGATGTAGCTCTTGGTGTTCCCTTGTAAATAAATTCCAAATATATGAAAGAAACTTTTGATCACTTGTGATAGCACTTTTATAACTTAAGTACCTCACAAAACAAATATATCATAACTGATCATAGAACTTGCAAAACGTTATAAATAACAAGATTATTAAGAACTTGAGATTACAACACAAGTAATTCTTTGAGAAGAATTGGAATAATCTTATTCATAGTATTTGCAACAATGAAAACTTTACAAGTAAAAAAAAATGATCAAGCTATAAACGAGTTCGGAATTACTGATAATAAGGGTGAAGATGCTCAACATTCCAAGCTCACGACACTTCAGAACCATTAAGCCTTTTGAGGTGATATGTTTTAGGTCGTATCACCTTAGCGACACGATATGGGCCTTCCCAGTTAGGTCCCAATACCCCCGCACTTAGTTCTCTTGTATCGAGAAGGACTTCTTTTAACACCAAGTCGCCAACCTGGAAATCTCTTCTCCTTACTTTAAAGTCGAAGAATCTTTTTGTACACTGCTGGTAGGAAGCTATCCTTAACCAAGCCTTGTTGCAGTGTTCTTCAACTAAGTCCGGACTTGCACATATGAGTGCTTAATTGTCTATTTCATTGTAGGACTCTCTCCGAAGTGAACCAGCTCTTACTTCCACTAGGATCATAGCCTCGCAGCCATATGCTAACGAGAGGGGTGTTTCCGAAGCAGAGGTTCTTAGAGTCGTTCTATATGCCCATAGAACTTTTGGGAGATCATCAGCGCAATTGCCCTTGGCTGCGCCAAGCTTGGCCTTCAATGTGTGCTTAATAGTCTTGTTGACAGCTTCAAGTTAACTATTAGCCTACGGTCTTGCTACTGAGGCGAATTTCTTATGAATCCCCAGCTCTTTGCAAAACTACTTGAATTCCTCATTATCGAACTATTTCTCGTTATCAGAGATTAGTGTATGAGGAATCTATAGCGGCACACTATATTATTAAAGACGAAGTCTTTGAGCTTCTTTGTAGTGATCGCGGCCAAAGGCTTTACTTTGACCCACTTAGTGAAATAATCCACAACAACCACAACATATTTGATGCCACCTTTACTGGTTGGCATGGGTTTGATGAGATCAATTCCCCACATAGAGAATGGCCAAGGACTGGTCATCATCGTTAACTGGTGGGAAGGAGCTCGCGGAATGTTCGTGAATCTCTAGCATTTATCACACTTCTTCACAAAGTTGAAGGCATCTTCATGAAGTAAAGGCTAATAATATCCTTGGCAGATAATTTTATTGGCAGGAGATCGTGCGACAATGTGATTACCATAGATCCCTTCATGTATCTCTCTCATGATATAATCTACTTCATCATCCATTACACATCGAATGAGGGGAGTGCTAAACCCTTATTTATACAATTGATCTCCGATGAGAGTGTAACGAGCAGCTCTAGTTCATAGGAGTCTTGCCTCAGTCTTGCTATTAGGAAGAACCACATCTTTGAGATACTAAATAATCGGAGTCATCTAGGAAACAGACTCAGTTGCGGCTACGACCTGATTAGGTGAGCTGATATTGGAAGCCTCGATGTACTTGATTGGAATACTGTCCGGAGTATCGAAGTCCAACGATAAGGCTATCTTTGCCAAAGCATCCGTGATAGAATTACTATCTCTTAAGATTTTCCTGATCGTATAGTGCTTGAAGGGCTCGAGTGTGGCATTGGCTTTCTTTAAGTAACTGATCATATTCTCTTCTTTGACTTGATATTCTCTTAGAATATGATTAACAACCAGCTGGGAGTCTCTATTAATGTCGATCATATCTGATCCCATTTTTCTTGCTAGTCGCAGACCAACAAATATCACCTCATATTCGGCCTCATTATTCGTAGCTTTGAATTCAAACCTGAGGGCTCCATAAATGCGAGTTCCCTCAAGCTGATGAGCAAAGGACCAGCCCTGGCTCTTCTTCTATTCAAAGATCCATCAATGTAAAGACTCCAGGTTGCCAAGTTCTGAGCAGTTTTTTGGACAACTTCACTAGTTGGTTGTTCGGATTCCAGATCTGGCTGATGAGAGAACTCTAAAATAAAGTCAACAACAACCTACCCTTTAATTGATGTTTTTGGTCTATAATGTAGATCAAATTGACTTAGTTTCATAGCCCACTTAAACAACTTACCTGAAGCCTCTCGCTTCTAAAGGACCTACCTGAGTGGGTAGTTGGTTAAAACATGGATGGTGTGGGCATGAAAGTAAGGTCGCAGTTTCCTAGAAGTGATCAGTAGGGCATAAGCTAATCGTTCCATCTCTGGATACCGAGTCTCAACGTTCAGCGGTCGTTTGCTCATGTAATACACTGGCCATTGAATTCTGCCTTCTTCCCGAATGAGAGTTGTGCTTACCGCATTTTGAGAGACGGACAAGTAGAGAAATAGGATTTCCTTTGGAAGGGACTTGGACAGAAGATGTGGCTTTCTGAGATGCTCTTTTATGCTCTAGAAGGCTCGCTCACACTTTGGAGTCCATTCAAATCTCTTGTTGGCCTTGAGTATATTGAAGAATGGCAAACAACGATCTGTTGCTCTCGATATGAAGCGACTAAGAGCCGCTATTCTCTCATTTAAGCTCTGAACTTGCCTTTGATTGGCAAGACTTTTCATATCTAGGAGAGCTTGGATCTTCTTGGGGTTGACTTCAATTTCCCAATGGTTAACCATATACCCCAGGAATTTCCCTAAGGATACTCCGAACGAACACTTAAGAGGATTAAGTTTCATTCTATATCTCCACAGTATGTCCAATATTTCTGCGAGGTTAATTATGTGATCTGAAATGACATGCGACTTGACCAGCATGTCATCAACGTAGACCTCCATTGATTTCCCAATTTTCTTGGAAAACATATGGTTAACCAGACGCTGGCAGGTCTGCCCAGCCTTTTTCGGACCCAAGGGCATGACTTTATAGTAGTACAGTCCTCGATCTGTAATAAATGAGGCATGCTCCTTGTCAGGCATGTATATCGGGATCTGATTATACCCCGAGTAGGCATCCAATGAATCTTAATAGCTCGTGCCTGGAAGTGGCATCAACGAGCTGATCGATTCTGGGTAAATGGAAACTATCCTTCGAACAAGCTTTGTTGAAATTCGTGAAATTAACAAAAGTTTGCCATTTGTCGTTGGGTTTCTTCACCAAAGCAGGAGTGGCTACCTAACTCGAGTAATGAACCTCTTGAATAAACCCGATTGAGAGGAGTTTATCCACCTTAACCGTAAGAGTAAGATAACGCTATAGGTCTATGGCTCTTCTTTTCTAGCAAACTAGCTTGATCTTACTGTCGATGTTGAGTGCATGACATATTAAATTCGGCCTGATCCCAATCATGTCAACATGAGTCCACGCAAAAATATCTATATTATACCTGAGGAAGCTTGTTAGGTTGGTAGCGAGCTGAGTGCTGAGATTGCTTCTGATTCTCAATACACAAGTCTGCTCATTCTAGTCAACTGATACCTCAGATTGAGTCTCAACAAGCCCACTGTGGGAATACTTCTCCTAAACACGAGGATCCATGTTGTCTTTCATTAGACCTCGTTGTGGTTCGATCCTACTGATCACTATAGCTTGCTCAAGAACGCCCACTGGCTTCCCTTTCCCTTTGCATGCCATTTGCATTGCTTTTATATAGTAGTCGCGAGATTCACGCTAAGACCCTTTGACCTCCCCACACCCCGTCGGAGTGGAAAATTTCATCTTCAAATGATAGATGAAGGTGACAACTTTGAAGTTCTAGAGTAGAGGTCATCCCAATATGCCATTGAAAGTGGACGGACAGTCTACCACTAGAAATTTTGTCATCTTGGTCACTTCGTGGGTCTTACCCAAAGTTACAAGAAGTGCAATCGCTCCCTTGGGAATCAAATGGTCCCTTGTAAAGCCATAGAGGGGGATAGAGACAGGCTTCAAATCTGTCTCTTCCAATTGCATTTCCTTGAATGCTTGCTGAAATAGGATATTCACAGCTCTCACAGCATCCACCAACATTTTGTGGACTTTGTATCGACCTATTTCAGTCGCGACGACGAGTGCATCCTCATGAGGGTGATGTAATCGTACCACATCTTTCTCTGAGAATGTAATCTCCTCCTCCCTACACACCTTAGCAAGTCACTGCATCGTGTTTAACACACTCATGGAGTCATGGCAAGCTTCCCGAGTGCACTTCTCCTTAGTACCTTTAGAATTCCCCGTGATGTGTGGCCTTCCAAATATAATTCCAACGAAGTGGAATCCTTTATGACCACGATGTCTCTTCCCATCATCCTCTTGATCCTTCTCCCGAATGGGAGTTAGACCATCAATATACTCCTTGAAGTGCCCTTTTTTAATGAGATCTTCAATAGCCTGCTTAAGAGCTCGACATTTATCGGTATGGTGCCTATTGTCCCAATGATAATGGCAATACTTCTTGTTATTTCTTATAGAAGTTGGATTTTTCATGTGCTCTGGCTCTGTGAGCAGATTAGCTTCTTCTGATTTATCCAGAATAGCTGATACCGATGCGTTCAATGGAGTGTACTAATTTTTGTCGCTATCGCGATAAGGAACTTGGGCATAAGATTTCTTAGGCTCAAACCATTGTTTCTTTCCCTTTCCCTGATCGTCATTAGCCCATTTACGATCAGGCCTTCTACTACTCTCTCCTCGATTTTCCTCCCTCTGACTGGGAGTGTTGGTCGAAGGACAATGGTCGTGGTGATTCAAAGCAGCCACTGAATTTTCAATTCTAGGATATTTCTCAGTGAGGTTGTAGAAGCGGGTCGGTTTGCGAGCAAACTCTCGCAATAATAAGAGTTTGAACTGATTCTTCGGGTGCATTAGCCACCTTGTTTAGCTCCCTATGGAACATGTCGATATATGACTGGAGGGATTCATTCCTCTCCTACTATTTGTTGCTCAGATAGCTCAACAGCGTTGAGGATTTCCTATTAGCCTAGAAGTATCTCAAAAACAACGAACTCATTTGCTACCATGAGTTGATGGATCTTGACAGAAGTGATCTAAACTAGCACTTATCATGGACAGTTAGAATCACTACTAAGCTACGAAATCTTGCCAAGTTGGAAACTTGGTGAAGCTTCATGAGGTCATTAAACTCATAGAGATGATCCTGCGGATCAGAATTCCCATCGAATGCTCACATATCGGGCATTCTAAACCTTGACAGGAGAAAAGCAGTCAACACTGCTGGAGAAAAGGGAGACGCCTCAGTGACCTGCCCTCACTCATTCTACTAAGCTCTAAGCTGATCCAGAGCTCGCTATAACTCCTTAATCTAAGGAACCAAAGCCACCTAAGGATCACTTTTTGCAATGTGGGTTCGCTCCCCACCATTGCGATTAAGGAAAGACCACAGATCGGACTATTCTTCGCTTTAGCCGAAACCTCTGGCATACCTTGACACATTCTGGCTAGAGCCATGTGAAGGCACTAAATGACTTGGGGAGTTATCCCGACCTTTGCAATGGTTAGAATCGACACGTGTTCGGTAGGTATTTCCCTCGCGGTGATGGTCGAAACTATCATTCCGGCGATAGTGGGAATCTCCATGTCGATAGTGGGAATCTTCATGTCGTGCACTGTTATGGGGGTGCCCATGCGACATGGCGTGAGATGACTCATGATGTAACATACCACCAAGTTGCAAAGCCACAAGTATTTTACCTGCCTCACGACCGGTATTCACTGGTCCCTTCGAGCCTCTTGGCCTATTGTCAACCACCTACTTTCCCTTATTTTTACGCGCTGTAGTGCGCATGGTATGAGCTTTTGCCCATTTCCATGCTTTAGCACAACATACATGCATTTTTGGAGGTGGTACCACCTTGTCAAAATTGGGTGGTACAACCTGATCCAAACTATCTAACTTTGATTAACCGTTTGGTGAGTATTATTGAACCTCTCTAGATAATTCATCACAGTCGGATCAAGCTGAGAGGTCGAGGGAATGTCCATCGCAGTACCTTGAGGAATTGGAGGCACTTCGGGAGAAGTAACATCCTGTACTTAGGGGATTTCCTCGTTGTTAGTGCTAGTTTGCTCAGTTTCAAAATCACGAGCCATTTGTTCAAAAGTAGAACTGATTTATTAGAGATTTTGAATGAAGAGCGGATATAAAATTAAGCCCTTCTTCTAATACCAAGCTATTGATACGTGATTTTGACACCAACGACTCGCACATGCAAAGTGCTAAGCTGGTCTTAGAAATTACACATGAATGATTATGATCAGATACAAAGACTGTATAATAAATGAGAGATATGATTTTTAAAGTGGTTCAGATACTTAAAGTGAATCCTACGTCCACTGTTTCTTTTATATATGAGAGATTACAGGAGGTCGCATATAGTGAACAACGAACAGAGGTACAATAACTAAGTATTCAGAGAGAATATCAAGTTAGTCTCTTTCTCGTAAGTTATCTTTGCTTTGAAAATAAAGATTATAATCAGAATGAGGGTTCAATATCAGAATCCCGAAAATGAGAGGGGGAGTCCTCCATTTATAGTAAAAGAATTCAATGTAATGATTACAAATCTGCAAGTTGTTAGGTGATATGCAAGTCCTCCCTTGCCTCTCATTGGCTGATAACTTAAGAAATATCCTCAAAGTATCTAGGGCTTGGATAGGTGTGCAGGCTTCAGTCACTCATAGACGAAACCTGAATCTGCTAAGTTTGTGACAGCCATATTCTTTCTATCATGGAGCAACGTGGCAGCTCCTGGATGGCTCAAAGCCTTCCTGAACTCTGATTGGTGTTTGCTGATGTAGGCTAACGTCATCCCTGTTTTTTTAGGCATAACAAAATAATTAAAATGAAAATCATGAATTTTAAGGATGAACATCATTAATATTATTTAAAAAGAAAAGAATGGCTACCATAAAAAAAAAACTTTAGATTGATGATGTTGTGATGGGCAAAGTCTTGACCACGTTTAACACACAATAATAATTCAAATCCTAAAATTTTTTCTTCTAATGTAGTAACTATGGTCTTGATTCTTGAAACACCATGAAAGTTTCAGCATTGTTGTGGCATTACTTTAATATGCATTGGCGTTTCATGGCCCTCCTTGCTCATGCTAAATGAGAATTACCTTTTATTGGTATAATATATTTTGTGTCATCACCTATCAGCTTAAGCTTTTAGGTGGAATGACAACTTAACATGGTATCAGAGTCAAAGGTCTTTAAGTTTCACATACAAACTGGATATAAAAAAAAAAAAAAATCCAAATTCGATGTAAGGAGACCTCTTCAACTTAAACTTCTAGGTAGGATAACAACTTAACATGATATCTGAAGAGACATCAAATTAAATAAGTGTACAAATAAAAGTCAAGTTTAAAATCAAACAAAAACATAAAAATAAACCATACAATAGCCACAAAATTGTTTATATATACAAGCTTGCAATTGAAAAGGAATCAGGCCAACGGTGACGCAAGATTGGCATCGGAATTGCCAAGGCATCATGGTAGGGAACATGATGCCCTGACGCTTGAAACAAGCCCCCCAACCAACCCACCGAAACATATTTGGTTACGCAAGACAGCTCAGTTCACATAATCTTTAAATATCTTCGCTTGCCTAAAAACAAGTAAAAACATAGTACTAAACTTATAAACTCTGCATACTTAACATTAATTCATATAAATTGAGGTGATATATAATAATCAATCAATTAAAGATTAAAGATTAAATTAAGAGATATATAAAGATATACAATTACACAACAATACCGTAATGTTTACAGAAGTTTCAATGTAAATGTTAATGTTTATGTGCTGGAGATAACTAAGAAAAGAATGAGAGCATGATCCGAATGAAGAAAAATGCCTGAATTTTCTTTAAGTTCAAAATGAGTTTACACTTCAACTAATAAAGCAGATTTTACACTATTACACCAACCATGCAGACATAAAATAACTTGATTTAATCTGAATCTACTGACTTAATACCAACTAAACAACAACTATGTAACACATCCCATATAATCCGGGACACATATTAAGCATTACAAAATAAGTATAACTTTGCAGTATTACAAATGGACCCCTGGCATATTGCCTTTCAAATTTACCGCCAAAAACATATTTGAAACATCAGTTGAACTGCTGCATTTCTAGCCAAGTATCAACCTTCAATAGTAAAAAATAGAAACTGATGATATTTTTGAATTGGAGACTTAACTTTATGATTAATGTTTTGCTTCTGTTAATTTACCAGCTTCTGATGCCTGACTGAAATGATATGGTGAAACAAGACTCTCCTTATAAGAAGCTATTTTAAGTCCAGCTTTATGACTAGAGAACAAAACATTCTCAATTTTTCTTGTTCTAGTATTGAATGAAGCTATATAATTTCGATTTATATCCACTACCACTTCATCTTCATCCTTTGGAATACTCAATGGCGTTACGTGTTGTAGATATCCAAATTGGCAGTCAGCACTATGCAATGGTAAGTTCATCAACTTAATCCACGATTCTTTCACTCCATAATGCTTCATAATCCAAACCTCTATGAATACTGTATATGTGTTAGTACCTCTAAAACAACCCAATGAAGTCCTCAAATTCTCAAAAGGAGGAGGAGATGAAAACTCCTTGAACTTCTCCTCAACTAAATCAAAGTAAATTATTTTATCATCCTCGTCTCCCTTTTGTGTTACCCAATGTGGAATTCCATTCACAAGGGTTATTCCTAACTCATCGGTTAAATCCCCATAAGGGAATCAAAATTTTCAAGGTGTTTCCAGGAATTTGCTTTAAGATTATAAACATATCCACAGACTAATGAAATACATCAAGTAACAACCACTACCATTTTGTAAGTATCAACAGATGAACTGTAACCAAGCCGGAAAGAACATAGTCTAAAAATTTGTCAGCCTCAAGAATAGAAAAACTAAAAAAACTTGGTTGCGAAATCATATAGAGTTCCTTAGTTGTTGGATTCCATAGAATGAATCTCGTTGAGTTCCGTGGGAGTCTCAAACCCTTTTCCAAATGTATTAGTAACTGTTATGCCTAGGAAACCAAGGGCTAACGTGGGAAATCACATGATGGAGTGTGACCTGCTCTCGTCAGAGCGGTAAGTGCCCGCCAGACTTGCCAGACGCTGTGGAGATCCCATGTGTCTATTCCCTACCCCAAATTGCGTGAAATCAGTATAAAAATGAGAAAACCCCTTCATTGAGGGGATTCGGCCATTTTACACTCTGAATTAGTTATCTCTCTCTCCTGTATCTTTGCATTTACTTTTCACTAATCATTTGTAAGTCAGTCCGCTGTTGCGACCTGACCCACAATATCAATACAACTATCAGTGGACGTAGGACTTGCTACCTTAGTATCCGAACCACTTTAAAAAGCTCTCACTACTACATTTACTACCCTTTATCCATACTCACGTGTCTCTCTTGGCCAACCAACGTTGCGCACGTGTCGATTAGTTGGTGTCAAAATCACGCATCAACAGTTTGGCGCTAGAAGGAGGGCCGATTTAGTGTTCATTCTTCATCAGGAGAATCTCTAACCTACTGGTCCTACAGCAACAAATGGCCCGCCAATCTGAACCGGAGCAAGCCAACTAGCGTGCTAAGGAGTTCCCCTAACCTAGGGGGATACCTCTTCCAAGATACTTCCAGTTCCACAAAATGCTGCGGTGGATATCCTAGCAACTTTGCAACTTGACCCTGCCATCAGAAGCTACCTGGAGAGGTTCAACAATACTCTCTAGACGGTCAACCAAAGGTTGGACCGTTTGGACCGTTTGGACCAAGGCGTGCCTTCTAGAATAGCTGGGGTGGTGCAATCGCCAAAAATGCCTGCAGGTTGTGCGAAAGCGCAGCAAAGGGAAATAGCCCGTGCCGCGAGCACTGCAGCGCGTAGACGTAAGGGTAAGCAAGTGGCAAAAAGCAAGCCTACGGGCTCCAAAGGGCCAGCGAACACAAACCATGCCCTAAGCAGGGTGTCGGCAAAGCTGAGATTTGACGAAAAAGCAAATCCCGAGCTATCCCATGCCACGTCGCAGGCGGGGCAATTCTTATCACCGCCAGCAGAGCGATCCTGATCGCCATCATGTGGGTGGTCCCCACACCTTGCAGGGCTGTTCGTACCTGTAACGCCCCACTTGAGGTACGTAGTTATTATTCCTTCTTTTGCTCTTATTTGAGTTGGTTTCTTGGTAATATTGTTTGGTTGACCTTTGATTGAGTGTTGTGTTGAAACTTGCCCTGAAATTGGTCGAAAATAGAAGAAGTTCAGTGTTCCAAGCTTCGCCGGGGCGAAGAAGAATATTCGCCGCGACGAAGATGTGTTGAAACCACGGGGAAACTCTCTGGGCAGTTTCGCCGCGGCGACAGAAGCTTCTTCGCCGCGGCGACGGGCCGACCAAAATGTTTGTTAAGTTTTAGATATTTTCTTCCCTAAGGGCAATTTGACCATTCTACCCCTAATTAGCAGGAAAAGTGGGGAGTAAAATGTAAGGAATTTTCATGGAGAATATGTTGCTATGGGGGTGTGTTTGTAATGAATCAAAGGATATAGATAGAATTCCCAAAGAAGAGTAAGGGCAAAATGGGAATGCTTGTGTATAAATTTCATTAAAAGGAATTAAGACATTGCAAACCCCTCATTCTTCTTCTCCATCGCCACTCTCCTCTCTTGCTTCCTCTCAATTTCTCTTTCTTTTGATCAAGGAGTTTTAAAGGGCTTTTGGAGTGATTTGGGGTAGAAAATCAACCTAAGGCATCCTAAGGTAAGGATTCTTGCTTTGGTTGTGAAGCTTTGTGAGTTTTAGTATATATTGAATATTGAGGGTTTTTGTTCTTTTGTTTAAGAGTAGAGAAAAAGTCAAGCAAACCAAGTGAAAGGAAGAGCTAGTGAAATCTCTCCATAACAAGGTAAGTAAATCCCAACCCAAGTTGAGATTTGAGAATTTTCTTGATTAGGGTTTTGATAGCAATTATGTATGTATGTTGTATACATGTTATATGCCATGTTATTGAGTCTTAAATGGAGATTTCTAGTGCTTTGTGATTGTTTATACATTTCAAATATAAGAAGTGAGATGTGGGTTGGAAAGGTAGTTTGAGATGGAATTGAAGGATATTGAGGAATCCTTTTTGGAAGTGTCTTTCTTTGGCAGGATTTGTGGCTATGTGAGGGGGTTTCTCCCCATTTTGGATGGTTAGAGAAAGACTTAGAATTATTGTTATAGTAGAGTTTTATTATGCACTTGAGTTGTTTGATGAAATGCCTAATAGAGGTTTGAGTATGAGTAGTGAACCTTAATTCTTGCAACATTGCATGTTGGCATTTCATAAGTGCATTAGTGGAGATGAACCATCCATAGGCACTAATTGTGCATTGAGAAGTGACCTAAAAAAGAGTAGGAAACTTTGTGTATGCACTTACTCTATGAGTAGAGAACTTGGTGGATGCAACTATTCTAAGGGTAGAGAGAATGAGAAGTGCTAGAATAGAGTGAATGAGAAGAGTAGTAGAAATGGGTTGATACTTTGTGATCACCACCCGAATAGCCATTAGAGATGGGTTGATGCTTTGTGATCATCACCCGATAAGTATTAGAAACGGGTGGATGCTTTGTGACCACCATCCGGTTAGTTATTAGAGAAGGGGTTGATGCTTTGTGATCATCATCCGACATTTATTAGAAGTGCGTTGATGCTTTGTGATCATCACCCGACAGTGATTAGAGACGGGTTAATGCTTGGTGATCGTTACCCGAAAGTCATGAGGAACGGGTAGGTGCTAGGTGGTCTCCACCCGATAGTTACGAAAACCGGGTAGGTGCTTCGTGATCCCCACTCGGTAGTCACTAAGAACGGGTTGGTGCTGTGTGAATTCCACCCGATAGTCATGGAGAGTGAGATGGTGCTGTGTGAACACCATCCGGCCGTACCTCCGGTAAGATGAGGCCATGACGTTTAGTAGAAACAGAAATAGTGTAAGGAAAGATTAAGAGTAATACATACAGGGACAGACAGATAGAGGGCTTTACTTACTGAGCATTATTTTGTGCTTACCCCGTTATTTTTCCTTTGTGGATGCAGGATCTAGGTGATGATGCAGTCGGAGGGGCGTCGGCAAGCGAGGAGCAATAGCTACACTATTTCCCCTGTTTTGTCTTTTAAAATGACTTTTTTGTAAACAATACTTTTTGTGTATAAAAGACATATGACTTATAATGAAAAGAAAGTTTTTGGGCCCAATTTTCTATTGTTATTATGCATGCATTGTATTAGCTTATAGCAGTTGTTATAGTACCACTGCGAGGGTCATGAAAATACCTCGCACCATCTATCGCCTTCACACGCCTCTAGCCAGTATGTGTCGAGAGCGGCCGGAAGTGCCGACCGAGGTGAAGAGGAGTCCAACCTCTGGACTTTCCTGAACCATAATCGCGAGGGCTAGACTCGCATGGGTGAAAGCAATCCCCAACTAGCTCCGTTACCACAAATTGAGGAGCTGCAGCGAGCTCTGGACAGACTGAAAGAGCAGCAAAGCTAGCAGGGCCAGGTCGCCTCTGCATCCCCCTTCTCTCCCGAAGTATTAGCCACTCCACTCCCACCGGGGTTCAGGATGCCCGACATGCGACCGTTTGATGGGAACCATGACCTGCAGGATCATTTGTATGAGTTCAATGACCTGATGGAGCTTCACTAGGTTTCGGATCTTGCAAAATGTCGTTGTTTGGCCGTGACTTTAACTTCTCATGCTAAACGGTGGTTAAGGTCGCTCCCAGCAGGATCGATCAGTTCGTGGCCTTAGATGAGCACGACGTTCCTATGACATTTCCAAGCAAATCAAAATTTTTCGATGCCTTTGAGCTATCTTAGCAACATAAGGCAAGAAAGGGATGAATCCTTACAATCCTACATTGACCGTTTCCACAGGGAACTCAACAAGGTGGCTTATGCTCCCGAAGTGTCCATCCGAACACTCATAATAGCTGGAGTTCGCCCGCAAACCGACTGTGGAAAGAATTACAGGCTGAGGATGATGTTTCCCTCACCAGATTCCATAACCTTGCAGAGAAATATCTCCAGATAGAAAATTCGCTGGTGGCACTCCGCCGTCGCGACTCCAGTGCTCCTGGCAGTATGTCTGGTAAGGGGGAAAGCTGAAGGGCTGATCACGGAGGGGCGACCGACAATCAGCAAAAAGGGAAGAAACCTCGCTACGAGCCTAGAAAGTCCTATGCACCTGTTCCTGTCGCTATCGCGACAAGCACCAATATACTCCATTGAACGCCTCTGTATCTGCCATTCTTGATAAATCTGAAAAAGCCAGTCTGCTCAGAGAGCCCGAGCCCATGAAAACCCCTGCAACAGCCAAAAATAATAAAAAGTATTGTCGCTATCATCGGGACAATGGGCACCATACTGACGAGTGCCGAGCTTTGAAACAAGTAATCAAAGAGCTTATCAAAAAGGGGCATTTCAAGGAGTACATCGATGACTCTGCTCCCTCGAAAGAGAAAGATCGAAAGGAGCCGAGTAAGAAGCACCGCGATTAGAAAGGTGTGCTCAGTCTCAATTTGATTTTCAGGGGACCGCATTTCGCTGGAAATTTGCAAGGTGCCCAAGAAAGGTATGCTTGTGAAGCACATCATGACTCCATTAGAGTGATAAGTGCGGAGCAACGACCACGAAAGGTTCGCAGGGAGGTAGAAATCTCCTTCTCCGAACAGGATGTGACGAGGATGCATCATCCTCACGACGACGCCCTTGTAATCACTCCCCTGATAGGGTGCTATAACATCCAAAGAATGTTAGTGGATAACGGAAGTGTTGTGAACATCCTGTTCGCATCCACTTTTGAAAGGATGAATCTGGACGAGGCTGACCTGAAGCCTGCCTCGTTCCCGCCATATGGATTCACAGGAGACCATCTACTCCCCAAGGGAACAATCTCACTCCCAGTCACGCTGGGCGATTTTGATGAACTGACCAGGTAATGGAGTTCTTAGTGGTAGACTGCCCATCAACCTTCAATGGGATCCTTGGGCGACCTCTGCTAAGACAATTCAAGGCGGTCACTTCAATTTACCATCTGAAGATGAAGTTCCCCACCCCGACAGGGATCGGGGAAGTCAGCGGGTCTTAACACACATTGCACGACTGCTATGTAAAAGCGATCCAGATGGCGTACAAAGGGAAAGGCATCGCGCGCGGCAATCACAGCCAAGCCATGGCGATCAACAGGATCGATCCACGACCTGATCTAGCCGAGGACAACCTAGACCCTCGCATTTAAGACTGTCCTTCTAGCGAGCCAGTTGAGGACCTGACAGAAGTGCTGGTCGACCAGAAAGAGCCGAGCAGGGTGTTAAAAGTTGGTAAAAACCTTAATCCCCTGCTCGCTACCGAACTAACAAGCTTCCTCAGGGAAAACATCGATGTGTTTGCATGGTCGCACACAGATATGGTCGGGATCAGCCTGAATGTCATTTGCCATGCATTAAATATCGATAGTGAAGCCAAACTATCCAGAGCAGTACTCTACCCTAAAGCTAGAGGTGGACAACCTCCTTAATAACGGATCCATCCGGGAGGCACTATACCCGATCTGGGTCGCCAACCTGGTTCTGGTAAAGAAGCCCAATGGCAAGTAGCGAACCTGCGTCGACTTCAGCGACCTCAACAAAGCTTGCCCTAAAGACAGCTTCCCCCTGCCAAGAATTGACCAGCTCATGGATGCCACCTCAGGGCATGAGCTGCTAAGTTTCATGGACGCATACTCGGGGTACAATTAGATTTCGATGTATGCGCCGAACAAAGAGCACACATCTTTCATTACAGATTAGGGACTGTATTGCTATAAGGTCATACCCTTCGGCCTCAAGAACGCTGGCGCGACCTACCAGCGACTGGTTAACTGAATGTTCTCCGACCAGATCGACAAGTCAATGGAGGTCTACATAGATGACATGCTGGTCAAATCCCATGTCGCTTCAGATCACGTAGCGCATCTCGCAGAGATCTTTGATATCCTCCGGCTATACAGAATGAAACTGAACCCTCTCAAGTGTTCGTTCGGGGTATCCTCGGGTAAGTTCCTAGGGTACATGGTTAACCAACGGGGAATAGAAATCAACCCTGAAAAAATTCGAGCACTCCTCGATATGGAAAGCCCGACCAGCAAAAAATAGGTCATGAGTCTTAACGGGTGAATAGCGGCACTCAGTCGTTTCATATCGAGATTAACAGATCGCTGCTTGCCCTTTTTCAATGTTCTGAAGGCCAATAAGAAATTTGAATGGACTCCCGAATGTGAACAGGCATTCCAAAGTATAAAAGAACACCTCGGGAAGCCACCTCTCCTCTCCAAGCCTCTTCCACAAGAGATCTTGCCCCTGTACCTGTCCGTTTCTCAGTTCGCGATCAGTGCAGCCCTAGTTCGAGAAGTGGAAAAAGTTCAATGGCTTGTTTACTACGCGAGCAAGCGCCTGTCGGATGCTGAGATGCGGTATCCGAAAATGGAACGATTAGCCTATGCCCTGCTGATCGCTTCCAGAAAGCTACGACCTTACTTTCACGCCCATATGATCCAAGTAATGACTAATTACCCCCTCAGGCAGGTCCTCCAGAAGCCAAAAGCTCGGATAAATTGCTCAAATGGGGCATGGAATTAAGCCAGTTCGACCTAAAGTACAAGCTCAGGTCGACCATTAAAGGGGAAGTTGTTGCTGACTTTATTTCAGAATTCTCTTATCTCCCGAGCGAGTCAGAGCAACAGCCCAGCGAAGCCATCCAAGAGAACATTCAGAACCTATCGACCTGGAGCCTCTATGTCGACGGGTCATCGACCAGGAAAAGGGCAAGAGCAGGTCTTCTCCTCTTGAGTCTCGAAGGGGCTCGCATTCACGGCATCCTACGGTTCGGATTCAAGGCGACCAACAACGAAGCTGAGTACGAAGCTCTACTCGCTGGATTATGGTTGGCCAGAGAAATGGGTGCAACCGCGATCAACATCCATAGCGACTCTATGCTGGTCGTCAACCAAATCCTAGGAGAATATCAAGCCGAGGAAGAAAACATGATCCGTTATCTGAAAGAAGCTAAGGCCGCGCTCGAGCTGTTCAAGCACTTCGTGATCACCCAGATCCCCAGAGATAGCAACTCTGTGGCGGATGCCTTGGTAAAGATAGCCTTATCGTTGGACTCAGAGGCACCTGATAGCATTCCTGTTCGGTTCATCAAGGCTCCGAGCAATTAGATTCCTGGATGTTGCCCATTTACAGGTATCTCAAGGATGGGATCTTGCCCGACGACAAGGTCGAGGTGCGGGTCCTGCAAACAAGATCTGCCTATTACTCTCTCGTCGGAGACCAGCTGTACAGGCGAGGGTTCAGCGCCCCTCTCTTCCGATGTGTGACTAGTGAGGAGGCAGATTATATCATGAGGGAAATTCATGAAGGGATCTGCGGTAATCACACTGCCGCACGATCTCTCGCGAACAAGGTTGTTTGTCAAGGGTATTATTGGCCCCGGATCCAAGAAGACACCCACAATTTTGCCAAAAGGTGTGACAAGTGTCAGCGGTTCGTGAACATTCCATGAGCCCCCTCTCACGAGCTGATAACGATGACTAGCCCCTGGCCATTTTCCATGTGGGGGATCGACCTTATTGGTCCCATGCCAATCGGAAAAGAGGGAGTTAAGTATGCCGTGGTCGCGGTAGACTATTTCACAAAATGGGTGGAAGCTGAACCGCTGGCCGCGATCACGACCAGAAAACTGAAAGACTTCGTTTTCAAGAATATAGTGTGCCGCTACGGAATTCCTCACACCTTCATCTCGGATAATGGAAAGCAATTCGACAACGAGGAGTTAAAGCAGTTCTGCGACGAGCTGGGCATCCATAAAAAATTTGCCTTAGTCGCAAGACCGCAAGCAAATGGCCAAGTTGAAGCTGTCAACAAGACCATCAAGCACACTCTAAAGGCCAAGCTAGGGGCGGCCAAGGGAAATTAGGCCGACGATCTCCCCGAAGTCCTATGGTTGTACAGGACAACTCTGAGAACTTCTACCTCAGAAACGCCTTTTTCGCTAGCCTATGGCTGCGAAGCAATGATTCCTGTGGAGGTAGGAACTGGTTCTCTTCAGAGGGACTTGTACGATGAGGTTGAAAATGAAGCACTAGTGAGAGCGAGATCTAGATCTTGTTGAAGAACACCGTAGCAAGGCTTTGCTAAGGATAGCAGCCTACCAACAACGTGCGAAGAGGTTCTTCGATTCAAAGGTCAAGCGAAGAGACTTCCAGGTCGGTGACCTTGTGCTAAAAGAAGTTCTCCTCGGAACCAGGGAGCCAAGTACGGGGGTACTAGGACCAAACTGGAAGGTCTGTACTGGGTCAACAAGGTGATCAGACCAAGGACTTACCATCTCAAAAGGCTGAACAGTTCCAAAGTACCCCGAGCTTGGAATGCCGAGCACCTCCGGCCGTACTATCAGTAATCCCGAACTTAGCTCTCATTGTAAATTAGTTTTTGATTTTTTTAAGGTTTCCTTTTTCCTTGTAAAATATTATTCTGTTCGCTTGTAACAGTTCGCATGTAATATTTCCTATGTAAAAACTGAATTGTAAATTGCGCTCATGTATGATTAAGCGAACATCAATTGAAAGCAAAATGTATTTCATTTATGTAGAACAAAAATTGACCCTATTGACTCTTATTGGGTCGGCCTCATAGCGTTAGGCCTGGTCGGTGGGGGGTTTCTTCGAAGCAAAACTCGAATTGCCTACCTAGTCGGACCTTCGGGCGGCTGCTGCTTTATCGTCTTCCATCGCCAAGGTTTGTAAGGCTTCGTGCCAGTCCCGCGGGAGGTCGGACATATCCAGATTTGGGTTCTTTGGTTGCAGAGCATAGATGGACCCAATCACCCAGTCGACAGCCTTATCCTCGACCTCCTCCGACCAGCTCCACATTTCTTCAGTCAGGGAAGCAACCTTTCCCTGACTCTCTTGGAGCTCGGCCTCAAGAGTTAGCCTTCTCCTTTCGGAGGCCTCCATTTCTTGTTCTGCTCGTTGAGCCCGCATTAAGGTACGACAAGGAACACCTGATGAAGTCAGGTCACTTGGGCGATGGCTGTCATGTCACTTAGGCGAGGGCTGTCAGGTCGCTTGAGCGATGGCTGTTAGGTCGTTTGGACGAGATTCGTGCAAGGTCGTGTTAGCAAAAGGTCATATCCCGAGCTTCTTTCATTCATGTCAAAATTGTCAGAACCTCCAAAAAACCTCCAATCACGGCATGGCTTTGTTTCCAAGGTTCGATCCTCAAACCTTAAAAACTAGGGGACTTCTGTTATGCCCGGAAAACCAAGGGCTAATGTGGGAAATCACGTGATGGAGTGTGACTTGCTCCCGTCAGAGCGGTAAGCGCTCGCCAGACCTGCCAGACGCTGTGGAGATCCCACGTGTCCATTCCCTGCTTCAAATCGCGTGAAATCAGTATGAAAGGTGGGCAATGTGACATAAAGCTGGATTTTGTCCCGACATTCACACCAACCCACGGATTTACTGATGATTACTTGCACTCGTCTCACTATAAAAAGCAGAAGACCCCTTCATTGAGGGGATTCGGCCATTTTACACTCTGAATTAGTTATCTCTCTCTCCTATATCTTTGCATTTACTTTTCACTAATCATTTGTATGTCAGTCTGCTGTTGCAACCTGACCCACAATATCAATACAACTATCAGTTGACGTAGGACTTGCTACCTTAGCATCCGAATCACTTTAAAAAGCTCTCACTACTACATTTACTACCCTTTATCCATACTCACGTGTGTCTCTTGGCCAACCAATGTTGCGCACGTGTCGATTAGTTGGTGTCAAAATCACGCATCAACAGTAACAAACCATTACAAGAACCCATTATGTTGGCTTCATTAGTTGGATATCGATCTATTATCATTGAAGAATCATAAACTGTTGCTGCTTCCGCTTCACTAGCACCAGATGATCCTTTATCGTTGAGCCTATATAGAGAAAGACAGCCGCGATATAGGTTTTTTGATTCAATGAAGCCATATCTGCAAAACCTTTCTGACGTTTTATCCAAACGTGTTATGGCAAATTTGTGGGTTAAGATTAACGAAAGCCATGATTTGCTAACACACTTGAATCGTAGTAGAGATTTTATTGGTAGTCTGAGAAGGATATCTAGCATATTATCATGAGGAAAGAACAACAATGGCGCTTCCATCTTCTTCTGTCTTTCACTCATGATGCTCGCTAGGGTTTTGATTTAAATTATTTGTTAAAGGTAAATTACTAGGAAGATATGTGTCATATTGGGAAACACGTTGAAATATCAATCTCGTTAATGTTTTCAATTGATCCCCTAAGTGTTACCTTAAATATGAGAAGGCCCATCAGAATTTAGAAGTTATAAAACCTACGTTTATCGTTTATAACGTCAGTTTAAATGAGACATGAGTACATTGGAGATTTAATGGTTATACTAAATTAAGATTAAAAAAAAAATAAAAAAATAGCCCTCCATAATTTGCATGAACGAGGGTCAATTTAACTCACTGCCGTCAAGTTTTTAGAAATTAAAAATCAAATGTAAAGTCTGGTCCTATTTGTCACAAACTATCACTCAATTTTTAGATATTGTTTATAAACTACCCTTTACGTTAACTTTTTGCTTTAACCTAACATGTGACGAAAAATATTTCATATTAAACTTGTTAGTTTGTCAAATTCATGTCATTTCTTAATAGAGTTGAAATTTTTTAATCAAATTATGTACGACTTATTTTGTTATATGTGTTAAGAGGTCCTAACGTGAATAAAGCACAACAGGAGTGCTATAAACAGTTCTTGAGCACTTTGCTTGGATAGTAGTCGACCTTCTATTATGACGTGTGTCTACAAATGAATTAACTAAAAAAGACTACCCTTTACTCTAAATTACATATTGTTGTGTTATAAAGTAGTATACCAATTATTGGATGGCTCACCCTAAACAATTATAAGTGTACAACCTCAAAATGGTGGAAAACAAAAACCTTCAAAGGCCTACGTCAAGATTTCTCTTTTTTCGCCTGTCTAATTTTTTGGTCTCTTCCACCTCGATAGAAATCTTAGGGTCGAATGTAGTAGCCTCCACCATTGAGTCGTGCGAAGGAAGTGCGTACGGAGAGCACAACAGATTGATAAGCAAAAGGGATTCCATAGTTGGAACCTCTAATATAAATAGAAGATGAGATTTAATTTGCTGAATGACACGTTTTATAATTTAAGTTAAAACGTAGTCTTTATTTATTAACTTCTCATATTGGAAACAAACTTTAACAAGTGAATAGGAGACTAAACCAGCACTCTGCATATAACACAATTGTTAAATGGGTGACGTAATATAACACACATAACTTGCTTAATAAAAACGGGTTCATATTTGGCGCCAGAGTTGCTTCCTTCAATCTTTGATTTGGCCTTCCTTTGTCATTCGACTTTTGCATTATATTACAACAAGACTATAAGTTATTTGTCAACTTATGAATCTAGTGTGGTAACACTCATCATGGTATGAACATCTTACTTTATCTTTAGCACAATCATTTTGTTTAAACTTCCAATGTGACTACCTTCTAGTAAAGTGATCACCTTCAATTAAGTTGTTCGTCTTTTATATTGTGTGAGCATCTCTGAGTCAGAGTGGTCACAATGCATCTGACATATATTTTGATTAACACGTATTATATTTCTAAACTCCAATGAGCTGTCATTATTCTCTTATAAGATATTTGTGTGGTCCATAACACTTTTCAAATTGTTATTCAATGTGCTGGAAAGTTTATTCTCTTTGATTGGTGGTCCCAAGAAATTGAATAAACTTTTTCATAAAGTTGAATTCATAAAAGTTCTGGTTAGCCACCTATCCTTTGCATTGGCAGTTTTTCCTTATATAAATTTTTAAGTAAAGCTCCAATACGCTGACGTTTTAAGAAGGTGCTAAGTGACAGATCTCAGCCATTAATCTCAGCCTAATCCAACGGTGGAAATTAGCCCAGATGGTCAACCTATTTAAAGCTGAAATTCACTGCAGAAATAAGATTGGAAACTCACCTCTCTCTCGTGTTTTTGTCAGTGCTGGGTGCTTAGTATTGATTACTTCAAGTTATAATCAGGTCATAGTTTTTGTTAGAATTGTGGGTAGAAGAAGTTGTATATTCTTCTGGTCTAGACGCTTGTTTAAGTTGTCTTGGTTGTGTTGATTACGGGTAGATTGAGGGGTTGTGTGAGAGGAGAGATTTGGGGGTTATTGAGATTTCTTGTTGTAATCTGTAACAAATTCAATCCTTATGGTGCAGAGAGTCTCAAATTACTTTGAGCTCAACGTGGATGTAGTTTATTCCATTGGAATAAATGAACCACGATAAATCTTGGTTGTCTTCTTTGTGTTTTTCTTGTTCTTGGTTTATTTGTGCAGTGGATCTATATGTTGTTTGTGTTTGATAGATGAACAGGTTAGGTTTTTGTTTGATTGAAGATTAATAGTGGTATCAGAGCGAGTATTAGGTTTTCTTGGTCTGTCTTGATTGTTCGTGTAACCTAGAGTTATAAAAATTGGGGGTTTCTTGAAAATCAGTCAAATTAGGATCCTAGGGCTAGGAAAACCTTAGATTGTGCTGTCAATTTCTTGTAATTGACTCCAATTCGATCCTAAACAGATTAGGGTTTCTTTTGTGTCAACCCTAAATCCAAACATCAACCCTAAATCCAAACACCAACCCTAAATCCAAACACTATGACTACTACATGAGTTGAAATCACGCAATTCGATGGAAAAATTGATTTCAACAGTTGGAAGAAAAAAATGAAAGCCTTATTATCACATAATAAGGTAGCCATCGCACTAGAGAAGGATGAAACCAAATGGCCAGAGTAGAAACTGAAAAAGAAAGCAGAGTTGGAGGAGGAAGCGTACAACCTGATCATTATGAATCTCTCCGATGGTGTCCTACGAAAGGTAGATGGTTATGAAACTCCGACTGCGGTATGGGGTAAACTCGAATCCCTTTATGCTTTACAGTCTGCTCCAAATTTAGCTTACTTAAAAGGTGTTTTGTTTGCATATAAAATGGATAGCTCTAGGACCATTGATGAAAATCTTGACGAGTTCTTGAAACTGACCCAAGTGTTAAAGGGTACAGATCAAGAACTCGGAGACTCTAGTCTAGCTATGATTTTGTTGAACTCCCTGACTGAAGAATACCAGGTTGTAAAAAATGCCCTACAATACACCGGTACTGTCCCAAGCCCAGCTTGGTGGCCGTCATTATAAAAACTGTTAACTAAAAATAATTCTGAATTTATTTTGATAACACATTATTATTATCAAAGACTAAAGTAGTAGCCATTGAATTATAAAACAGCAAGAATTTAACTGAAAAAAAAAAATCCAAAATTGGGAGAGAAAGAGGAAAGGCATAGGCTATAGCCTTAATATCCAGCGCCGCCAGCATAGAAGTCTCACCGAAGGTTTTACTATTTTATTTTTATGACGATGCCCTTCAAGACAAAGTCCAATACGTCCACTTACCAGCTGAAGCTGCACGCCGTCTCACACTCATTAAAGGAATAATTCTATAGCTGCCACCGACTCAATTACAAATTGAATTGAACTAAATTCAATATTATCGTGAAAGGGGTGCTGTAAAAATTATTAAAATTTAAATACTTTCTTTATATCTATCAAATTCGTGATTTGTAATACAAACTTAAAAATATATCATATTTATATTGATAAGGTATCTATATAAAATATTAGTTTTCAAATATTAAAATTTGTAAAAACAAACACTTAATATTTATTAGTATTTAAAATTTACAAATATATATATCATAAACACTTATCAGTCTTATTCATTCAGAATTTTCAATAGTCAAATACTATACAGTTATCAAATGCTATCTAAGTTGAAAAAAAAAAAAAAAAATAGTTTTTTTACACCCATCCCTACCCTGCCTCTTGTTTTTACCATCAAAGATGGATAAAACGGTATAATAAACATTTCAAAATGACTTAGCTTTGACTCAACCCTTAGATGCCCTAAGTTAAATTAATTTAATTGGTAAAGACATTTTATGAATGTATGTTACTACATAATATTGATTATAAAATTATTATGGGCCAAATCGTAACGAGCCTAGAAATGAGAAGGCAGTTGAGCAGTTCGCAAGCTCACTCGAGTTCGACTCCTAAAAAGTCAACTTGATTTGAAGTCAATCGAGTTGAGCTCAAGCTTGAGTGGCTCTTTTAGAGGGTCGAGCCGAGTTCGATTCGGCGAAGCTTGGCTTGATAGGCTTGCGAGCCTCATCGCGCTTGAAGGGCCAATTGCAAGTTTGTAACTTTTTTTTTATTTTCAAGTTAAAATGAAAAACAACCTCCTTCTCACAATAAACTCGAAGCTCGAGCTCAAGTACCACCCATACCCGCGAGCTCGAGCTTGAGCCCAAGTATCAAGTAACAAACTCAATTCGAACTCGACACTGTCATCCAAACTGAGCTCAAGTGTCCAGATACTCAACTCACTCAGCTCTACACCCCTTAAACGGGCCTTGTTAGGTCCACTACAAACAAACAAGCATGGCCCAGGTGCCATGGCTCAATCCTGACTAGGCCCCCGCCCTTCTATAAGTCAGCCCATTTCACAGATTGGGTTCCTCTACGACCAAGGCTTTCTACAAGTTGGCCTAGTCACAAGTCCACTTAGGCTCCCGCCCATTAGCCAATTTTCATTTCAAAATAGGATTCAGAGTCCTATCACTTCCTAATCATTCAAGATCCAAAATCTTACAGTCATATATGGGAGATATGAGATTTTATCGTAGTCTGAAATTATGTTCACAACCATAAAACAAGAGATAGGGACTATTTTTATAAAGTTGTTGTGTTGTCTGCCTCCGTGGGGGTGATGAATCTCGAATCAGTAAATGAGGATTAGGGCAAAGACACTTGTGCATTCGATATGCATTGAACTGGACCAAGTGAAGTTAGTAATTCTACGTAACTATCATAATAGAATAGACATAAACTTCACACCTTGTAGGCTTAGGCATATGTACTATTCCTAAGTGTAGTATACCTTTGATTTGTAGGTATGGTCTTTGATTAGAGTAAAAGGTGAGATTCTGTTATTTAACAGATTAATACCCTGGTTGATTGGATTGTGACTATAGGGTCCCAGAACACTATTCCATAAATATGGAATTTATAACATCAAAGGTTTAAGGGATACCGCCTTGTGGGTTTACAGGATCCTGAATGATGAGACTTCTTGGCAACATTGATAAAGTGTTCAGAAACATTATCCTCCAGTGGGAGTGTAAAACTATTGTCAAGGAAAGATGTAACTAGAAGGGTATATCAGTTTAGTGACCTAGTTCCAATTATCGGTATTCCATGAGGGTAAATATGTATTGTCGCTAAATGGATAGGTTTAAGAATAATTTAATCAGATTAATTATTAAAGTTTCTGATAAATAAAATGTTTAATTCAGGAGTGTAGCATTGTCCTTGTGGTGGAGTTAGACAACGCTAATGCATTCGGTACCTTACATTTATAAGATAAAGGGATACTAATTGAATACGTTGAAGCCTGTTATTAAACATTTCCATAGGGTCCCTCTGGTCGCTATAAAAGTTATCCTAACCAACATATGTGAAAAACAATATTCAATATAAGTTAATCTATTTAGAAATAGTTCGTGAAATTAATTAGACAAGTTACGGAAGATATTCGGAGACATGATAAATGTAAATGGTTTACTATATGTGGAGAAGTCATACATGATTGTCTTGTCAATATTTAGTAATAGTGGCTAAAACAAGATATGATTGGTGGAGTAATACTTGCATGAATGTCATGTAAAGTTTTGGCTAAAAGAAATTGTCCAATTCCACTAACTATTAAATATGCCAAAAATCACTATACATGCCATTTGAGTTTTAGATCAAATTTGCTCTGGAATTCTCTCCTACATGGCCGAGCCTTCTTGTGTTCATTTTTGTTTGTGTGTGGGGTGTTTAAATTTAGTTTTCAACACAAATTAGCAAAGGATTCACACATACAGCTCCAAAAGTGTTCCAAAGCGTCTATGCCCACTCGTTGCATCCAGGAAGGTTCAGATATACCTAGGAGGTTCATTGGTGCTGAAACTTCATTGGAAGGAACAATACAATATCACATATCAAGTTTAAAATAACTCATTTTAGTTGATCCTCGGCATGATTTAGAGTTAGCCGAATTTTGTTTGTTATGTGTGTTCGATGATCCTTATTTCGACCCCATCAATTTGTATGTCAATGATAGGACTATAATGTGATAACATGTACTTTAGGAGACATTATTTTGCTTTAAGTTTAACGATAATTTTAAATGTTATTTGTATAGTTTGAGACTCTCTTAGTTTTTTTATGATTGTTGATTATCTAAATTCTAAGAAAAGTTTTATGTGTGAATTTTTCATGGATATTGTTGCGTTCTCAACAAACTCTAAACTCATTTGTTGACTACTTGAGGCGAAATCTTAAAAGTAACATTACTTAGAAATGATTTATGCTATTTTGGATTGATTGAGCATTTGAAGCCAACCCTATATTTTAATTATCACTAGTTAACCATTTGAGCCTTATAAGCACATTTTTGCCTTGTTTTTCTTTCATTTAGTTTATTATAACTTACCTTGATGATGAGCTTAAAACACATTCCTCCTTTTTAAGAGACTTAATCTAGCGCAGCTGGTGAGAGTACTTAGACAAGTAGGTGGAGAGTTGTGAAGTTTTCTTCCCACAACCCAATTTATGCAAAGAAATAGGTTGGGGGTTGTGATGTTTAGAATATTAAGGTGTGGTTGTATGTTGCTTTCTTCCTTACAAGTTATTTTCCTCATAGAAAAAAAAAAAAAAAAAAGAGAAAAAAATATGATGAAAAAAATGGAAAAAAGAAAAAGAAGAAAAAAATTGATTAAAAAAAAAGAAAAGGAAAGTTAGGAAGAAGAGTATTGAGAACTTGCAGGCGTGTGAAAATTGCTAGGGTGTTATGTTATTTGGAATGAAAAGCTCGTAGTATGGGAAAAGTTGGTGCAAAGAGAGTGTTGTAAAGGTCAAGTCTCCTAATTTTTGTGTAAATCATTTCCATTCTTCATGACCCTTACCTTGGCCTAACGTTACAACCTATAAAGAACTATTGATCCTAGTATGTGATAAGTCTACATTAGTGGAGAGTGGTTTGAAAGTGAGCCTAGAAGTTTGTATTCTACATTTCCATGTGAGTCCTAATGCGAATACTAGAGATCAATTCTTTGTCTATGAATGTTGTGCATAAAATCATCCGGGTTTTTAGATTATTGGTTGTGGTTTGATGGATGTTTGAGGTCAATAACGAAAATGATTTGATGTTTGAATATCTTGGTGCTGGGGTGATTCTTAATTATTATATTTGTTATGTGTGTAAGAAATTTTTGAGACATTAGATGGTTGATCCAAGAACTATTGTTTTTGTTTGTTTTTTAGTCTTGAGTCTAAGTTAGGTTAGTCTGGATGTTTGTGGTATTATCACTGGAACCCTCACGAGATTACAACTCATCCACTAGCGCCACCTAGTGGTTTAAAGGCTTGTTGCATAAGTTAAAGGCAATCATGACAATCTATAGAAGTGATTTGGTTAGCTTACATTTAGGTTTGGTTTTGTTTGTGATTTCAAAGCTAGAAGACAGTTTTTATCGCTTAGCTTGCTAAGGATAGCAGAAGCTGGTTGGGGATTGTGATGAATCTTTAAAATACTCTTTTACTTAGTGGTTTACTGGTATTATTTTTAAGAAATTAGGTTCAAGTTGTATGATTTGGCTTAATAATTTCATAATATATTTATGGGATCACATATTTTTATTTGCATTTTTAGGTTATAAATGCTTAAAAATGCTATTCGATGAAGAATTAGTTTTCTTAATATCTCTTCTTGAACCTATGTTTATTGTTTTACCCTTGGTTGTTTCTTTCAATACAATGATGAACTAAATTTATTATCTAGGGTTAAGATGTAACCTAAATTTATGATATGTGTTCATTAATTTGTTAATATTGTTAAGCATTCTTTTCTATATTTGTTATGGTTCTTAATGCTTCAATTCTTTGGGTACCAAGAGTTGATTGATCTAATGGACTAGGTTGAAATCGAGAGATGAACTTAATTAGTCTAATGTAATAAACCATAGGCTGAGCGAATGCTAGAGATAAGTTACCGCATCTTGAGACTTTGGTAAATTCTATAGAATGATCTCTTAAGACTTAAATCCATTTAGAGATATCTTGGGTTAGTAATAAAGTGTTAATCTGGTAATTGTTCGAGAGAAAGTTTTTGGAATTTTAGAGAGTTTGCTTGTAGAAAAAGTTTCATGATATTAGCAATAATTATCAATACATAGGAGTAATTGGTATGAAGTCTATGCTCTAGGTTAATCAAATTACATTACAAGTTTACAACTAACATATTTGTTTAAGAATAATACTGCACCAACAACTCTCTCCTCACAACCCTAACATGATAGCTCGTGATTTGTCAGTTCACACGGATCCACATGGGTCTCGCAAGGTTCTACTAATTAATTGCGAGTTGACCAATTGCGAACTGTCACGTTAGAGTTGTAACAAAGTTTGTGAGAAAGAGTTGTCAGTACAGTATTACTCTTTGTTAAATCTTGTTTTCTTTTAATTTGATTCATTCTTAATGTTTCATTTAATCTAATAGTAATAGGATAGTTTATTTTGGTACTTGGTAATTAGTAATTCTCTAGGATTTGACGTACGTTAGTTCAAACTATATTACGTGCACGTTTCGTATGCTGCAATATCCATTGTCAAGTATGTTTGAGAAAACAAATGTCATAGGACACAAAACATGAAAATGTTTGAGGAATGCTTGAGCTATATTGGATTATTGAAGAGAAATGTATCAAGTGATGCATAGGAAAGAAAGAAACAGAACATCGTAGTTTAGAACAATCATGGGAAAGTAACATTTTTCTATATTATTTTGTTGAGCTAATATGAACTGTATCAGAGAAAGAAACAGTAATAGTTGAGGTGAGTTAATTAGTATTGAGTCATTTGTTGAAGACAAGAGGAGAGAAGAAACATTACAGTCAAAATAGTATTGTTGAGTACTAATATCTCTATATGGAGTTTGAGAAGAACTTTCTCTATGTTAATATGTGACAAGATTATTTGTAGTAATGTATAGTCTTGTCTTTGTATAAAGATACAAAATAAGTATTATTAAGAGTAATACAAGATGGAGTCATATGAGAGGTATGTGTGAGTAAACATAGACAGTTGTATTGATGTCAGCATTGTTCAGTCGGAGTTGAGTAAAGTCTCGAGTTTGTATTGTTGATAAGATTACTTTATATCGCTAAAGAACTACCAACAAAAAATAAAGAATCAATCAGAAGCAAACATTAATACGCAATCTACACTCACAAACTCTTCTCACAAACGTGATATCAGCTCGTAATTGGTCAGCTCACAATAGGTCATGCCTGCCCAACAATGGTCTCGCTTGACCAAATACGAGTTGACAAATTGCGAGCTGCCACACGAGCATTTGGTGAGAAAGTTGTGAGAGTTGTTTCACCTATCTTTATTCAACATTAATTGAGGAGAAGTTTCAGAATTGATAAATTGAAGTTAAATTCTAGAAAATGATTGATAATTTTAGTTTAGCTAAGACTGAGAACGATGTGTGGACAAATGAATCGCATACGTAGCTTGTTCACAAAATTGTTTGAAAGTCTTAGGAAGCTGAAAAAATGGAGCTAAAATAAGATTTATATTTACTTAAGAAGTCTGGACTATTTACTTGATCCTAAATGATCATAGGATGATGCTAACTGAAGAAGAAGTTGGAATTCAAAAGTTGTTGAATTCCCTCTAGCAAGTGAATTCGCTAACAAATTCCAATAACTAATTTGTTATAGTGAGAATGGTTCGCTGTAGTGAATTGATGTTTACATGTGTTGCAATAGCAAAATAATTTGCCATAGCAAATTTGCAAAATGCGGTTCCTTTTCGACATAAAAGAACAAGAATTTGTGGATGAAGTTTAAATTCGAAGGAAAAGGTTTGGGCTATGAGGATCAACTACTAGGCCCTTAAAACAGTTTCTACCACTTATGGAAAAGATCTTAAACAAGTGCCGCAGTAGCTGTTGCCCATATTTTTCCATCCCATTGGAAGTATAATCCAACGTTTTAACAAAAATATTACTTGAAGAAAACCCTGATGATTTATAAAGATTGTTGAAGCAATATGATCGCAATTTCTTGGAGCTACCGGCAAACACAATAGTTGATTTTTTTTCAAAAGTTGAGACTGGGTGGCTGCGTTCTATCAGAGTTTGAGAGACAAAGATCCATTGCTGGAAGAGAGCCAAGAAGCCCTTTATAGGATCGTTAAGAGAAAAGGGAAGGTTGTTGAACCAGACATCAAACATTCTACTCATGAAAGCATTGTTGAAACACAGTAAAACACGATTCCAATCTTAAGAGACTTGATCATTCAGAAATTTGACAAAGAGAATATACAAAATGAATTCTCGAAAGTAATATATAAACTTTAGTATTGGCAACTCAAAAATCCGAATAAATATGTTGGGATCCCTTGAGAAAAAAGAACAGAATTTGACTATCTTCCACATACAAACAATTCTCAAATAAAACTAGAATTTCTATTATACTCCATTAGGAACCACATAATTCACATAATCAAATTACCCAGATAGAAAAACCTTCTAGTAACGTCATGTACAAGTCAAAAACTAATAAAAGAGACAAAGGCAAAAACAAAAGCTTTAGAAAAGTGACTCAGAAGAAAGAATTTACATTTGATTAGAAGTTGGAACTGGAGGACCGTAGCTGGGCATCCCGTTAACGCCTTTATTACTAATTTGAGCTCCACTATTTACTGTTCTACTACCCATGAATAAACCATCATCACCAAAACTTTACATAACAATAAAACCCAAACACACCCCCAACAACTTATCAAACTAACCAAAAATATTACACCTACTAAGTTTACAAATCAAATATAACAACCAAATCACAGACACAAAGTAAACAGCTTTTGATAATAAGAAATCAGCAGAACACCAAACAGAAAACAAAAAACAAAAAATACCCTTCAAACCTAAAGGCTCACGTAGTTTTAGTAACTTTTTTCACCATAAATTTGGAAAGAAAGAAGGAGTAATTCAGTAAAAATAAAGTGAACTTAGAACACTGAATTTACCAAAATCAAAGCTGAAATTGAGAGAAGAGCTCAAGAAACAAAAACCTAAGCAGTAAGAGTTGTTTGAAGATAAATACTGAATCCTTTTTTGACTTTTTTATTTTTATATATATATATATATTTTTTTTTTTTTTGGGGGAGGGTTTTTGATTGATTGATTATGAGTTGTTGGTGTATTAGTATAAATGGGTGTACACGAAACTAATATTAAAATATTTTTATATTATACTGGTAGAAACTAGAAAGAAACAGATATGAATTTCGATAAAAATAAAAATAAAAATAAAAGAAATGGAGTTCACCTTGAATTTTGAGCTTTTTAAGAAGTAATTTTATCCTTATTTGAAGAGAGAAGAAGCGTGACGTTCAGATCATTCCAACCTCTTTCTCTTTCTCCTTACGTCCTTTTCCGCTGAAACCTTTTTCCCCATTTTTCAAAGCCACCACTTTGTTTTCTTTTTTCTTTTCTTCAAAAGAATTTCATTTTCCTACTCCATACATACACTTCAATCCATTTATAATAACATAGAAACTTTTATTTTACAAATTTAAAATGTTTCACAAAAGAAAACAATATATATTATTTAAAGGAATAAATATATATTTTCTAATCACAATAATTCAAAGTGTTTGGTCAAAGGAATAAGAAGAAAGAAGAAAATTTTGATACAGATTTTAATATTAGGTTTTATTGAATTTGAATAGAAATAGGATATAGTAAATGAAGGTTAAAATAGTGAGAAAGGGAAGTCAACTTGAACTTGCCCGGGGTTAGGTGAGGACTCGCAATTCAATACTACTGCGCTTTCCCACCACTACCACCAATAATACCTTTTACTTTCCCAGCTCGGTTATACCCTAATTATTACTTAAATTCACTTTGCCCCCATTAATTTTACCGTCCACTAGAATATGATAATAACACTTCAATCCTAATAACTAAAAGTCTATAATACCCCTAATCTTTTCTAAAATTATAAAAAAAGGGCTGCTGATAATATTTAAAACAATTCCATGAATTATAAGCAAATAAAAAATTAAGGGTATTTTAGACATTTACAAAGAAATTTTAAAAAAAAAAAAATTTGATATCTGACAAGTACATAAATGTTGGCCTTGGCTTATTATTTTTTATCCCTATTCTCAATCCTATTCTCCAAATAATGTTTGGCACATTATTCTAGAAATATTACCCTATTTTTTAATTACTTTTAGACCCCATAAGGTTATTAATTTCATCAAATACACCCTGAAAAAAAAGTTTAAAAATTATCAAAAACACTCCCGCGACCCATACTTGCCAGATTCCGGCAACCACCGTCGGTGGTAGCCGGAATCTGTACAACGGCCCACCTGCCGACCATAAATGGCCGAAATTTCAGCGATCTGGCCTTTTCCGGCCAGATTCACCACGGATCTGGCCGGAAAAAGCCAGATCTGGCCGTGAACGATGGCCAAATCTTGGCCATCGTTGACCAAAAACGACGGCCATATCTTTGGCCGTCGTTTTGGCCTTTTTCGGCCGTCGACGGCCACGACAGGCCGTAGATCTGGCCTTTTTCGGCCATATCCGTGATGGATCTGGCTGGAAAAGGCCATAACGATGTGTTACAACACAGATCCGACCGGTCTGTGTCATAACGCGATTTTCCGGTCAGATTCCAGCGGTGGTGGCCGTCATTATAAAAGACTTATAACTAAAAATAATTTCTGAATTTATTTTGATAACAACATTATTATTATCAAAGACTAAAGTAGTAGCCATTGAATTATAAAACAAGCAAGAATTTAACTGAAAAAAAAAAATCCAAAATTGGGAGAGAAAAAGAGGAAAGGCATAGGCATATAGCCTTAATATCCAGCGCCGCCAGCATAGAAGCTCACCGAAGGTTTTACTATTTTATTTTTATGACGATGCCCTTCAGAGCAAAAGTCCAATACGTCCACTTACCAAGCTGACAGCTGCACGCCGTCTCACACCTCATTAAAGGAATAATTCTATAGCTGCCACCGACTCAATTATACGAAATTGAATTGAACTAAATTCAATATTATCGTGAAAGGGTGCTGTAAAAATTATTAAAATTTAAATACTTTCTTTATATTCTATCAAATTCGTGATTTGTAATACAAACTTTAAAAATATATCATATTTAATATTGATAAGGATATCTATATAAAAATATTAGTTTTCAAATATTTAAAATTTGTAAAAACAAACACTTAATATTTATAATTAGATATTTAAAATTTACAAATATATATATCATAAACACTTAATTCAGTCTTATTCATTCAGAATTTTTCAATAGTCAAATACTATACAGTTATCAAATGCTATCTAAGTTGAAAAAAAAAAAAAAAAAAATAGTGTTTTTTACACCCATCCCTACCCTGCCTTCTTGTTTTTACCATCAAAGATGGATAAAACGGTATAATAAACATTTCAAAATGAACTTAGCTTTGACTCAAACCCTTAGATGCCCTAAGTTAAATTAATTTAATTGGTTAAAGACATTTTATGAATGTATGTTACTACATAATATTGATTATATAAAATTATTGTATGGGCCAAAAATCGTAACGAGCCTAGAAATGAGAAGCGAGTTGAGCAGTTCGCAAGCTACTCGAGTTCGACTCCTAAAAAGTCACACTTGATTTGAAGTCAATCGAGTTGAGCTCAAGCTTGAGTGGCTCGTTTAGAGGGTCGAGCCGAGTTCGATTCGGGCGAAGCTTGGCTTGATAGGCTTGCGAGCCTCATCGCGCTTGAAGGGCCAAATTGCAAGTTTTGTAACTTTTTTTTTATTTTCAAGTTTTTAAAATGAAAAACAACCTCCTTCTCACAATAAACTCGAAGCTCGAGCTCAAGTACCCACCCATACCCGCGAGCTCGAGCTTGAGCCCAAGTATTCAAGTTCAAACAAACTCAATTCGAACTCGACACTGTTCATCACAAACTGAGCTCAAGTGTCCAGATACTCAACTCAGCTCAGCTCATACACACCCTTAAACGGGCCTTGTTAGGTCCAACTACAAAACAAACAATGCATGGCCCAGTGCCATGGCTCAATCCTGACTAGGCCCACGCCCTTCTATAAGTCAGCCCATTTCACAGATTGGGTTCCTCTACGACCAAGGCCTTTCTACAAGTTGGGCCTAGTCACAAGTCCACTTAGGCTCCCGCCCATTAGCCAATTTTCATTTCAAAATAGGATTCAGAGTCCTATCAACTTCCTAATTCATTCAAGATCCAAAATCTTACAGTCATATATGGGAGATATGAGATTTTATCGTAGCTTGAAATTATGTTCACAACCATAAAACAAGAGCTAGGGACTATTTTTATAAAGTTGTTGTGTTGTCTGCCTCCGTGGGGGTGATGAATCTCGAATCAGTAAAATGAGGATTTTAGGGCAAAGACACTTGTGCATTCGATATGCATTGAACTGGACCAAGTGAAGTTAGTAATTCTACGTAACTATCATAATAGAATAGACATAAACTTCACACCTTAGTGCTTAGGCATATGTACCTTATTCCTAAGTAGGTAGTATACCTTTGATTTGTAGGTTATGGTCTTTGATTAGAGTAAAAGGTGAGATTCTGTTATTTAACAGATTAATACCCTGGTTGATTGGGATTGTGACTATATGGGTCCCAGAACACTATTCCATAAATATGGAATTTATAACATCAAAAGGTTTAAGGGATACCGCCTTGTGGGTTTTACAGGATCCTGAATGATGAGACTTGGCCAACATTTGATAAAGTGTTCAGAAACATTTATCATCCAGTGGGAGTAAAACTAGTTGCAAGGAAAAGATGTAACTAGAAGGGTATATCAGTTTAGTGACCTAGTTCCAATTATCGGTATTCCATGAGGGTAAATATGTAGTTGTCGCTAAATGGATAGGGTTTAATGAAATAATTTAATCAGATTAAATTATTAAAGTTTCTGATAAATAAAATGTTTAATTCAGGAGTGTAGCATTGTCCTTGTGGTGGAGTTAGACAACGCTAATGCATTCGGTACCTTACATTTATAAGATAAAGGGATACATAATTGAATACGTTGAAGCCTGTTATTAAACATTTCCATATGGGTCCCTCTGGTCGCTAATAAAAGTTATCCTAACCAACATATGTGAAAAACAAATTATTCAAATATAAGTTAATCTATTTAGAATAGTTCGTGAAATTAAATTAGACAAGTTACGGAAGATATTCGGAGACATGATTAAATGTATTAAATGGTTTACTATATTTGTGGAGAAAGTCATACATGATTGTCTTGTCAAATATTTAGTAATAGTGGGCTAAAACAAGATATGATTGGTGGAGTAATACTTGCATGAATGTCATGTAAAGTTTTGGGCTAAAAGAAAATTGTCCAATTCCACTAACTATATAAATATGCCAAAAATCACTATTACATGCCATTTGAGTTTTAGATCAAAATTTTGCTCTGGGAATTCTCTCCTACATGGCCGAGCCTTCTTGTGTTCATTTTTGTTTGTGTGTGTGTGTGTTAAAATTTAGTTTTCAACACAAATTAGCAAAGGATTCACACATACTAGCTCCAAAAGTGTTCCAAAAGCGTCTATGCCCACTCGTTGCATCCAGGAAGGTTCAGATATACCTTAGGAAGGTTCATTGGTGCTGAAACTTCATTGGAAGGTAACAAATATTCACATATCAAGTTTAAATAACTCATTTTAGTTGATCCTCGGGCATGATTTAGAGTTAGCCGAATTTTGTTTGTTATGTGTGTTCGATGACTCCTTATTTTCGACCCCATCAATTTGTATGTCAATGATAGGACTATAATTGTGATAACATGTGACTTTTAGGAGACATTAAATTTTGCTTTAAGTTTAACGATAATTTTAAATGTTAATTTTGTATAGTTTGAGACTCTCTTAGTTTTTTTATGATTGTTGATTATTCTAAATTCTAAGAAAAGTTTTATGTGTGAATTTTTCATGGATATTGTTGCGTTCTCAACAAACTCTAAACTCATTTGTTGACTACTTGAGGCGAAATCTTAAAAGTAACATTACTTAGGAAATGATTTATGCTATTTTTGGATTGATTGAGCATTTGAAGCCAACCCTATATTTTAATTATCACTAGTTAACCATTTGAGCCTTTATAAGCACATTTTTGCCTTGTTTTTCTTTCATTTAGTTTATTATAACTTACCTTGATGATGAGCTTAAAACACATTCCTACCTTTTTAAGAGACTTAATTCTAGCGCAAGCTTGGTGAGAGTACTTAGACAAGTAAGGGTGGAGAGTTGTGAAGTTTTCTTCCCACAACCCGAATTTATGCAAAGAAATAGGTTGGGGGTTGTGGAGTGTTTAGAATATTAAGGTGTGGTTGTATGTTGCTTTCTTCCTTACAAGTTATTTTCCTCATAGAAAAAAAAAAAAAAAAAGAGAAAAAAATATGATGAAAAAAATGGAAAAAAGAAAAAGAAAGAAAAAAATTGATTAAAAAAAAGAAGAAAAGGAAAGTTAGGAAGAAGTGAGTATTGAGAAACGTTGCAGGCGTGTGAAAATATGCTAGGGGTTTATGTTATTTTGGAATGAAAAGCTCGATAAAGTATGGGAAAAGTTGGGTGCAAAGAGAAGTGTGTTTGTAAAGGTCAAGTCTCCTAATTTTTGTGTAAATCATTTCCATTCTTTCATGACCCCTTACCTTGGCCTAACGTTACAACCTTTATAAAGAACTATTGATCCGAGGTAGTGTGATAAGTCTACATTAGTGGAGAGTGGTTTGAAAAGTGAGCCTATGAAGTTTGATTCTACGATTTCCATGTGAGTCCTAATGCGAATACTAGAGATCAATTCTTTGTCTATGAATGTTGTGCATAAAATCATCCGGGTTTTTAGATTATTGGTTTGTGGTTTGATGGATGTTTGAGGGTCAATAACGAAAATGGATTTGATGTTTGAATTATCTTGGTGCTGGGGTGATTCTTAATTATTATATTTGTTATGTGTGTAAGAAATTTTTGAGACAATTATATGAGTTGATCCAAGAACTATTGTTTTTGTTTGTTTTTAGTCTTGAGTCTAAGTTAGGTTTAGTCTGGATGTTTGTGGGTATTATCACTGGAACCCTCACGAGATTACAACTCATCCAACTAGCGCCACCTAGTGGTTTAAAGGCTTGTTGCATAAGTTAAAGGCAATCATGACAATCTATAGAAGTGATTTAGGTTAGCTTACATTTAGGTTTGGTTTTGTTTGTGATTTCAAAGCTAGAAGACAGTTTTTATCGCTTAGCTTGCTAAGGAGTAGCAAGAAGCTGGTTGGGGATTGTGATGAATGCTTTAAAATACTCTTTTACTTAGTGGTTTACTGGTATTATTTTTAAGAAATTAGGTTCAAGTTGTATGATTTGGCTTAATAATTTCATAAATATATTTATGGGATCACATATATTTTATTTGCATTTTTAGGTTATAAATGCTTAAAAATGCTATTCGGATGAAGAATTATGTTTTCTTAATATCTCTTCTTGAACCTATGTTTATTGTTTTTACCTTGGTTGTTTCTTTCAATACAATGATGAACTAAATTTATTATCTAGGGTTAAGATGTAACCTAAATTTATGAATATGTGTTCATTAATTATTGTTAATATTTGTTAAGCATTCTTTTCTATATTTGATTATGGTTCTTAATGCTTCAATTCTTTTGGTACCAAGAGTTGATTGATCTAATGGACTAGGTTGAAATCGAGAGATGAAATCTAATTAGTCTAATGTAATAAAACCATAGGCTGAGCGAATGCTAGAGATAAGTTACCGCGATCTGTGAGACTTTGGTAAATTCTATAGAATGATCTCTTAAGACTTAAATCCAATTTAGAGATATCTTGGGTTAGTAATAAAGTGTTAATCTGGTAATTGTTCGAGAGAAAGTTTTTGGAATTTTAGAGAGTTTGGCTTGTAGAAAAAGTTTCATGATATTAGCAATAATTATCAATACATAGGAGTAGAATTGGTATGAAGTCTATGCTCTAGGTTTAATCAAATTACATTACAAGTTTACAACTAACATATTTGTTTAAGAATAATACTGCACCAACAACTCTCTCTCACAACCCTAACATGATAGCTCGTGATTTGTCAGTTCACAACGGATCCCACATGGGTCTCGCATAGGTTCTACTAATTAATTGCGAGTTGACCAATTGCGAACTGTCACGTTAGAGTTGTAAGACAAAGTTTGTGAGAAAGAGTTGTCAGTACAGTATTACTCTTTGTTTAAATCTTGTTTTCTTTTAATTTGATTCATTTCTTAATGTTTCATTTAATCTAATAGTAATAGGATAGTTTATTTTGGTACTTGGTAATTAGTAATTCTCTAGGATTTGACGTACGTTAGTTCAAACTATATTACTTGCACGATTTCGTATGCTTGCAAATATCCATTGTCAAGTATGTTTGAGAAAACAAATGTCATAGGAACAAAACATGAAAATGTTTGAGGAATGCTTGAGCTATATTGGATTATCTGAAGAGAAATGTATCAAGTGATGCATAGGAAAGAAAGAAACAGAACATCGTAAAGTTTGAGAACAATACATGGGAAAGTAAACATTTTTCTATATTATTTTGTTGAAGCTAATATGAACTGTATCAAGAGAAAGAAACAAGTAATAGTTGAGGTGAGTTAATTAGTATTGAGTCATTTGTTGAAGACAAGAAGGAGAGAAGAAACATTACAGTCAAAATAGTATTGTTGAGTACTAATATCTCTATATGGAGTTTGAGAAGAACTTTCTCTATGTTAATATGTGACAAGATTTTATTTGTTAGTAATGTATAAGTCTTGTCTTTGTATAAAGATACAAAATAAGTATTATTAAGAGTAATACAAGATGGAGTCATATGAGAGGTATGTGTGAGTAAACATAGACAGTTGTATTGATGTCAGCATTGAGTCAGTCGGAGTTTGAGTAAAGTCTCGAGTTGTAGATGTTGATAAAGATTACTTTATATCGCTAAAGAACTACCAACAAAAAAAATAAAGAATCAATACAGAAGCAAACATTAATCAGCAATACTACACTCACAAACTCTTCTCACAAACGTGATATGTCAGCTCGTAATTGGTCAGCTCACAATAGGTCATGCCTGCCCAACAATGGGTCTCGCTTGACCAAATACGAGTTGACAAATTGCGAGCTGCCACACGAGCATTTGTGAGAGAAAGTTGTGAGAAGTGTTTATCAACCTATCTTTATTCAACATTAATTGAGGAGAAGTTTCAGAATTGATAAATTGAAGTTTAAATTCTAGAATATGAGTGAATAATTTAGTTTAGCTAAGGACTGAAGAACGATGTGTAGGACAAATGAATCGCATACGTAGCTTGTTCACAAAATTGTTTGAAAGTCTTAGGAAGCTGAAAAAATGGAGCTAAAATAAGATTTATATTTACTTAAGAAGTCTAGGACTATTTACTTGATCCTAAATGATCATAGGAGATTGATCTAACTGAAGAAGAAGTTGGAATTCAAAAGTTGTTGAATTCCCTCTAGCAAGTGAATTCGCTAACAAATTCCAATAACTAATTTGTTATAGTGAGAATTGGTTCGCTGTAGTGAAATTGATGTTTACATGATTGTTTGCAATAGCAAAATAAATTTGCCATAGCAAATTTGCAAAAATGCGGTTTCCTGTTTCGACATAAAAGAACAAGAATTTGTGGATGAAGTTTAAATTCGAAGGGAAAAGGTTTGGGCTATGAGGATCAACTACTAGGCCCTTAAAATCAGTTTCTACCACTTATATGGAGAAAGATCTTAAACAAGTGCCGCAAGTAGCTGTTGCCCATATTTTTTCCATCCCATTGGAAGTATAATCCAACGTTTTAACAAAAATATTACTTGAAGAAAACCCTGATGATTTATAAAGATTGTTGAAGCAATATGATCGCATATTCTTGGAGCTAACCGGCAAACAATCATAGTTGATTTTTTTTCAAAAGTTGAGACTGGTGTGGCTGCGTTACATATCAGAGTTTGAGAGACAAAGATGCCATTGCTGGAAGAGAGCCAAGAAGCCCTTTATAGGATCGTTAAGAGAAAAAGGGAAGGTTGTTGTTAAGTGAAGCTCCAATACATTGACGTTTTAAGAAGGTGTTAAGTGACAGATCTCAGCCATTAATCTCAGCCTAATCTAACGGTGGAAATTAGCCCAGATGGTCAACCTATTTAAAGCTAAAATTCACTATAGAAATAAGATTGGAAACTCACTCTCTCTCTCGCGTTTTCGTCAGTACCGGGTGCTTAGTATTGATTCCTTCAAGTTGTAATCAGGTCACAGTTTTTGTTAGAATTGTGGGTAGAAGAAGCTGTATATTCTTCTGGTCTAGACGCTTGTTTAAGTTGTCTTGGTTGTGTTGATTACCGGTAGATTGAGGGGTTGTGTGAGAAGAGAGATTTGGGGGTTATTGAGATTTCTTGTTGTAATCTATAACGAATTCAATCCTTATAGCGCAAAGAGTCTCAAATTACTTTGAGCTCAACGTGGATGTAGTTTATTCCATTGGAATAAATGAACCACGGTAAATCTTGGCTGTCTTCTTTGTGTTTTTCTTGTTCTTGGTTGATTTGTGCAGTGGATCTGTGTGTTGTTTGTGTTTGATAGATGAACAGGTTAGGTTTGTGTTTGATTGAAGATTAACAGCGGTATCAGAGCGAGCGTTAGGTTTTCTTGGCCTGTCTTGATTGATTCATGAAACGTAGGGTTATACAAATTAGGGGCTTCTTGATAATTAGTCAAATTAGGATCCTAGGGCTAGGAAAACCTTAAATTGTCCTGTCAATTTCTTGTAATTGACTCCAACTCGATCCTAAACAGATTAGGGTTTCTTCTGTGTCAACCCTAAATTCAAACACTATGACTACTACACGAGTTGAAATCACCCAAGTCGATGGAAAAATTGATTTCAATAGTTGAAAGAAAAAAATGAAAGCCTTATTATCACATAATAAGGTAGCCATCGCACCGGAGAATGATGAAACCAAATGGTCAGAGGAGAAACTAAAAAAGAAAGCAGAGTTGGAGGAGGAAACGTACAACCTGATCATTATGAATCTCTCCGACGGTGTCCTGCGAAAGGTGGACGATTATGAAACTCCGACTGCGGTATAGGGTAAACTCGAATCCCTTTATGCTTTATAGTCTGCTCCAAATTTAGCTTACTTAAAAGGTGTTTTGTTTGCATATAAAATGGATAGCTCTAGGACCATTGATGAAAATCTTGACAAGTTCTTGAAACTGACCCAAGTGTTAAAGGGTATAGATTAAGAACTCGGAGACTCTAGTCTAGCTATGATTTTGTTGAACTCCCTGACTGAAGAATACCATGTTGTAAAAAATGCCCTACAATACACCGGTACTGTCCCAAGCGTGGACTTAATAGTCTCAGGACTAAAAGCTAGAGAGTTAGAGATTAAGGTACAGAGAAGAACGGGTAGTAATCTATTTGTTTTAAGGTAAAAATGGAATTTAACCAGACGGGCAATACTGCCCAGTCTGATAATGGCTCTAGAAATAAGAAAAAGGGAAAACAAAACTATAACCTAGTAACCTCTAAGTCTAATATAGAAGAATCTGAAGTTCTAACAGTTTCCAAAACTGAAAAGATAAATGATTGGGTGTTGGATCCTGGGTGCTCATTTCATATGAGCCCCAATAGAGAATGGTTTCAGGACTTTGAGGAGAATAGGTCAGAAACTATGTACATGGGTAATAACAATGCGTGTAAAGTCTAGGAATAGGCAGTGTAACCCTAAGACTAGACACTGGAAAAACTGTCAAGTTAACTAAGGTTAGGTACATTCCAGAATTAAAGAGAAATCTAATTTCATTAGGTACTTTAGATGAATCTGGATGCTGTTATAAAGCTGAAAATGGGTGCCTTAATGTTTATAAAAATAACAATGTATTGCTTAAGGGTGTAAAAAGAAATGATCTGTATATTCTGTGTGGAAATTATTACTCTGATTGTTTAAATTCTGCACTGTTTTCGACTAACTTGAATGCTACAGAAAAATGGCACTTAAGGCTAGGTCACATTAGCCAGAAGGGCCTTGATATCCTACAAAAGCAAGGCCCATTTGGTAAGGATCCCATTGTACCCCTTGAGTTTTGTGAGATGTGTATTATAAGTAAGCAACACATGCTAAGTTTCCATAAGGGAACTCACCTGGCTGCCAACTGGTTAGAATATTTGCATGCCGACTTGTAGGGACCTGAAAGGGTAAAATCACATAGGGGTAGTAGCTACTTTCTATCCATAGTAGATTATTACAGTAGGAAGGTGTGGGTTTTCTTACTTAGGACTAAGGATGAAGCATTGGGTAAGTTTAAGAGTTGGAAGGTTCTTGTAGAGAACCAAACTGACAAAAAGGTTAAAACACTTTGGACAAACAATGACTTAGAGTTCTGTAACCTGGAATTTGACGCTTATTGCACTGAGCATGGCATTCTAAGACATAGAACAGTTAGGAAAACCCCTCAGCAGAATGGGGTTGCTGAAAGAATGAATATGACCCTCTTAGAGAAGGTGAGATGCCTTCTCTTTACATCTAACCTACCAAAGTCTTTTTAGGGAGAAGCCTTTAACACCGCTGCCTACCTTATTAACAGAAGTCCCTCAAGTGCCATCAGTTTTATGTGTCTAGAAGAAAAGTGGAGTAATAGGAAGCCTAGCCTAGGACACTTGAGGACCTTTTAATGTGTTGCTTATGTCCACAACAATGAAGGGAAGTTAGAGCCTAGGTCCCTTAGGTGTGTCTTCTTAGGTTATCAAGAGGGAACCAAAGGATATAAAATTTGGGAGAGGAGTGCCCCTAGAGTTAGAATAATAATCAGTAGGGATGTAATTTTTAATGAGAATGTATTTCCTTGCAAAACTACTAACTCTGAGGTATGTCCAACTAACAGCAAATCTATGAATCAGGATCAACCTGAGAGAGTCCAAATTGAGGTGGAGTCTGCTGTAACGTAACCTGATTTGGAGCAACAAGAAGCTGAAATTAATGAGCCAAATTTGGACCCTGAGTTGGAAGAGGAAAATGCTATAGAACCTGCTGAACCCCATCTTGATCCCTTAGCCCAGTACCAGCTAGCCAAGGATAGAAGTAGGAGAGAAATCAGGCCACCAACAAGATACTCCTACGTTGATTTGATTTACACAGCCCTGGTAGCAGGGGCTCAAGTCCAAAGGACAGAACCAGACTGCTATGAAGAAGCAGTCAGATCCAAAGACAAAGAAAAATGGCAAGCTACAATGGAGGAAGAGATGTTGTCCCTAAAGGTAAATGGAACCTGGTCTTTGGTTCCAAATCCCAAAAACCAGAAATTGATTCAATGCAGATGGTTATTCAAGCTTAAAGAAGGTATGGACTTTTCTGACTCTTTTAGGTATAAGGCTAGGTTGGTAGCCAAAGGCTACACACAGCGAGAGGAAATAGACTTTAATGAGATATTCTCCCCCGTTGTGAAATACAAGACCATTAGGATCATGTTAGCCATAGTTGCCCATAAGGATTTAGAGTTAGAACAACTTGACATGAAGACCGCATTCTTGCATGGGAACTTAGAAGAAAGGATTTACATGAGACAGCCTATAGGTTTTGTAGATAAAAACCTACCCAACCATGTATGCCTACTTCACAAATCCTTATATGGACTGAAACAGTCCCTAGGCAGTGGTATAAGCGTTTTGATGATTTTATTCTTAGCATTGGCTTCAATAGAAGCAAATATGATAGTTGTTTCTATTATGCTCTATATGATGACATGCCTTTATATTTACTGCTGTATGTTGATGACATGCTTTTAATTTGCAAGTCTAAGCCTAGGATAGAAGAGTTAAAGAAAAAATTGAACTCTGAATTTGATATAAAGGATTTAGGAAGTGCTAAAAGGATTCTAGGCATGGTAATAGATAGAAACAGAGAGGACTATAAGTTAAAAGTCCATCAGAAGTCTTACCTGGAAAAATTAGAGTCTAGATTTGGCATGGCAGGATCTAAAACTGTGAATGTACCGTTGGCTGGACATTTTATGTTAAGTAAATCACAATGCCCCAAAACTGATGCTAATTTAATTAAAATGGAAAATATCGCTTATGCAAATGTAGTTGGGTTAGTAATGTATGCCATGATTAGCACCAGACCAGACCTTTCTTTTGCAATTTCTCTCTTAAGCAGATTTATGTCAAATCCTGGTTTTGAACATTGACTTGCTTTTAAATGGCTTCCTAGATACATTAATAGTTCTGTGCATGTTGGCTTGGAATATGGAAAAAGATATGACTCACTTGATCTTGTAGGATTCGTAGATTCTGACTTTGCAGGTGACAAGGATTCAAGGAGATCAACCACTGCATACGTGTTCACCTTGGGTGAAAACTGTGTGAGCTGGAAGTCCTAGCTTCAGCCAATTGTTGCTCTATCCACAATTGAGGCAGAGTATGTGGTCGTGACAAATGTTTTCAAAGAAGCTCTCTAGCTCCAAGGGCTACTGTCAGAAGTTAAACTCCTGGAGGGTGCTGTCACTGTCTATTCTGACAGCCAGAGTGCCATACATTTGAGCAAGAATCCCGTATACCATGAGAGGAACAAACATGTTGATGTTAAATACCATTTTGTGAGGGAGCTGGTGAACAAAAGGGTAATCATTCTGAAAAATGTGCCAACTGAGGACAACCCTACAAATATGGGAACAAAAGTGGTGTCTCCAACCAAGTTCAAGCACTACTTGAACCTACTGCATGTTGAGTAAGCTGTAGCAATAGAGCTATGATGAGTAATTTGTGGATGAACTGCATTGATAAGGTATCTGATCAGGTAATGTGTTAAAGCTTCAAGGTGGAGTTTGTTAAGTGAAGCTCCAATACGCTGACGTTTTAAGAAGGTGTTAAGTGACAGATCTCATCCATCAATCTGAGCCTAATCTAATGGTGGAAATTAGCCCAGATGGTCAACTTATTTAAAGCAGAAATTTACTGCAGAAATAAGATTGGAAACTCACTCTCTCTCTCCCTTTTTCATCAGTACTGGGTGCTTAGTGTTGATTCCTTCAAGTTGTAATCAAGTCACAGATTTTGTTAGAATTGTGGGTAGAAAAAGCTGTATATTCTTCTGGTCTAGACGCTTGTTTAAGTTTTCTTGGTTGCGTTGATTACAAGTAGATTGAGGGGTTGTGTAAGAGGAGAGATTTGGGGGTTATTGAGATTTCTTGTTGTAATCTGTAATGAATTCAATCCTTATAGTGCAGAGAGTCTGAAATTACTTTGAGCTCAACGTGGATGTAGTTTATTCCATTGGAATAGATGAACCACGGTAAATCTTGGCTGTCTTCTTTGTGTTTTTTTTGTTCTTGGTTGATTTGTGCAGTGGATCTATGTGTTGTTTGTGTTTGATAGATGAACAGGTTAGGTTTGTGTTTGATTGAAGATTAACAGTTGCTTACAAGTTAGATTTTCCTTCAGAGTCAAGAATTCATCCAGTTTTCCATGTTTCTTGTTTGCAGAAAAAAGAATTGGTGAAACAATTACTCCTCAAGCAGAATATGAAGTGTTGTTAAACGAAATAATCGCCATGTACCCTAGTAATTGGTTCTTTGGTCCAACTCTTTTCCGAAGGATGCTACTTGGAAATATCCTTTCAAGCTACAAGAAAAGTTTCCTCAGTTGTAGTGTCGAAGGAAAGAATGTAACCGTCATATTTTAAATTGGTCTCAGTTTGGAATTGCATAGGTATTTTAGGAATTTGTTTCTTACTGGTTTCTAATTTGTTATCCATGATTGTCAATGGCTTACACATCTTGTAAAGGGTAACATCAATAATCAATCAACTCTCTCAGTGCTTCTTCTTCCTCGTCATTACACAATTCTTGTTATTATATAGGAATTTTGTCAATCAATTTGGAAATTACTTTTAAAATGACAAAATGCTCATAAAAGGAGTTAGATTTACATTTGGAATGGGTGAAAATGACACTTGGTCAAATTTATAATATTTTATAATTTCATATAGTTTTAAATTTTGTATAATTAGTGTTGATGCTGGATTTTGACACCAACTACACGCACGTGGGAAATGCTAAGCTGACTCAGAAGACACACGTGTACGGGGGTGGTGAACTGAATAGAAGAAGAAGAAGAACAGTGTTTAAAGTGGTTCAGATGCTTAAGAAAGCAAATCCTACGTCCACTGGTATCGTATTAATATATTTGAGATCAGGTCACGTTCAACGAGCTAACTTACAAGACTTTACAAGAGAGAGAGAGAGAGTATATATATGCTATTCCATAGAGAAATTAGCTAATCCCACAAATGGGATAGGAACCCTCTATTTATAGTGGGATGAATTGAGGTAATGATTACTAAATCAGGGAGTGGATCAGACTACCATGCAAATCCTTCCTTGCGTCTCGTTGCTCACCTGCTCGAGTGATTTACTCAACTCTTACAGGGATTAGACACGTGGATCGCCTCCAGCCTTTCACTAGCCAAGCGCACACCTATTACACTGGTAAGAGCATGTCGCTTACGCTAGCTTGCGATGTGGCTGCGTTTGAATAGCTACAGGACTTACCTAAGCTTTGACCGCTTACGTTGATAGGGCTCTACGTCAGCCCTACTTTTCCAGGCATAACAGAAGTCTCCTAGTTTTTAAGGTTTGAGAATCGAACCTTGGAAAATACGTATTATGCCTTGATTTGATGCATTTGAAGAGATACTGGTCAATCCGACCTGACTGCAAAGAGGTTGAAGAAACGTTTCCATATAGGCGACCTGAAATGGCTTACTCTTAGGGTCAGTGACCTATTCTTAGACCATGTTTAGTGCCATAACGATGACTGGTTTTCGACCGAGGTCCGCAACCTTATTACACTTAGCGAAATTTTTTGCTGAAGACAAGGAATCGCGTTGCTTTGCAACTGACATAAAATAAGATCGAAGAGTCACGTGGCTTCACGACTGACATAAGACGAAGAGTGTTCTATATAATGACCTCTTCATATGTTATCCGTTGCACTTTTGTAGCTGACACATTTAATGAAATATCTTTTACTCTGGCAAACGTGTCTTGTGCGTAATAAATGTCAGCCATGCGCATTAAATGCGAGCCATGCTGAAATGACATTCCCTATCAGAGCATTAAATGTGGATGTGGGCGCATTTAATGCGGATGGGGGAAACGTGTTGTCGCTTGAGTGTTTCAATTGGAAGAGAACGACAATTCGGTTTCTCGAAGCATGACAGTCACTCTTCTTCGTTGATTCACGACACGTGGTCGCGATCAATGGTTAGATGCGTTTTCCACCTAAACGTAGTTTGACTTCGGGAAACCAAAGTGCCACTTCCTTCACTATAAAACCCCAAGCTCACTTCAGGTAATGCCACAATATTCACCTTCTCAGAGAGAGCAAAAATTTTTGTGAGCCTTGGTTCTTTGTCTGTTAGACTGGTGGCAGGAGGATGCATCTTCTCATTCCAAGAGGTAAGGATGATTTCTCGGCCACTTTTATCACTATTTCTTGTTTTCGATAGTCGCGTGCAATGATAGTCTACCAATAGTTGATCGGAGATGAAATATTCTCCTTGGGTTTGAGCCATTTGATGGTGGCTCTAAGACATTCTTTTAGGGTTTTCCTAGGGTTTAAGGGAGGAAGCTTTTACTTTTGTCCTCCACGTCATCGTACGAAACAGTGTACGAGGACTGAGTGATTCCCTGCATGTCGCTTTTCTTTTCAGACCGCAGAAGAATGGACTCCCCAACGACTAAAACTGAGGAGGGGACCAGTTCGCCTGTGCAGGATACTCCTACGGATTCCCCTTAAGAGATCCTATGGATAATTACTGCCGAGGAGATTCAGAGGGTGGTAGACCAATACGCCCTCAGCGTAAAGGTCTTCTGAGATATGATACACACAACTCAGAGTCCACCACGAGGGATGGCTGCGATCTTCAAGAACATATTCAAGAGTGGAAGGTTGATCCCTTTCCACCATTTTGTTAGGTCGGTCCTCTATCATTTCAAAATTGCACCATTACAGCTCACACCAAACGCATATATGATAGCCGTGGCTATGTACATCGCGTGCAGCGAAAACGGATTGGACGAGCTAACCGTACTAGAGCTCGGTTGCTCGTACATTCTGAAAAAGAGTAAGAACAAGGATTCCTACTATCTCTCCAAGCGACCTACCATCGAAGCGGGAATACATAGTTACCAGACCAACATAGGGGCATACAAGAGGAAGTTCTTTTTCTTTCGTCATGATGGCATTTGCCATTTTCAAGAGCCAAGTAGGTTCTACTTTCTTTTGAGTTTGCGAACTTACTTTTGTTCTTCGCTAACGAGCTCTTTGTTTCTTCGCAGTTAACAAAAAGACCAGGTTAACGCCTTGAGGATCCAGACAAAATCATTACCTTCAACTTTCTGCCCGAAGAGAGTCGCAACGCAGGATTGCTCGTGACAACCGTAAATTTACAAAAGTACGATTTTTTCAACTCCGAAGTGACCCTAGAGACCACATCAAGTAAGCTTCATAACCTTAGCTTATTTTTAGATTTCTCATGTAGCGAACTGTTTTGCTAACGATGTTCGCATGCAGCAACCATGCCTCTAAGGGTGCCCAGATCGTCGCGACCAAGGTAATTTGCCTTCCCCCGATTTGGTGCCACCGAACCAGCTAGAGCAACTCCCAATGGTCCCCTCGTCGGAGGGACACCGGCGGGTGCTCCGGTCCAACCTGCGGACGCTCCTCAGCCTTCGATTGCTCGCCCGAAGCAGAAAACGATAGCCTAGAGGCCCAATAAGAGGAGGCAAATTTGGACCGAGGAGTCGGAGTCCGAAACGAAGGCTTTGGGCATTCAACCCGAGAGGTCACAGCCTTACCAAGCATTCCGCTCGAAAGGGCCACCTAGGGGCGTGATCAGCATCTCCATTGCCCCCGAAGGTCCGCAGACAAGGCAAAGGGAGGCCGTAGTCCCCGGGAGGGGATAGGGCAAAGAGCCAATGGAGGGAACTCTACCTGCTAGGGGCATAGACACACCCGTGCTAGACTCGATGGGGCAACTTCCGGATCATCTACAGTCGGTGGTTTTTACCCTGCTAGAGTGCGGGCTCGCAGAGGCATTCGAGTATCGTGGCCTCCAATCCCATGGACCTGATGTCCACGTCCTTCCAGCACTTGAGCAAGGTAAATGAGCTGTCCTCGGCGAGGACTTATATTTGCTTTTTTAATAGGAAGGACTAACTCTTTATTCTCTTCATTATGCAAGCCCTGCTCTCCATGCACCTGTCCCTACAGAAGGTTCAGTTGGGGGCTACTGAGGGATTGGTCGAGCTAAGGGAAGAGAATGCGCACCTCAAGTGGGAACTAGAGGTCGCACAAGTAGACAAAGACTCGTCTATCATTCAGGCTAATAAGCATTTATTCGAAAGGGATGCTGTATTTCGCACGGTGGACTTTCATAAGGTCGAGCTGGAGAAGCACGGAGATGAGATAAAAGAGCTTCAGAGGACTGGCCAGACTCACCAAAGAGGCTGGCGAGAAAGACCAGGAGCTGAAAACGACCTCCCAGCGGGCCTTACGAGCAGAGCGGGAAAGAGGCAAGCTGTGGGAGACCACTGAGAAGCAACGGTCGGTGTTTGAGGCTGAGCTCCAATTAACTCGCAGTCGCGTCACTTCGCTAACCATAGAGATGCAGTAGCAAGAGGTGGAGATCGAGATGAGGGCTGCAGAATGGACGATTCAGCCCATCTTCGCCCTTCGGCCGAAAAACCCTGAGATGGATCTGTCTGACCTCCCCGACGAGTACTGAGATGAACTTGCTTCCATGGCGTGAGCCGAGGATGAGGAAGCGGCTTGGGGACCTGACCTGGAAGAGGAGCATCCGGAGTACATCCCAGAGGAGCTCGCACCTGATCAGGTGATCCGCGACTAGCCTGAGAATGTTGAGGTCGCCCTTCCGGGACCTAGGGACGAGGATCGATGATCTGCTTTTGTAGTCTTTTTCCTGCTCGCTTATGTACTTTGCCCTTTATCAATGAATAAATACATGTCTTTCTTAATCTTTCATGAGTACTTACAATTTCCGTACCCTATATGTTATACATGAGATAGCATTCTAACTATTTACAATAACATTGGAACAAGTCTATGCGAACAGAATTATACACATGGAAAGATAATTGCAAAAGGACATCTTTTATTTACAAGGACTAAGAAAAGTAACATCTTTACAAGGAGAAACTGAGTTCGGAATTGCTGATAATATGGTTAGAGATATTCAGCATTCCAAGCTCACGGTACTTCAGAACCATTCAGCCTTTTGAGATGATAAGTCCCCGGTCTTATCACTTTGGCGATGCGGTATGGGCCATCCCAATTCGGTCCCAAAACTCCCGCACTTGGTTCTCTAGTACTGAGAATGACTTCTTTTAAAATGAGGTCGCTGACCTGGAAATCTCTTCTTCTGACCTTAGAGTCGAAGAACCTTTTCGCACGTTTCTGATAGGCTGTTATTCTTAGCTGAGCCTTACTGCGATATTCTTCAACTAAATCTACACTTGCGCGCATAAGGGCCTCTTTGTTTGTTTCGTTGAACAGGTCCTTCCGAAGAGAACCTGTTCCTACCTCCACAGGGATCATTGCTTCGCAGCCATATGCTAGCGAAAAAGGGGTTTCTGAGGTAAGGGTTCTTGGAGTTGTCATGTATGCCCACAGAACTTCAGGAAGATCGTCGGCCCAATTTCCCTTGGTTGTGCCAAGTTTGGCCTTCAGAGTGTGCTTGATGGTTTTGTTGACAGCTTCAACTTGACCATTTGCTTGCGGCCTTGCGACAGAGGCGAATTTCTTATGGATACCCAGCTCATCGCAAAACTACTTGAACTCCTTGTTATCTAACTACTTCCCGTTATCAGAGATAAAGGTATGAGGAATCCCATAGCGGCACACAATATTTTTGAAGACGAAGTCCTTTAGCTTTTTGGTGGTGATCGCGGCCAATGGCTCTGCTTCGACCCACTTGGTGAAGTAGTCTACCGCGACCACATGGTTACCAGTTGGTGGGAAGGAGCTCGCGGTATGTTTGCGAACCGCTGACATTTGTCACATGTTTTAACAAAGTTGTAGGTGTCTTCTTGAATCAGGGGTCAATAATACCCTTGATGAACAACCTTGTTGGCCAGGGATCGTGTGGCCGTGTAATTATCACAGATTCCTTCATGTATCTCCCTCATGATATAATCTGCTTCTTCATCGGTTACACATAGGAGAAGAGGGGCGCTAAACCCTCGCTTGTACAATTGATCTCCTATGAGTGTGTAATGAGCAGCTCTTGTTCGCAGGGTTCTTGCCTCGACCTTGTCATTGGGCAAGATCCCATTTCGAAGATACTGAATGATAAGGGTCATCCAGGAAACTGATTCAGTTACATTCACAGCCTATTCGGGCGAACTGATACTGGAGGCCTCTATGAATCGAACAGGAATGCTCTCTGGTGCGTCTGAATCCAGCGATGAGGCTATCTTTGCCAAGACATCCATGATAGAATTGTTGTCTCTAGGAATTTGCGTGATCGTGAAGTGCTTAAATGACTCGTGTGCGGCCTTAACTTTCTTCAAATAGCCGATCATGTTTTCTTCCTTGGCTTGATATTCCCCCAAAATTTGGTTGACAACCAGCATGGGGCCGCTGTGGATGCTAATCGCGGTTGATCCCATTTCTCTTGCCAACCACAATCCAGCAAGTAGAGCTTCATACTTGGCCTCATTGTTGGTCGCTTTGAACCCGAAACAGAGAATGCCATGAATGCGAGTCCCTTCGGGACTTAGAAGGAGAAGGCATGCCCCGGCTTATTTCCTGTTCGATGATCCATCGACATACAGGCTCCAGGTCGACAGGTTCTGAACAGTTTTCTGGGTGACTTCGCTGGCTTGTTGCTCGATTCCTTTATCGAGTGATATGAGAATTCAGAGATGAAATCGGCAACAGCCTGCCCTTTGATGGTTGCTTTCAGTCTATACTGTAGATCAAATTGACACTTGAGCAATTTACCCGATGCCTCTAGCTTTTGAAGGACTTGCTTGAGTGGGTAGCTGGTCATTGCATGGATTGTGTGGGTGTGGAAGTAAGGTCGCAACTTTCTAGAAGCGATCAGCAGGGCATAAGCCAATTGCTTCATTTCCCGAGATTCTGGATACCGTATCTCGGCATCCAACAGACGCTTGCTCACGTAATAAACCGGCCATTGAAACCTGTTCTCTTCCCAAACTAAAGCCGCACTGACCGTGTATTGAGAGACGGACAGATACAGCAAGAGAATTTCCTGCAAGAGAGGCTTGGACAGAAGAAGTGGTTTTCCGAGGTGCTCTTTAATGCTATGAAATGCTTGTTTGCACTCGGGAGTCCACTCAAACTTCTTAGTGGCCCTAAGGATGTTGAAGAATAGCAAGCAGCAATCTATTGCTTTCGATATGAAGCGACTAAGTGTCGCTATTCACCCATTGAGACTCTGAACCTGTTTTCGATTGATCAGGCTTTTCATATCGAGGAGAGCTTGGATTTTCTCGAGGTTAATCTCTATTCCCCCTCTGGTTAACCATGTACCCCAGAAATTTTCCTGAGGATACTCCAATAAGCATTTGAAAGGACTGAGCTTCATTCTGTACTTCCTAAGGATGTCGAACATCTCAGCGAGGTGCGCTATGTGATCTGAAGCGACATGCGACTTAACTAGCATGTCATCAACATAGACTTCCATCGACTTCCCGATCTGCTCAAAAAACATTCGGTTAATTAGCCGCTGGTAAGTTGCTCCAGTGTTTTTTAGGCCGAAGGGCATAACCCTATAATAATACAGCCCCCGATCGATAATAAAGGAGGTATGTTATTCGTCCAGCACATACATCAGAATTTGACTGTATCCCGAGTATGCGTCCATAAAACTCAGCAGCTCGTACCCGGAGGTGGCATCAATGAGCGGGTCGATCTTAAATAGGGAAAAACTGTCTTTTGGGCAGGCTTTGTTGAGGTCAGTGAAGTCAACAAACGTCCGCCACTTGCTGTTGGGCTTCTTCACTAGAACTAGGTTAGCAACCCAGCTCGGGTAGAGCACTTCCTGGATGGACCCATTCTGAAGGAGATTATCTACCTTGATTTTCAGGGCAGCATATCACTCTGGATCCATCGCTCTTCTTTTCTGGTGGATCGGCTTGGCTTCACTATCGATGTTCAAGGCATGGCAAATAATGTTCGGGCTGATCCCAACCATATCGGCATGCGTCCATGCAAACACATCAATATTTTCTCTGAGGAAGCTGGTCAGATCAGTAGTGAGCTGGGGGTCGAGATTGCTTCCAATCCTCAACACTTGGCTGGGCTCATTCTGGTCATCTGACACTTCATATAAATCCTTAACTGGCCCACTGGAAGGGTATTCCTGGATATGAGGATCCATATTATCTTCCGCTGGGCCAGGTTGTGGTTCGATCTGACTGATCATCATTGCCTGTTTGGGGATGCCACAGGGGATGCCTTTCCCCTTGCACGCCATCTGCACTACCCTTACATAGCAGTCGCAAGATGCACGCTGAGATCTGCTATCCTTGTCGGGGTGGGAAACTTCATCTTGAGATGGTAGATCGAAGTGACTGCCTTGAAGCTTCTTAGTAAAGGTCACCCTAGGATGCCATTGAAAGCGGAGGGGCAGTCCACTACCAAGAATTCAGTGACCCTGGTCACCTCATCAAAGTCACCCAGCGTGACTGGAAGCAAGATCACTCCCTTGGGGATCAGGTGATCCCTTGTAAAACCATATAGGGGGATGGAAGTGGGCTTCAGGTCGGCCTCATCCAATTTCATTCTTTCGAAAGCTCGCTAGAACAGGATGTTCACAGCGCTTTCATTATCCACCAACATTCTGTGGACATCACAGCGCCCTATTTGGGGCGTGATGACGAGAGCATCATCATGGGGATGATGCAATCAGACTGCATCTTTTTTGGAGAAGGTGATTTCCTCCTCTCTGCGAACCTTTGATGGTCGTTGCGTCGTGTTCATCACACAGACAGGGTCGTGATGGGCTACGCAAGCATATCTTTCTTGGGCACCTCACGAGTTTCCCCTGAGGTGTGGTTCCCAAAAGATTATCCCCACGCTACAGATACCCTTGCAATCACGATGCTTCTTACCCGGTTCCTCTCGATTTTTCTCCCTTACGGGAGCAGAGTCATCAACATACTCTTTGAAAGGCCCCTGCTTGATAAGGTCTTCAATTGCCTGCTTGAGAGCTCGGCACTCATCTGTGTGATGCCCATTGTCCTAATGATAACGACAATACTTTTTACCGTTTCTAGCTGAAGGGGGATTTTTCATTGGCTTAGGTTCTCTGAGTAGGCCGGCCTCTTCTGACTTGTCAAGAATGGCTGAGACAAATGCATTCAAAGGGGTATATTGATTCCTGTCGCGATCGCGATGAGGAACCGGAGCATAAAACTTCTTGGGCTCAAACCGCTGTTTCTTTCCTTTTCGCTGATCATCGTTAGCCCATCGGCGATCAGCCCTCCTATTTTCCTCCCAACCTGGCGTATTGCCCAAAGGACCGGGGTCGTAGCGGTGAAGCACCGCCACAGAGTTCTCAATACGGAGGTATTTCTCTATAAGGCTGTAAAAGCGGGTGAGGGAAACATCGTCTTCTGACTGCAGCTCTTTCCACAGATCTGTTTGTGGACGAACTCCCGCTATGATGAGAGTCTGAACGGACTTCTCGGGAGTATGAGCTACTTTATGGAGTTCCATATGGAACATATTGATGTAAGATTGGAGGGATTCATCCCTCTCTTGCCTTATGTTGCTGAAGTAGCTCAAAGGCATTGAGAACTTCCTGTTCGCTTAGAAGTGTCTCAGGAATGTCGAGCTCATCTGACTCCAAGAGCTGATCGATCCCGCCGGGAGCGACCTGAACCATCACTTGGCATGCAAAGTTAGAGTTACTGCCAAGCAATGACATTTTGCCAAGTTAGAAACTTTGTGAAGTTTCATCAGGTCGTTAAATTCGTACAAATGATCTGCGGATCAGAATTCCCATCGAACACCCACATATCGGGCATTCTGAATCTGGATCGGAGAGGAGTGGCTAACACAGCCGGAGAAAAGGGAGACGCCTCTGCGATCTGCCCTTGCTCATTTTGCTGAGCCTTTTAGCTGATCCAGAGCTCATTGTAGCTCCTCAATCTGAGGCAGCGGAGCCATCTGGGGATTGCTTTCCCCAATGCGGGTTCGACCTTTGCGATTGCGGTTGAGGAAAGTTCGAATGTCGGATTCCTCCTCGCCTTGGCCGACAGTTCTGGACGCTCTTGACACACGCTGGCTAGAGTCATGCGATGGCGTTGACTGGTCCAGGGAACCTTCTCGACCTCCGCAGTGGTGCGAATCGACCCACGAACAGTGGGAACTTCCTGCGCGACAACGATCGGAGTCGTCATTGTGGCGATAATGGGAATCTCCCCGCCTTGCACTTTTGTGGGAGTGCTCGCATGATGTGGCACAGAACAACTCGGGCTGCAACCTGTCACCAAGTCTGCACACCACGGGTATTCTACCCGGGGTGCGATCGGTGTTCGCTAGTCCCTCAGAGCCTCTAGGCCCATTGTTCGCCACTTGCTTTCCCTTCCTTTGACGCACTGCATGTGACTTGCAAGCGTTGTTAGTGGTGGCATCGCCTCATTTGATTCGGGTGGTGCGACCCAATCCAAGCGGTCCAGCCTTTATTGATCGTTTGGAGAGTATTGTTGAACCTCTCCAGGTAGCTCATGACGGCTGGATCAAGCTGTGAGCTTGAAAGGATATCCCCCATGAGATTTTGCAGGACTGGGGGCACTTCGGATGAAATGTCCTCTTGTACTTGGGGGATCTCTTCCTTACCATGATTAGGTCGCTCAGATTCGAATCGGCGAGCCATTTGTTGTTGGACTGATTAGTTAGAGATTCTCCTGATGAAGGACGAATACTAAATCAGGTCCTCCTTCCAACTTCAAACTGTTGATGCTGGATTTTGACACCAACTAAACACACGTGAGAAATGCTGAGCTGACTTAGAAGACACACGTGTACGGGGGTAGTGAACTGAATAGAAGAAGAAGAACGGTGTTTAAAGTGGTTCAGATGCTTAAGAAAGCGAATCCTACGTCCACTGGTATCGTATTAATATATTTGTGATCAGGTCGCGTTTAGCGAGCTAACTTATAAGAGGCTACAAGAGAGAGAGAGAGAGAGAGTATATGCTATTCCAGAGAGAAATTAGCTAATCCCACAAACGGGAGAGGAACTCTCTATTTATAGTGGGATGAATTGAGATAATTATTACTAAATCAAGGAGTATGTCATGCAAATCTTTCCTTGCGTCTCGTTGCTCACTTGCTCGAGTGATTTACTCGACTCTTGCAGGGATTGGACACGTGGATCGCCTCCAGCCTTTCACCAGCTTAGCGCACACCTACTGCACTGGCAGGAGTATGCCGCTTACGTCAACGTGTGACGTGGCTACGTCTGAATAGCTGCAAGACTTACCTAAGCTCTGACCGTTTACGTTGACGAGGCTCTATGTCAGCCATATTTTTCTAGGCATAACAATTAGAAAAATAAATTCGTATTATATTATTATATCTTTTTTTTTTTTATATATAATGAACATCCTTAATGTTAATATATATGTATATATATAATTTTTTTATAAATATTATTATATCTTCTTTCAGTTTTCATTGTTATTTTTTTAGAAAAAAAACATAGGTTTTTTTTTTTATATAAATATTAGTATATGGACATTTATGTCTTTTATCTTTTTTTCGTTAAACTTAACGTTGATTAACAGAGTTTTATCTCTTTTAAAAATTGTATCCTTTTTCTTGCAAATACAGAAAACATTGATAATATCCCTAAAATTTATTATTAGAGTAAACTTTTCCCAATAGTACTGCTTTCAGGTCTGGCTATGACTTCATATAGCAAGCTGTTTCTTAACCCTTGTTTCAGATGGAAAAAACTTTATTAAGGCAAACTTTGTCTACAAATTTGTGGCACACTTGACTTTAATGATTTTCAATAATAGTACATAAATATACATACAAATATTTCCTAGAAACCTAGAGTAAGTTCTTTACAAATGTACTAACTTGTTGAGACAGCTAATACAAGAGTTAATAAAGAATTAAAACATGCCATATCCTGGCTAATGTATCACGCCTACGTCAATTTCCAATTAGTTTCGTGCATTCCTGGAAAACGAATCAGAATTTACTCAGCAATTCTCATGTTATGCTAATTGTAAATATAGCCAACTCTCTTTCTCCCCATATGAAGAGTATTCAAGAAACGAAAGCACATCCAGTAAATTAAACTATTTCATAGAAATTAATTGCACAAACTAAAAAAGTATTACCTTGCAGAGAGCAAATGAGGGCTAGTTACAGCTGCCTTGGGAGCACTAGTGCGCCTTGTTCGCTGATCATGCTCCTTGCCAACCCGCATGGCAGCAACTTCCTTCTCCATGGCAGCTACTTCCCTTCTCATTTTTTTGGACTCAACTTCCATTGCTTTGTTCAATGTGTCAACCTTTTTTGCCAAGATCTGCTCAAGTTTGCAATGAAATCAAAAAAATTAATTACGAGAAAAACGAATGAGATGGTAGAGGCTGCAACTGTATCTAACCTCAATCGCATCATCCTTGTCCTTCAAGCTTTGATCTTTTTCATGGCAAGCTTTCCTCAGAGTTATTACCTCTTTCTGTAACAGATCATACAACACACCTGAAACATGATCTTCAAGCTGTGTTTTTGATTTTTCAGTTAGAATCCCATCCATACTCTCGTCATGTGTAATAGTTATCTCAGTACTTGAGGTCTGATCATTAGTGATGGTGGGAAAATTATCTTTTGCAGTTGCAACTGGAATCAGATTACCTCTATCCAATGATCTACTACCACCATCAAATGATCTTGATGACATCTTGGCATTCCTCACTAAGGCAATTGCACTATTTGATCGGAGGGACCCAGTTTGTAAATTCACTGCTTTTTTTGATAGATAGCCATTCGAAGATCTGGAAAAACTTTCAGCTCCACCGAAAGACTGACATCGTGAAAGCCCGTTGTTTATACATCTTCCTTCAGAGGCAGTGCGAGAGTTCACATTAGATGCTTTAAGCCTTTCCTCTAAAACCTTGAATCGTAAGTGGTATTTCTCCTAAGCAATCAATCAATTCAATAAGCTATCAAGGAGAAGTTATTAAACAGGTAATAAAGCAGTAATAACAACAAAACAGGCTAACTTACTTTCAGTTGTGCTTCTGCCTTTGCAGTGCGCTCCGCTACAACCAGTTTATCTCGAAGTTGTTGCAGTTCTCCCTACAAATTTGGTAAATTAAAATTATATCAAGTCCAGAGTGAAACTTTAACATTTTTATTATCTTAATAATTTCTCTTCCTTCCATTTTTTTTTTATTTGAAACAAACTACAAAACATCCAACCAACAGATCCAAAGACATCAAACAGTAATATCAAGCACATGCTTCATAGCAAAACATGCCTGAAAAAATCTTCTCTCCTCAAGCCACTGCTTTACAGGCATAACTTTGTCATTGCCATCCTTCCACTCATTGGCAACTACTGTGGCAACCCTGTTTGCAGAAACCTTAGCACGTGCTACTTCTCGTTCTAGATACTTTTTCTCCTCCTATGCAAGTTTTGGAAGTCAGAAGCAGTTTGGAAAATTCTATGCCATCACAATAACTACAACTAGTAAAATAGAAGCTCAAAAAAATAAGGGTAATTACATTCATCTCTTGCACTTTCCGCTGGTAATCACGCACAGCATTGGCAGCAGCTCCTCCAGCCAAAACAGCTTCTTCAAGTTCACGAACAGATTGGATTAGCTTTTCAACCTCTGCAACCTTTAGTCGATGCATTTTGTCTACAATCTTATTCTCCTCCTGGTTTCATAAACAGAACATATGAAACCAGACGCAGCTCATGAATCTTAGGAAAAATTCTAAAGTAGGATTTTTTTTATATTTATATAAATATAACAAAATTACTACTCATCCTTTTGTCAATTCATATATAATTTCATATTTTTTGGCCACATAAAATATCTAAAGGTACCAAAAAAAAAAAAATGGATGAACAATTTTGACTAGGAGTAGTATTTGAATGTTTTATTAGGAATAGACTTCAAACTTATTTTTTTCTTCCGAACTTGGCCACTATATATGAAGTCTAATTTTGCTGGGTTTCCCAACTTTGATTAATTAGTGATACAATGTGAACTGAGTTTTTCTCTCTGTTCTTTTCCTTGTACCTATGACTTTAAGCTAGCACTTTGTTTAATTAGGGAACCACTCATTGCAGCTTCCCTACAACAAGCTTAATTTGAATGATGACAAACCTGGCATATTTCAATCTGTTTCATCAGCTCTTGNAACATATGAAACCAGACGCAGCTCATGAATCTTAGGAAAAATTCTAAAGTAGGATTTTTTTTATATTTATATAAATATAACAAAATTACTACTCATCCTTTTGTCAATTCATATATAATTTCATATTTTTTGGCCACATAAAATATCTAAAGGTACCAAAAAAAAAAAAAATGGATGAACAATTTTGACTAGGAGTAGTATTTGAATGTTTTATTAGGAATAGACTTCAAACTTATTTTTTTCTTCCGAACTTGGCCACTATATATGAAGTCTAATTTTGCTGGGTTTCCCAACTTTGATTAATTAATGATACAATGTGAACTGAGTTTTTCTCTCTGTTCTTTTCCTTGTACCTATGACTTTAAGCTAGCACTTTGTTTAATTAGGGAACCACTCATTGCAGCTTCCCTACAACAAGCTTAATTTGAATGATGACAAACCTGGCATATTTCAATCTGTTTCATCAGCTCTTGATTTTTGTTTTGTAGATCATCAACAAAAGAAGCTTTTGCCAAAGCCATCTGGACAGTTCTCTCAGTCTCGAGTAGTGCAGCTTCTTTAGATTTAGTGAGCCGATCCAGTGCCCTATTGTCCTCCTGCAACTTTGCTGCCTAACAAACCAAAACATCATGCTTAAGAAGAGAAATTTCACTCATTACTCTTCATCATGGTCATGAAACAAGTCTCTATGATAACATTCTTTAATATTTTCACTTTAAAAAAAGTTAATGCCACAGGTAACAATGTACAAGAAAAACTACAACATAATTGCCACATATTGTGTTACAAAATTATCCAGAGAATACTTCTTAAATACTTCTTATTATACCTCCAGCCTGGCAAGCTTAAGCTCTGCCTCCAGTGGAGTGATGATTGCCTCAATTGGAGGCATCTCATCATCTTTCTGGGCAGCATGGACTCTGCGTAGTGTGGCTTCTGCAGCAAACTGTGCAGCCAATGCTGCTTTCTTCTCATCATTTATCTTCTTTATCTCAAGATTCTGCAGACATACATCATTCATTATAATGTGTAGAAAAGGACTTCTGAAATTTGATAACAGAAAAGAACAACTCTAAGCAGGCTATAGCTACAACTTAAGAAATACCTTGCTTTCCAAAAGTGCTTCAGTCACTTTAAGCTTCTCATCCACTTTGTTTAACTTGTCTGTTAGCTGGTTATATAAATCAAAAGAAAAACAGTTAGCAAACTTACTATATGGTAGGAATTCCCTTTTTATATTTCAATATCAATATTCATCATGCATCAGTAGTCAATTCACATTTCCTCATTCTTGAAATGAAACGCTATTTGCTATTGGCATTGCACATTTGTGAAATGCCAATTGAGAGCTTATATGAAAATTATCTAAAATAACAAATCACTTCGAAGACCTAGCACTGTTAAATCATTTTGTTTATCAAGACAAAGTTGGTAATGAGACAATGAGTTAATAAATCTCAAAGTTTTCATTGGCATTTTAAGAAGTTATAGGCATAACTTTAAGATATCAAGAGTTCAAAAAGAGATGATTATTTAAAAAAAAATGAAAATAACACGTAACTCTACAATTGCAATGACTGAGTATATTGTGACCAAGGCTAAGGATATTAAAATACAACTATTCAGTAAATTTAAATCTTTTCTTATTTGATAGAGCAAGATTCTATTAGATGGATAAAATGAAATACCTAATAGCACTTCATTATGCAATAATGCTCACAGAAAAACTTAAAACCCAGAAATGATAGCTAATAAGAAGTTGTGAAACGGAAATGAGATGTATTGCAATCTCCAGATAGACTGAAGTGCAATGATAATTTAGAATCAAGTAGGGACTCATCTAGTATGACTGGATTAATTGGCAAGGTACGGGCTGTAGAGTCCCTCTGTGCCTAGAAGATCTCAATTGGGAGAAAAAACTGGTACCAGGAAATGAACAGGATCTCGAATAGGAAGGAACACAAGCTTGGAACTGATGCAACATTGCAGCTAAACAACTTGTGAGATAGTTGTATAAGCAGTAGGGTGGCTGCTTTTCATTGTACGAGACTCCCATTTTTAACCAATAAGATATGAATACCAACATGAATACCATATTTCAACATGAGCAGCAACTGAAAAGTATATCAATGACTACAACGTCACGCAAGTGTATTTTTTTTTTTTAATTTTTTTTTTTTTTTTTGAAAAAAGAAAAAAAGAACCACAAAAAGTAAAACAATCATCAAGCTTGTAAGCATGTCAAAGATTCACAATGAAATTACCAGTACAGATATTATACAAGTGTAGGTTGTCATATAATCAAGAAATTTTGACACTTGAAACGGAATTTAACAATTCAAGTATAACAAAAGGATAATTCTGGTGTCCTAAAGAAGCATTTCGTTCTTACAAATTGTTCTAGAAAGATAGGACATCTAAATAATTAATAACCTATCATGTACATAGATCCACTGAAAAAACAGGGACATAAAAGTTTGGGAAGCCATAAACTTCCATCAATGATATTAGAACAATGAAGGAGTACAACATCATTTAATTCAAGGAACCAAATGCTATCTGTTCAAGAGATAAAATCTTCTCTACCAATTGCAATTATTTTTGTAATACAGAAAATACCTCTTCCACAGCTTTGTGTTTGAGGCGTTCTGAATTCTTTAAGGATTTGATTTCCGCAAGAGATTCTCCTAATTCTCTATCTTTATCTGCACATGCAAATGAAAATGCACACGGATTTCACTTTCAATCATAATCAATCAGATTATTAGTAATACAAAACAATATTGAAATTGAACCTCGGAGTTCATTTTCAAGACGGTTGAGTTCAAGGCGGACGGGATCGGAGCCGTGGAGGAGATTAATTACATCATCATTAGGCTTAGGCCTTCGAGCTTTAAACGAAGCAGAGGAGCTCAAACTGCTTGGCTTTACAGACACCTCCACCTCTACTTCGCCGTTGTAGTGAGCCATTAGAGATTAATCCTCTGAATCTCTTTTTAATTATCACTTTCACACTCCGGTTATTGTTAAGTTTGGTGTTCAGTTGTTTTAGTTTCGACTCTGTTTGTATTTATATGGGAGACGATTAAATATGGCATTTAGGCGCGGATTTATATGTCAAACAACATTAATTTATTTGTTTAAAAAATTAAAAAATAAAAACAGTTTAGTCCGTAGATAGAGACTTTTTCTTTTTGAAATATTCTTGTGGAGACGATTCAATAACACTCCATTTCTGTGTTTATTTATTGGCCGATTACATTTTGACCCCCGTGGTTTCAAAAAACACCAATATAACCCTTATTTTCTTAATTTATGCACTAAAACTTAATTGTAAAGAGACAATTTTTCCATGGATTGGTGTAAAAATGTCATTCAACATTCTAAATTTCTTTAAAAAAAAATTATGTTAAAATCCATAAATAGATTAGGTGATATATGGCTAATAATAATGGGGTTTTGTCTCATTTGTCTTATTGGAATCTCACTCTATAAATCCATTAGAGTAAATGACATGTTCCTACCCAAAGTTTCGCGACACGCCAAGTTCCCACTGGTTTCATTAATTCCAGATTCCCACCCTTTAAATTAATAGAAAAATGTTTAATGAAACAGTTAAAGGGTAAAAAAGGTAATTTGATTTCATTGAATCTGAATTGAAAAAAAAATAACCCTATCTCAAATTTGTATACACCTCTCCGCCTCCACCTCTACCACCGTTGGCTTGTCAGAAGTGTGACAACCCTCACCGCCAGAAACAACCTTGACCCATTTCCGGCGCCTCACTTCCTAGAACTTGCCGCCTGAAGGTCGATCTGCGCACCTGCAAGTTGCGCACTGCGACTGTCGCTGCCTGGAATGCGCGACTACACTCCCTCATCCACTGGACATCAACATCGCACCAGTGCCGCGCCGGCTAGGCCAGATCGTGGTCTAGGCAGAGATCTGCTCCACCTCACCCTCACTTACGCACAAGCCCTTCCTCTCCATCGCGCCGCAAGTTGCTTCCTCGCTTACAACTCTTTGTCGGAGAAGAGGAGTGATGAGAGTGAAACTAACGGGGTACTTGCAAACGTTCTCGGAGTTCTAATACAAATCCATGGATTATTCTTTAAAGATCCAACAGACCTTGGTTGTCAAGATGTTAGAACATTGTTAAGAGAAATTCGTAGAGCGACTCTGTTGGGGTGTACTTTTTTTTTTGACGGATGTTGGGAATGATGCAGCTGTAGTTTGGAGCAGAGCGGAGGAGATGGGAGCTACATGCAAAACCATAATTGACTCTTTGGTTACACGTTTGGTAACATCAAACAAAACGATGGAGGATTTTCAATGGGCAGAACAAGACCGCAGATATTTGGTCCCCCTTTCCATTATTCCCCATTTTTCTTTTCTCTCTTATTTTTTAAAAATAATTGATGGTGTGGATTTGGGTTTATTTGCATCTGTTGTGTTGGGTTGATTTACTTCATGGTGGGTGTTGTTCTGGAGAGGTGGGTGGGGGCCGGCTGTGATGGTGGTGGTTGAGAATGGGATGGGTTTGGAATGGGCTGTGGTGGTTTGGACGGTGGTTTGAAAAGTTATTATTTTGATCATCTTGAAGAAGAGGGTCTTGTTGAAATAAATTTAAAAGTGGGATGGTTATTTTTAATTATATTAATTTAAGGTTAAAAAACAATTTATTTGTCAAAGGCAATATGGTAAAAACATCCGTCAGAACTTAAAAATTCTTGGCGGTGTTGGTTTAAGGGTGGGAATTGAAATTTATGAACCTAGGGGTGGAATAATTATTTCGCCATACCTTATCCATTAATTGGTTCTTCACGACTTGAGCTTAATGATGAGGACCCATGCCATGTTACGGTTAGAGTTAGACCAGCTATGCTGGACCCCATGTTGCAAATTTCTTTAAATCCCTACCGTTGATAATCAATCTAAATGAAATGCATCCATTAAATTTAGAACCATCTGATTTGCCAGGTCAGTAAGAGGAACATGGGGAAGCGAAATAAAAAAGCAAACAAGGGACAAAAGCACATGCGATGCGTGTGGACTTAAATGACACAGCAGTGTGCTTTAGTGGTAGCTCACATATCATCTCACTTGTACTTCAACCAAAATATCTCTTTTCTCGACACGTGGAATACTTTGTACGGTACATGTCGGTTCTGCCGGGTCCAAGTTGCAATTGGATTTACTGGATATGGACCCGGCCCAAAGTGGCCATTGTGTTAAAAGATGGAATAACTTTTTATTATAGTTTTTGGCACCTACTGGCTGGCTACTACTGAATTAAAACACTTTATTTTGAAGTTTTAAAATTAAAAATCTTTTATTTATATTTTAAAAGAGTTAACATTTCATTCTCTTCACTTTCCCCACCAACGCTATTTCTAGATAAATTTTTTGATAATTAAATTGAAAGTTCTAGAAAAAAATTAAAGGTAAAAATAATCCTTACAAATAATCCCAAGAGCATAATACTTCTAAACTATACAAAAAAAAAAAAAAAAAGATATAAATAAAGGTAGCTACCAATACTTTGAAGAAAAAAATAATAATAAATTTAAATGTAAAACAATTAAAAACTTAAAACTTTATATTGCTTGTAACCTGATATATCCTATTGCAAATTTTTTTCCTCCATTAAACTATCTTTTTGTTCTAAGAATGATTTGAATAGTATTAAAAAAAATATAGGTTTTTGAGATAATAGCATGGTGTCAAAAGTATTTATAAAGAATAGGAAATTATAATTAATTTTAATAATTTAATGTAGGGATAGATTTGTTATTACAATAAAATTTCTCTATAGTAATACTCTATATAGGAATAAACTCTACATAGTCATAAAAAATTTATAGTTCCGATTTAAGATAGTTAGGAATAAGAATAAACAACACATTGTAATAAGTTATTATTTTTCTAATTCCCACCTTAAAGAAGGTTGTCTCCACACAGTAATAATTATCTGAATATTACAAAAAAAATTATGTTATATTATATTTAAAGGTTTAAGATAAAATAAAATATTTATCTAAAATTGTTTGCGACAATGATTTATGTTTTAGAGTTGTTAATTACCATATCTTTTAACTTGCGAATATATAATAACTCACTAACATGGATAACTTCTTGTTGAAGTCAAAATATTCTCAAACATGTTTAAAGCTTCATAGCACGAAACTTTTTTATATTTTCGTACTATCATCCTCGAGATTATTTCCTTTCTCTTCTTATTTAATTGCAGCAATGATTTCTTTTGGATGATCGAGGAAGACATTAATATCTATTCGATTAGGGTAGTGAAGTTATCGAATCTGATCACTCAATTTTGCAATGACTCTTTTATTGTACTCATCCACTTCATTTGTAACTTATAATTCATCGCCATCAAAGGTCCTAATTTTATAATGCTTAAAACAATTGACAATTATTTGTGGCTTTACATCAATTGACCATGCATCCACTGCATTTACAGTTCGATCAAGAGCAATTTTTGCTGGTTTGAAGACACGATCTTCTATCTATTTCAAAAATAGGCAATTGAAGTGCTGAATTGAAATCCTAATACTACTAAAGCTTGTCAACAAACAACTTCCTTATATTATATGTAGCTAGTTGCAAATGCACAAGAATAACCAACTCAGCAATCTATCGAAAAATTCAATGGTATATGCTAGACAATTTAGGGGTGTTCAAAAAAATACAAAAACCGAACCGAACCGAAAAACCGGTTAACCAAAAAAACGGTTCAGTTACGGTTTGAAAAATTTTAAAAACCAAATTTCCGGTTCGAAAAAAAATAAAAAGCGGTTAACTGAAATCGGTTTTTTGAACCGGTTATATATATATATATATATATAGAGTAAATAAAAAATAATAATATTTTTAATGTATTGTTAATAATGGTCAATGGATATGTATGAATGTTTAATTTTTATTTAGATATGTATTATTTATATTTACAATTTAATTTAGAAAAAAAAAAACTCTAAAACTTAATTGTAAAGAGACAATTTTTCCATGGATTGGTGTAAAAATGTCATTCAACATTCTAAATTTCTTAAAAAAAAAAATTATGTTAAAATCCATAAATAGATTAGGTGATATATGGTTAATAATAATGGGGTTTTGTCTCTTTGTCTTATTAGAATCTCACTCTATAAATCCATTAGAGTAAACGACATGTTCCCACCCAAAGTTTCACAAAATTACAAGTTCTCACCCTTAGTTTTATTAATTCCAGATTTCCCACCCTTCAAATTAATAGAAAAATGTTTAATGAAACAGTTAAAGGGTAAAAGGGTAATTTGATTTACATTGAATCTGAATTGAAAGGAAAATTTCAAAATAACCCTATCTCAAATTTATCTACACCTCTCCGCCTCCACCTCTACCACCGTTGGCTTGTTAGGAGTGTGACAACCCTCACCGCCAGAAACAACCTTCACCCATTTCCGATGCCTCACTTCCTAGAACTTGTCGCCTGAAGGCCGATCTGCGCACCAGCAAGTCGCGCACTGCGATTGTCGCTGCCTGGAACGCGCGACTACACACTCCCTCGTCCACTGGACATCAACATCGCACCAGTGCCGCGCCGACCTTAGGACAGATCGTGGTATAGGCCGAGATCTGCTCCGCCTCACCCTCACTTACGCACAAGCCCTTCCTCTCCATCGCGTCGCAAGTTGCTTCCTCGATTACTCGAAGAAGAGGAGTGATGAGAGTGAAACTAACGGGGTACTTGCAAACGTTCTTAGAGTTCTAATACAAATCCATGGATTATTCTTTAAAGATCCAACAGACCTTGGTTGTCAAGATGTTAGAACATTGTTAAGAGATTTTCGTAGAGCGACTCTAGTGGGGTGTACTTTATTCTTTAAGGATGTTGGGGATGATGCAGCTGTAATTTGGAGCAGAGCGGAGGAGATGGGAGCTACATGTAAAACCATAATTGACTCTTTGGTTACACATTTGGTAACATCAAACAAAACAATGGAGGATTTTCAATGGGCAGAACAAGACAGCAGATATTTGGTCCCCCTTTCCATTATTCCCCATTTTTCTTTTCTCTCTTAGTTATTAAAAATAATTGATGGTGTGGATTTGGGTTTATTTGCGTGTTTTGTTGGGTTGATTTACTTCATGGTGGGTGTTGTTTCGGAGAGGTGGGTAGGGGCCGACTGTGATGGTGGTGGTTGAGAATGGGATGGGTTTGGAATGGGCTATGGTGGTTTGGACGGTGGTTTGAAAAGTTTTTATTTTGATCATCTTGAAGAAAAAGGTGAAGGTTGAAGGAGAGAGTCTTATTGAAATAAATTTAAAAGTGGGATGGTTATTCATCATTAATTTATTTTTCAAGGGCAATATAATAATTGCACCCGTCAGAACTTAAAAATCGTTAACGGTGTTGGTTTAAGGGTGGGAATTGGAATTTATGAATGTAGGCGTGGATTTATAATATCGCCATACCTTGGGTGGGAACATGTTGTTTACTCAATCCATTAATTGATTCTTCACGACTTGAGCTTAATGAATGAGGACCCATGCCATGTTACGGTTAGAGTTAGACCAGCTATGCTGGACCCCATGTTGCAAATTTCTTTAAATCCCTACCGTTGATAATCAATCTAAATGAAATGCATCCATTAAATTTACAACCATCTGATTTGCCAGGTCAGTAGGAGGAACATGGGGAAGCGAAATAAAAAAGCGAACAAGGGACAAGAGCACATGCGATGCGTGTGGACTTAAATGACATCTTTATCTTCAGACACGCGCTTCGACATCACACTAGTGTGCTTTAGTGGTAGCTGACATATCATCTCACTTGTACTTCAACCAAAATATCTCTTTTCTCGACACGTGGAATACTGTGTACGGTACATTCTGTTCTGCCGGGTCCAAGTTACAATTGGATTTACTGGATATGGACCCGGCCCAAAGTGGCCATTACGTTAAAAGATGGAATAACTTTTTATTATAGTTTTTGGCACCTACTGGCTACTGAATTAAAACACTTTATTTTAAAGTTTTAAAATTAAAATTTTGTTATGACACCCTATAAAATTTATAAATGCTTTTCATTTCATTTTTTTTTTTTTTTAAAAGAGTTAACATTTCATTCTCTTCACTTTCCCCACCAACGTTATTTCTAAATAAATTTTTTGATAATTAAATTGAAAGTTCTAGAAAAAAATTAAAGGTAAAATTAATCCTTAAAAATAATCCCAAGAGCATAATACTTCTAAACTATACAAAAAATGATATAAATAAAGGTAGCTACCAATATTTTGAAGAAAAAAATAATAATAAATTTAAATGTAAAACCATTAAAAACTTAAAACTTTATATTGCTTGTAACATGATATATCCTATTGCAAATTTTCTTCCTCCATTAAACTATCTTTTTGTTCTAAGAATGATTTGAATAGTATTAAAAAAAAAAAAATAGGTTTTTGAGATAATAGCATGGTGTCAAAAGTATTTATAAAGAATAGGAAATTATAATTAATTTTAATAATTTAATATGGGGATGGATTTGTTATTACAATAAAATTTCTCTATAGTGATACCCTATATAGAAATAAACTCTACATAGTCATAAAAAAATTCTAGTTCCAATTTAGGATAGTTATGAATAAGAATAAACTTCACATTGTAATAAGTTATAATTTTTCTGATTCCCACCTTAAAGAAGATTGTCTCTACACAATAATAATTATTTGGATATTACAAAAACAAAAAAAATGTTATATTACATTTGAAGGTTTAAGATAAAATAAAATATTTATCTAAAGCTGTTTGAAACAATGATTTATGTTTTAGAGTTGTTAATTACCATATTTTTTTAACTTGCGAATATATAATAACTCACTAGCATGGATAACTTCTTGTTGAAGTCAAAATATTTTCAACTTCTCAAACATGTTTAAAGCTTTATGGCACGAAACTTTTTATATTTTCACACTATCATTCTCGGGATTATTTCCTTTATCTTCTTATCTAATTGCAGCAATGATTTCTTTTAGATGATCGAGGAAGACATCAATATCCATTCGATTAGTTTAATGAAGTTATCGAATCTGATAACTCAATTCGACAATGACTAATTCTCCTCATCCACTTTATTTGTACCTTACAATTTATCGACATCAGAGGTCCTAATTTTACAGTGTTTAAAACAATTGACAATTATATGTGGCTTTACATCAATTGACCATGCATTTACTATATTTACAGTTCCATCAAAAACAATTTTTGCTGGTTTCAAGACATGATCTTCTATCTATTTCAAAAATAGACAATTGAAGCATTGAATTAAAATCCTAATACTAGTAGAGCTTGTCAACAAACAACTTCCTTATCCGTAGCTAGTTGCAAATGCAAAAGAATAACCAACCGAGCAATCTGTCAAAAAATTCAATGGTATATGCTAGACATCATGTTTTTAAAGCAGATATGCACTTTCTACCTCTAAGCGATTAGGATATGATGGGCCCATCATATGAGATATTAAAAATCTGATAATGGAGTTCACAACCGTGTTGGCTAGGTGCTGACACATGTGCACAATTAGGAGACCCGTCCACATGGTATTGGTGTTTAATAGTCACTTACATATGTATTGCCAATCCTTTCATCAATCATAAGTTGAGACAGTTCAATGTAGGGAATATGGTTTATCTACGTTTTATAACCCTTTCATCAATCATAAGTTGCTTGGCGTACCAGTAAAGAATTGGCTCCGATCTAAAGAACAAATTGGGAAGGTGGCTTACAAATTACTGGCAAGAGTGACTTTCCCTCCAATTTTTCATGTATCATAGGATACAAAATAACTCCATTGGTACAGATTCCTCTAATTGATGAAGATGATCCACTTTGTATTCAACCTATTGTTCATGGGATGGTCCAGTCATTCACTAATTCCAAAGGCACTCCGAAGTATAATTTTACTTGTAAAGTCCAAGGAAGGCAAATCAGTTTGGGCAACAGAATTATTTTCCTTCACAAATCTTTCAATTGGATAGTCCTACCAAAACTTTATATTCTAATATAAACTGACAATCAAAATCCAAAGGCACTGGCTGAAATAAGAATATGCTCCAACTTCTCCTTGAGGAATAAGAGATACAGGCATGAATGGCATTAATTCCCTATGAAATTCAAATGCACAAGGATGCACCCTTAATTAACTAAGCATCCTCATTTCAATAAAAGTAAATTTTTGTTTGTTATCGCAATCTCTAGAAACTTTGTATTGGTTTCAGAATTAGTACTTGTCAGTCCTGCTTCAACGCCTTCCTGATGAATGATCTTGTAAGAACTACTGCAAGGTAAGCCAAGATTGTGATGGTAATACCTCCAAGTAAAACAAGGCGGTCATAAGAAGCATTTTGTACACTGTAGACCCTGAGCACAATTACATCCCAATTGCTCTCTGTCCAAACGGGATCCACCAACCCCATGGGATCTGATGAGTTTGATGGCAGTACATTCCAAGTTCCAGATTCGAATTTCAAACGGGTCGAATATGCTGGAACATACCTGTAAAATCAACATGACATTAAAGTTGGGAGACATGACTGGAAGTCAGTGTCCATATAATTACAAATACCCCTAGAACTACTTTGCAAAAAACCTAACTAATTCAAAAGTGAAATAATATAAATTTCCACTTGAATCAAAAGCATGTACGAGCGCATATAAATGAAGTAAACATTCGACAAGATTTAACTGCTTTTACGCCACAGAAGAGGTTTCCATCAAACAATAGATTATTCATGTATAGATGATAAAAAAATTTACTAATAATTCCCAAAATCAAGACACTTCTCTATGTATTAATGGTCTCGACAATAGATAGCAACAGTGCAGCACGTATAACACTGCCAGACTAATCAGCACTTCTCAGCTAACGAAGGCTGCAGACATCTACTAATGATTGTCAAAAATAAATGTTAAACAAATTAGATGTGTAGAGGCCAAAGACATTATCAACTTAGATTATACAACATAGTCATCTAATAACTATTAAGCAAAACTGTAAAATAAATTAGGTATAGTAAAACAAACTAGGTGTGTAGACGGCAGAGACTATCAACTTAAAGATTATACAACATGGTCATCTAAAATAACTGTTAAACAATTGGGTAGATACGTTATCAACTTAGATTATAAAGCATACGATGAGTTCAGAAGAAGGCTTGGTCCAGAGTTTTGTCAGAATATATCTTTTCTTTTCCTGTTTTGAAGTGGTAGCCTGTTAGGTGATGCTACTTCCCGCTTTATAATCCCATCCAACCCATTTCCATTCCATGTGAGATCACATATATGAATCAGGAATAAAGCAACCCACCAAGAGGCCCATGACCTTATAGCAACAAGGTCTCATTACATAGCAATGGTAGCAGAGATGCACTCGACCGGAATTTGGAAATTTGATTCAATCGGACAAGTGGAAAAAAATTGTTCATCCTAACACTACCCAGTATCCATCTCTAATTCAATTTAGTCATGTTACTTGGGGACTGCATTTAAGTACATTTTGCACTTAGAAAAAACTACTTTGTATGGTACCTGGTTGTAGAGATAACACAAACTCCCTTTCCTTCTGTTTCTGCTCTAATGCACACTTCTTTGTTGCTGCAACCTTGTGAACAACTGGAGCTAGCATTCTCCTTTTGAATGGATGTTACATCAGCCATAAAATTCCAAACAAACCTGGAAACATCATCCACATATCCAGGATTGGAGGAAGGCTCACCAAGGACAACACCAACATAATGATTTGGGCATGCATCGTCCGGAGAAATATAGTTCTTCACAAGCTCACAAGACAGACCCGGTTCACAGCTCAATAGACAGCTCATAAGTTCTTCAACAAGAGACACATTTACATTTATGGAACCTAAAACAGCGCTACTTAAATCATTGTTGTCGTTTGCAAGAATGAAAAGAGAGCGGGCAACAAGAGAAGCAGCTGCCACAATGGCAGATGAGTTTACATTTGCTGCATCAAAGATACGAATGGAGTAATGTTAAGAGTTGAGACAGTTGTTTAATGATGAAAATTTATCATGTGAGAAACAAGAGTAGAATGATATAAATAATCTCACATAAATCATCAAGGTGACTATGGTAGAACTTGTTGGAAAAGACCGTATCAAAATCCTCTAATACAACTCCAGAAGCCAAAGAGTGCTGTCAAGAGAGAAACCTAGCGATATGTTAATACTCCTTTCAAGCATATTGTAACTTTGACGCCAGCAACCACTAAGTTTCGTTCCTTTAAAATGTTATTTTACATATAGTTATGAAACTATGCAGATAAGAACCAGCTATGAACTTAGCAGATGAGAACCAGTACTCCAAAAACAAAAGTAAATTGAAAATAGGGAACAGACGAACAGCATTGCAAAATGCTTCAATATCAGTGACCCTTCTTAGGACTGCTACGGCATAAAGAGCTCCAGAATTCTAACTAAAAACAAATTCCATGTAAAAACATCAAAACATCTAGTTTTACCAAAAAAGGAAGTCTCAAAGGACATGGAGATCAATTCAGAGCCCAGATATTAATATTAAGATAGCAGAACTCATATTTGAGGATGCTTCCTCTCATGATTAGATGAGCCAAATCATGATAGATTTTGGGGATATTATAAAAAGGCATATGGTGGTAGAGAAAGCTTGACTAAATCATTGAACACAATTCAGTCGTCTATTTGTTTCTTTAGAGGTAAAAAAGACTATATAGAGGTAAGCATCGATAATATTGGCAGGATCACCCTCACCATATAATCTAAGCCATGTCAAACATTAGCTTAGGCTTCAAAAATTTACTCGTCTAACCAAGCATACACCACAATAATGAACTTATCCTTTTATAATTTAAGAAACAGCAGTTGGTTGAAAACTATACAACTTTCCTAATCCTATTCCAAAAATTCTAGACTTGTTAGTCATGCTTCCAAGATAAATTTCCGAATCTTTAGAATCAATAAATCATAACAGGAAAAGATAACTACATATATACCGACAAAATCAAAGACCACAAGGTCCTTCAGCATAGTGTCACTATTTTATGGTAAACACAGGAAATAATTAGGTGAGAAATGTTCAAGTTCAGATAATATTACAGTCAAGAAAAACCACACAAGCTAGAATATGTCCACATATTTCTAACAAAGAAATCAGAAGACTACAGAAGGTACCAAATTACAAATATACTAAATAATGAACATAAACACAGTAAACCATTCTCAATGAGGCATCTTAAAATCAAATTGATAATATACAAGAAAATAATGGCACTTTTGAATCAACTTATGTCCTTGTTTGGGACATAAACAAAACTATTTATGGTTGAACCAAATACGTATAAGTAATAATAAAAATAAGTGTAAAAGGAGCAAAAGATAATAACTTCAAGTTTTCTGACAAACCTTTCTCAGGAATGCCATCAAGGAAGATGGAGGTAGCCCAGGATTTGAGGCATTAGCTGGCAAGACTGTAATGTTTTCAGATTTTAGTGAATCTTGAGCACGCTGTAAAGCATCCAGTGTTTTATTTGTGGAAGATGATTCCTACATTAATAACAATTGGAACAAGGAAAGAAAGGCCTCATCACTTAGCCACTAAGAGAAAAAAAAAATTTAAATTAAAACAGTAGGCAACCAAGGTCAGTCAATTGTTCATTCGTATAAAATAACACAAATACCATAGCAAATAGCATAAACAGAAGTCATATAAACAATACCTCAATTAGCTCCTACAAATCCTAAGAAAAGTAGCACAATAAATTTTTAGTACTAAACTTGTTGGAGTAGAGAAATTCACCATTCAAGCTACTTCTCTTATTTAATGATAAAATATTTCATAGTTCATGCAAGGAAACTCCAAATTTGTTCTGTTATGATGCAAATTAATATAATCACAACCCTGGCTCAGTCACAAATGGTATATAGGGAAATCCTGCGATCATTGACCAGATTTTCCCTAATTGACAAGAATCTGTTACATGGCAGAAAAATAGAAACTACTGGAAGTATTTTTGTTGCTTGTCCTACAGAGTTGTTTCCATTTATAATAATAATCCATCTTATCAATAGGATATAATTTGATTCAATTTATGTAAAGAATATGATTTAGTTATTTCAGACACTAGCAATCGGTATCCTTCCCCAAAAGTTTTGTAACTATTTTAAATGTCAACTTGGCTATCGAGCTATTGATCCCCTCCTCTTTCAACTGCAAAGGGTTTGAACATCAACGCAAGAAAGCTAATTACAAAGAAAGAAAGAGAGAGAGAGAGAGAGAGAGATTAGACAAGATACTAACAAACCAGTTGCTTGTATCTGTAGATAAACAGTAATTGAATTCACTTTAAAAGAGAAAACAAATATAACGTAAGAAAATAACCAAGCATGGTGCTGGCAACCAGTACTGGAGTTACAGTAGTGGTTTCAAGAAGCAGCTACATGCCTTATCGGACTGAGAACAAAACTCAACATAGTTTAATCAATGAACACAGCCAGAATGACGTTAAGCCCCACTAACTTCCTTAAAAGGACCCCATTCTATAATTATCATACTTACAATGTTTTTCTGAACTAAAAATTACTAAATGGGGAAAACAATTCCAAGGTACCTCCATATAATTTTTATTATTTTAAAAACAAACTATTTGCACCAAGAAACCACAAAACTGCAAGTAAATCAAATAATATCACTTCCTCTGGTCATAATAAAATATATCTATTTCAAAACCATAAAAATTTCAAAACCATAAAAATTGTGGTTTATTTAGTTTGTTAAGATCTCTGTCATTTTCTACCAAGTGTTCTATGAGGTAAAATATGGGTACCTTCAAATGCAGGTATAGAGGTAATAAATGCAGTAAATTCTCGGAAATAAATGAAATGAATCTTAATTCCAAGAGGTAAAATATGGATACCTTATATGCGATACATTGTCATTAAATGTGAAAAAATCTCAGAAACAAATTAAATGAATCTCAATTCCATCAACTAAAGGGTCTCCTACTACCTTTATTTCATGAAAAGGATTAGCTAAATCCATAAAACCATTGTATGAACATTGATCGCACTACCTCAACTCAAATACTTCAAAAGCAATCGGCTGAGTTAAAAATCACCATCAAGGTTAAAAAAGAACCAATAGACAGCATGATTCATCCTAGTAAAACTGAAGCCACCACCTCACAAAACAGTGCCATGTCCGAACTATACAATTTATTGAGCTAGTTAACTCTGTAATCATACCAGGGATTTATTTTTAAAAAAAAGTTTAAAAAACGGGGCAATACCAAAAACTCTATCCCACAATAAATTGCCCTAAAAAATCTTTAAAACTTTCTTATATTTCTTTTTAACTAGTAACAGAAGGCCTACCAATACAATATTCAATTCTATATATCAAGAACTCTACGTTGCTCTCTCGATAATTAATCCCAACAATCACACTTTGAGTCCCAATATAAAGAAAAAAAATAAATATTGAACCCATTGTAATACACTCATCCCTGAAAGAAGAAAATATAATATTATTGATAAATTGAAAATATGACACTGTTAGGATCCCATATTGAAAGGGAAAAGGGTGGGCATGTGGGTTATAAAGGCTTGAGCACCCTCCCTTGGCAAGCCGGTTTTCCAAGGAGAGTTCTACCCAAGTCCATGAAAGACCCATGGCCCAACCCAAATTATTGAGTTATTAGAGTAGGTTCCTATCAATTGGTATCAGAGCATGATCCTGCGCACGCGTGGCAGGCTGACTTTGGGCCCGGGCTGCTACCCAAGGAAAGGGGATCCACGAAGTCACCCAAGGGGTAAAGAGGCCGACATGGAGCCCACGCAGCAGGGCCTAGTGGGTCCCCCGAGGGGTCGAGAAAGAGAGTTGTTGATAGGCTTCTAGGGCCTGACAGGCTTCTAGGCGAAGTAAGACCCAAAGGGAGGGCAGCAAAGGCCGATGAGGGCGGGGTAGCCGATGAGGGCGGGTGCTCTCTGGAAAGAAGACCAACGAGGGCATTGGGTCTCGAAGCGTGGGGGAATGTTAGGATCCCATATTGAAAGGGAAAAGGGTAGGCATGTGGGTTATAAAGGCTTGAGCACCCTCCCTTGGCAAGCCGGTTTTCCAAGGAGAGTTCTACCCAAGTCCATGAAAGACCCATGGCCCAACCCAAATTATTGAGTTATTAGAGTGGGTTCCTATCAGACACCAACACTCAATTCCTCCCAACCAAAATACTCGAAAATATTAACTTCCAAACCTCTGTGTATTAATTTTACATACTGATCACACAGCCGATAGCAAGGAGAAAGCTGGAAAGTATGGAACTTTAAAAGGCATTTTCTTTGGAATTTAATGCATTGTATATTGGTCAACATTTTGTTCTCAATATGTATTGGGTTGCGAGCATAACCAACTACCTCACCTAATTTTGCTTTTTGCTTTGTCACATTTGCCAAGCGGTTTGAGCAAACTACATGATGCGTTTGCGGAAGCTTAGAGTGTGTAAAAAATGCTTCAACCCGACAATAGTAAATGATAACACAGCAAACTCCAATCGGCAGTCCAAACAACAATTCAAATAACACAAGATAACATAAACGATAGAAGCCTAACCATCCACGGCTTAAAGGCTATGCCACTGGCCAATGGAAAATAGACACAACAAACAATAACTTACAAATTAAAGATAACTACCAATGATCTCCAAAGTGTAAAGACTACGCCACCGGCTATGGAACATCACTAACAAGATAGAAGCCAATATCCCATGGCTTAAAGGCAACGCCACCGACCAAGGGTCTCTAAAATGTAAAGGCATGACCACCGGTTTTGGATTCCACCACCAAGTCTTGGCAAGAACTTGGATAAAGGATAAATAATAAAACACTCTCAAAAGCTCTCACATTTTCATTTCCAAAAATTCAACTCTAATCTTCTTTTACAATGAGAAGTTGGCCTTACAAATGGCATCCAAAAATACATAAGAGGTAATACAAGGTAATTGAAATTCAAGATAATAATAAACTATGGGACACTTTTCAATTAGTCACCCTAAATGTCAAACTGCCTACAAACACAAGTAAGAATCTTTAATCTAGAATTTTCCCAAAATGGTAAGGAACATGGAGCTGCCAAGGATGACAACCTTGTCTTTGCCAAATTGGAAATGTCTTGAGCCGCCCATGTCATAATCTTGTCCCTTCCATTAAATGCCTCCATGTGCATATGTTTGACTAGCCTTTGTTCCCTCTATTTTAACTTGAAAATCTTGGCTTCAACTATTCAAATTACACACCAATAAATGGATTGGGCCTATTGGATCAACAATTGAAGGGCTTTGACAAAATGGGCTTAACTTGAGCTCATCTTGCTTCATTCCTCCAAGATTTCAAGTTAAAATGGAGAGAACAAAGGCTAGTCAAACATATGCAGATGGAGGCATTCAATGAAAGGGACAAAATTATGACATGGGCGGCTCAAGACATTCCTGATTTGACAAAGACAAGGTTGTCATCCTTGGCGGCTCTATCTTTCTTACCATTTTGGAAAAATTCTAGGTCAAAGATTCTTACTTATGTTTGTAGGCATTTTGGCTTTTAGGGGACATTTAGGGTGGTTAATTAAAATGTGTCCTTTATTATTATCTTGAATTTGACTTTGTCATTCTCTCTCCTATATGGCATCCAAAGTAATCATATATAAATAGGTCTTCTCCTTCATTGTAATAGAAGTTGAGGTTGAATTTTTTTAAATGAAAATGTGAGAGTTCTTGAGAGAGTTTTATCATTTATCCTTTATCCAAATCCTTGCCAAGATTTGGTGGTGGAATCCATAACCGGTGACCTAGACTTTACGCTTTGGAGATCCTTGGTCGGTGGCATAGCCTTTAAGCCTTGAAGTTATTGGCACTTATCCTTGTTAGTAAAATCCATAGCCGGTGGCGTAGCTTTTACGCTTTGGAGATCATTGCATCTATCTTTAATTTATCTTGTTATTTGTTGAGTTTACGTTATCTTGTGTATGTTGTGTGTGTTCTAAGTGCTGTTTTAAGTGTTTTTTGGCCTACCAATTGAAGTTAGTTGTGTTATCATTTGCTATTGTTGAGTTGAAGCATTTTTAACTCACTCTAGCTAAGTGAAAACGCATCACTACATCTCCTTAAAGATTTTTACTATATCATTTTTTACTACCACTTTTGTCCACATACAGCACAATATAATGTTTGAATACCATAAGCATATAAAGTGCACTCAACCTATTAATAAAAATACATAATAACAATAAAACAAAAGAATGATCATAATAATCCAAAAGCAAAATGTTGAAGCACATTAGAATAAATTGTAAAGATTAGCACAACAGAAACTTCAGAAAACAAATGAGTTCTTACCCCTGCTGTGTGGGAAAAAAAGGTTTTGACCCCTTGATTGAAGCCCTTTCCAACAGATCCAATTTCCATGACCTTCACAATATGTCCAGCAAAATATATATTAGCTTCTTAGAATTTTCAACTAATTTAAGAAAAGTTGGCATGTCAAGGAAACAAGGTATATTTATCAGCTTTCAGTCATATAAGAGAAACAAATAGAGAAATCAAAAAGTACAAACAAAAGGACAAGCTAGTTGCAATACATATTGCTACAGCCAAAATTAAGAATGGACAGATATATTCTTCTTGCTCTAACTAAAATCTTCCCTTCATCTCCAATTCATGAACTAGCCAATACAAAGAGAAAACCTTTAGGCAGACATAAAAATGTGAAATGCTCCCCACAAAACCATATAACAAGACTAACCTAACCAAAATAACTAGCCCCATATTTGTCGCTAAGCATTGATGGTAACTCAAACCACAGGAAAAGAAGTCTACCAAGTACTCCAACTCAGCAGATCTATAAGCTTTAAACCATTTTGAAAGTGTCTTCTATTTTACCCCTCTTGGCAACCACTCACAATATTTTACCTTTCGTAGAATAGCAGTGCAAAATTAGAGTCCTCGAAATATGAATATCAAAAACTAAATAACAATATGGTTATGAGGGTCTCCCTAGCCATAAGAGACTTATAAAAATAGTACCAAGTCAGAGAACCACAAGCCTCTAAATAACACAATGAAAAGTTAAAGAGTAAATACGAGATATGCACAAACCCAGATGCAAGCCACAGACGGTAGAGCATCATACTTTACAATGGTTCTGCTATCTAGAACTAAAATTCAATCTGACTCCAGAGGTTTACCATAAATAATGACAAAGATACATCTAAAACTGAAAATAGCAAAAAGATAAGGTAAAAGACCACACAAAGATTGAACAACTTCAGCCAAAAGATAAAATAAAAATGCAAACCACAGCCAAATGGGGAGTTCAATCCATAAAATCATCACCACGTCATTAAATTTAAATACTTCTTTTGAAAATTGTGTTTAAAGTGCATGTGTATGAATGCATAATACTCTTAACTATTGATAGCAATACACTGACAGATAACAGTACTCCAGATTACATCATCAGGGCTCAAATTATCAAGAATAGAAGAATACCATCTCAATTAATGAGCCATTTAGGCCTTTAACAGCATCAGAATGCTGATCAAGCTCAAGTAAAAATCGTCTGCTACCAAGGTAACCCCAGGTTTCTCCAGTGAGAACTAGAAAAACAAGCTGCATTAAATTCACGGAACTATCAGAATGAAAAATTTTAAAAGCATGCATGCTTAATCAATTGGAACATAACAAATTATTTGCACCAATATTATAACATACCACCAAAAATAGATCAGATGCACACTAGAATGCCATTTTACAAATTATCTGTACCAGCATTATAAAATTTCTTGAGAAATCAAGGAAAATCCTTAGATCGATAGGATATTTTAAAATTCCAAGAACAAAATGATATCTTACTGCTGCAAAAGGATCAAATTGCATCTATACTGCCTCCTTTTACAGAACAAAATTTGATGTATCTTAAAAACTTCTGAGGTTTCTAGAATTTATTTAACCGCCCTTACAATTTCCTAAACCTGACTGTTGTTTTTACATAGAAAAGAAAGAGTCTCGATAATTCGACTCCTAATTAATAATTTTTCTTTTTTTGATCAGAAATGTACGATTTGAATAACTGATGAAGAAGAAATACAAAAGTGGACCAGGTATCAACAAGAACAAAAGCACAAATAGAAATCTTTAATGGCATGCATTAATATAAAAGTATTTCACAGAAAAACAACCAAGGGTTTGCAACATTGTCACATCAACATTCATGGACTGTGAGCTTTCTATAAATAATACCAGCTCTGACAACCTCCAGTAAGGAATCAAAACTTTCGGCAGAAACAATAGAGAAATTTTCAAACAAGAGCTAATGGCAACAGGAAAAAAGATCAGTACAACTAAACAAAGGTATCGACAACAATCAACAAAGGAACAGATATGAAGTGCAACCCAAGAATATATTGAACATATAACAGAAGGTGGAGTACAAACAACCAGTTAAAATAGGAAAAAATGGCATTGCTCCAGATCTAGCTCAAACGAGAGTGATGGCAAGGAGTAAAACTGAAAAACTTTTTTACTTATCTATATATGAAATTCCTGTTAAAAAGGTTTCTATCTTGTTTCCTTATTAGACTCGGAGAAGAGTTCCTCCTGTACTAGAAAAAATACTAATCTAACAACACACCTGTTTATTAAGGTCATCCAAACCATCCAAACGAGAGAGAGCATCAACTGCTGCCAGCAAAGAAATCAATCCCTAAAACACATCACAAACGCATATTAATCACTGATAGAATAAGGACTATAAAGAAACAAGATTTCACAAGTTAAAGTTACAAGATTTGCACTCACAGATATTGGAGAATCTGCACCAATGCTTTTGTCACGAAAAAAAGAAGCAGAATCCATGGAAGCCACTGATAGTATAATGGGCTTGGACTGGTATGACAACGAAGTATTAATTGGAGGGAGCGATGACCAAACACTGCCCTTCATAATCACGATACCAAAAATTAAAAATTAAAAAGAAAAAAAAATAAGTTATATAGACATCGACAAGAAAGGACTATATATACTTATCTATATACGTGCATACATATACAAAAACATACCAATACAAAAGGAAGGTATGTCTCACCTGTATCCACCTAAAGGAAGGCAAGTCTCTTCTTTTAAGCAAGATTTTGAATCCTGAGTTCCAGCTTTTGTTGTCTAACACAAGCCAAATTTAATTAAAAAAAAAAAAAAAAGAAACCAATAAGAAAACATAAGAACCCAAGAAATCCACTCAACATAATTATTGACAAAAGGAAGGTCACAGATATATTGACACAGAAGATCAAATACCTGCATCACCAGATCAAATTCGGCAACATTAGCTGTATAAGAGTTCTTTCTGTCTTCATTCTTCAACGCTGCCTGCATAGATAATAGACGGCATGAAATACCAATTAGACCAAGACTATACATTAACCCAGCAAAAAAATACCGACGAGGGAGGAAAAACAATGCTTCATTGAAGATCAGTTAAATTTAACTAAATTAATATTAAAAAAAGGAAAGCACAGCCAAAGAAAACTTAAACCCTAGACACTAGTGTCTCTGTCAAATCTCTAAATGCATTAAAGATTAATTAATTTAGTGAAAGTGTTTCAGAAAATTACTTTACACCATTTGTAATGTTTTAGAGATGCACTAAATCTCTCACATCTGAATAATGCAATAGGCACCAAAACTTCCTTCTTTTGTTAACACGAAATTCCTCCAAGGAATTCAAATTTGAAACTTGGGCCTCGCTGAACCATGAAATCTTTAGGTGGAGGGAATCTTGTGACTTTTCACCAGGTAGGTGATCTCAAGGAGTCAAAGCCTTGACCTTGAGAAAGAAAACCACATTTGACAGCTTGACTAAACCCTTAGGTTGACATAGACACCAAAGCTTGTCGTAATTAAGTTACACACTCCTTGAGTTTTCGACAATATACCACATCAGAGGCAGTTTTTTACACAAGAATAGAAACCCAAACAAGAGTGTTCTCTATCAAAAGTTGGAAAAGCAAATGCCAAAAACCCTTTAAGCTTAAGGGCTCATATCAATTTGTGGACAACTTTTTAAGAAACTCACTCAAAAGAGACAAGTTTGAGAACACCAAAAAGAAACTAAAAATAGTTACCATTAAATTTAACCAAAAAAAAATGATTAGAATACATAAATGCCCCTAACTAATATCTAAAAAAATAAAATAGCCAAAATGTTTTACCATTTAATTATTATTATTTTAATCTGAATTTATTTTTCCAATTTGCAAATATTTTTTAAATTATAAATAATTGTCAAATATTACAAGCTTGTCAAATAACATTTTTTCCCTAACCAAATGTTAAATTTAAAATCTTCTAACAGTTATTTATCCCTTTTCAATGCATTTTCAAACTCGTACCTCCGTTTAGTAAGTTTCTGAAAAAGTTGTTCTCAAATAGATAATTGCCCTAAGCTAATGTAGTAATGGACATATTAACACAAAACCATTATAATAAACTAATTAATTAAATAAAATCCATGTAGTTTTGTACCCTAATACAATATTTATTCTAACCAGGATTCCATATATCCCTATTCTTCTATATTTCCCCCTCATCTAGGATTATGTTTAGATTAGAATTCATTTTCCAATAATAATATGTTTTCCTTATTGTATTAGAGTTTCCTTTTGTTCTCTATCTAGAGTCGATAAATAAATTGTATTATTAATAAAAGCAATAAAATAATAGTCAAAATTGGAGGAGGATCCCCTCAAGTGATCCTTTTTCTTTTCTTTTCTTTTTCAATTTTCTGAATTTTTATTGTTAGAACCCTACGTTCCTAACATACTCTTTAAAGACTTCTGAAACAGCCTACTCTAAATTCCCAAAATAAACAGCATACCAATAACATAAGACTTAAAATTGTAATATACAGCAAAAATAAATCATAGATGTGATACCTAGTGAAGTCAAACAAAATTTAAAACTAAATGTGTACCTCCTGACAGGTCAATGTACTACTCTCAGTGAGCAAGAACACAGGAAAATCATAAGCTTTCCACATGATACCAGATCCCTGCAGATGCAAAGATGATAATGCTTTAGCTTGTCAAACTTAATGTAAAAAACACTATATCCACAAAATTGTGTGTTCACCTAATATAGTAAAGTTCACTGAAATTTTGTAATGAATAAAAAAGGTTTAACTATCCCAATTACCCATAAAAAAAAATATCGCAATTCTGATGGTCATCTGTTTTATATCTCTTTAATGACCACAAACTGAATATATGTTTATCATTTCATCATAATCATCTCATTACAAATTCACAGGGCAAAGAAATACCAACTATCTACATGAAAACATTCTCATGGATAATTGATTTTTCACAAGCCATCCTACCATTGTATTAAGAACTGTTGAATTGTTGAAGTTGCTCATAAAATTAGCAGTAGATATTGAGGTTATAGAAAAAGTCAGACAACAAGAAGCTGAGTAAAGGTCAGTCAACAGCAAAACACTCAAGGAGTTTTACCCATTTGTATATTAATAGCATACATTTGGGTTCCATTCATAGTCAGCATTTTGGTAAGGTGCAAATTCAGCAAGCGGAAACTTTTGAGTTGGAGAGAATCCTGCAAAATAGAAACGGCCACTGTCAGCTGCTTTCTGAATTATGTCCTTCATTCACCACGGCTTTTTACAAAAAGACAGAATTTTAGTAGATAAGCACAGTCACCTTTTAATTTACTTCGAATCTCAGCACCTGATTCAACTAAAACTCCACCAATTTTTGAAGCAAAACTTTTATCACTTGATATTCTGAAACAGAAACAAATATCTGATAATAGTAATTAAAAGAGAAATATATCTTCAACTCCCCTCCTTGTAAATAATTCTTTATATGATAAATTTTATTGTTTCTTATAAAATGTGTGTATATGTGTATGTGTGTATATGTGTATGTGTACGGGTTAAGGTATTATAACAGAAATTTTAAACATATATTTCTAGCACAAATTATTGGCTGTCCATATAAAGCAATTTAATAGACTTGAGAGAAGAGTTAGAGCTAATTATTATTAAAGTCAACTCAGCATCAGAAAAACTTCCAGACATGGAAAACTTTAACTTTTATAGAGTGCAAATGTTTTCCAAATAGGCAGGTGTACAAGCAATTAGATATTTTACGGAAACCTCCAATGAGGAAACCAAGTTTCTTTTTGTTTTTAAGGAAACAACTAGCAGGTTGAAAATGAAAATGAAGTTAAACATGGTGGACCAGTTGTCAACTGCAAGCGGCCAGATCTTTAACAACACCCACCCCCCAAAAAAAAAACTGAAAATACCACAGCCTCATAAAATTCAATTTTAAGTTCTATAAACACAGTTCTACATAAAATTTGCCTTCTGCCTACATTAAAAATACAAAAATGCAGTGTGACAGAACTAGATTTGCAACCACAAGCCATCTACAAACTCAATGCTTTCAGTCACCAATGCTTAAGAAAAAGTTGTATCGAACTCTCTTATAGTGAGATACATTTATCTATAGACTTATAAGGAATGCTCTTCTTATTTTTCTTTCTTTCTTTTTTTCCCCATTTACCTTTCTCATAACTGATGAAATCAGCACCAAGGAATTTAGAATATACAGTACATATAAGCGACTAGTCAGCTAATTTGTCAAACCATATGTGTATCCATATAGGTATTTAGAAAACCATTCAACATATGCATACTAACTAGCATCTGCTAAATTACCAGTCATTCATCAAAAGACCTCAAATCAAACATCACATCAGAGAAGGGGACTTAACAGGAAGGGGGAGGACTTCATCTAGTGCAGTCCCCTTCTAATCCTTTGTTATCAGATGAAAACCAAATTCGAACATCACATGTTGACCCTAAAACTCTATGGATTTTGGTTATCCTATGTAGTCCCTGGTAAAAGGAATATATATAAAAGAGTTAATTTTTTTTGTTAAGAAAATCACATAAGCATAACATATCTTCACATGATCCTACCACGTTAAACTAGTGCAATATAGGCACAAATATTTTGTTTACCCTTTAAATGTCTTCATAACAAGCAGAGAGATCTAAACAGTCTAGATGATTTTGAATGGAAAAGTACAATGTAAGATAAGATATGGATCAATCTCAGCCGTGAGAAAAAATGAATAATAACAAGATGAAGGTCAGGTGTTAACTATTTCCAGACTCGACATACAAGCTTGGATAGCAATAAAGATGTTACAGCAGCCTTGATAATATGCCTACTACAATTTCCCAAGGAAGATGCTCTACCCTGCTTCTTGGTCTATACTTCTTTAGCTTGATGGCTCTTCTCTTTCCCTGTTTTTCACATAATGGGTAGACAAGGTGACTAATCATCACTTTATTAGCCTTGCCAGATGTGATCATCTGATTGGTTTTCATGTCATTATATATAATTTTAAGTTTTGAGGTGACTAATCATCACTTTACTAGCCTTGACACATGTCATCATCTGACTGGTTTTATATCATTTTATTTTATTTTTAGTTTTACTTTTCCTATGCACCTTTTATCGGTAAATTCCCTTAAATCCCCTTGCACATAGTTAAGGCTAATAAAGTTTGACCATACATGTGGCATTTCATAAGGATTTGAAACTGGTTTTCATTTTAGTACATTTTTGAAAACTTTATATCCGTAAGAGTTAATACCCAAAATTCAATTTAGACTTCCAATTCAATCATCTTTCATAATACAAAACAAAAGTAAACACAGTCTAAATTTTCCATTTATGTCATAGATTTCCTACATTGAAGATATCACTTTGGGTCATATCCGGGTCAGATTCGTGCTAGATTCATGAAGATCCAAATCAAAATCAAATTATGACTGTTGACATTTCAATTCAATTCAAATCTAACAGATCTTAGATATCTGAAACCTGATGATGCTTACTGTCTAATTAAAAAGTGTATCATACAGACATTTGATTGCAAAGACAAAAGAAAAAATAAATTTTCTTGCAATTAAACAAAATCACGCATGCATATGTTAATTTTCAGCTCTAAGAAAATTGATTGATTGAGTAGTCATAAAATTCATAATGCAGTGTCATAATACTTCACCCACCAGAGTCATCGAAAAAGGAAGGACTAATGAGCAAAAATACTGAATCTTTTTTTTTTTTTTTTTTTTTTGGGGGGGGTGTGGGGCGGAATAAAATAAATCACCAAAGCAACTATTCTCTGATAACATAAAAAAAGCATGTCTAAACAAAGAAAAAAGAATAAAATCAAAAATATGCAAGTAACAAATACACATGCCTGTGGAATAAATCTTGAACTTCATCCAATGATACCAAAACAGCAGATAACTGGGTCAGCTCTTCAGCATTCTTAAAACTAATAATTGGAGCAACAACCTTCTCTCGTCCAGGATCTGAAAATAATAATGTACCAAACATGTAATGTAACTTGAATATGAAGGTTCTTCAAGAAACAAAATTAGAAAGAGTATTTGAAAGAAAAAGAATTGGACACTGTTATAACCCTTTCTTTTAATAGAGACAAAGCATATTATTCAAGAAAGAGATCAAAAAGTATATATGTAAGTAAACAAGCGGTCCACAAAGGAATTAAAAAGGAAAACTGTGACCAGCCTAAGATTTGAGGTACAAAAAAACCTAACTAGAGACTTAAAAACTAATTAAAAAACTGGAAGGCCAGGAAATAGCCGCTTCCTAATTAAAGTGATTGAAGAAAAGGGAATATCTCAAAATTTTAGAGAAAAAGAAGCACATAAAGAGGCCAAGATGTAACTATCCCATATGAAAGGGGCATCATTACCCCTATAATATGGGAGAGAGATGCTATATGTAATAGAATATGGAAGTATGCTAGCAAGCACTTTTCCTAGAGCCATCATTATAAGCAGCACTTAAAAATATAAAAACTTTGGAATAGAAAAGCGAAAATGGGATGAGAAATATTTTTGTGGGTTGTTGAGTGAGATTTACTTCATTAAGTGCAAATGTGAATGAAGGGAATATGGGAGAGAGAAGGAAATATGTAGGTTTTGACGATGAGGTCTACAGTTGGTAATTGAAAGTAGGGAAAAAAGATAACTTTTTGCTCAACCTTTGATGCTTGTAAATTGTAATCATAAGATTGTTTTATACACAAATTCTTATTGTAGAATAATAAAATATAGACGGCAAAAAAAGTTTCTATAAACAAGCTTCCTGTGGAATTAACTTAAAACCTCGGTAAATTATCTTTATTTTGTCTTTCTTTTTTTCTTTCTTTCTTTTTTTTTTTTTTTTTGCTTCTTTCTCTTCAAAAATTTATATGCCCACATACCAAATAATATCAACATTTCATTATAAGAATAATTTGATCTCATGAAACATCCAAGAGGTAAATTACTATATCACAATTATTTAATCCTTCAAAGATCTTACTTGAACAACCAATCTTCCCAGAGAGATTGAGTAACCGTACACAAGGGAATCCATCAACAACCATGTACATTGAATCCCGAAGATCAGGAATTGACTCCATTGAGTTGGACTCTCCTGAAATTGCCAAACAAGAAAAAGTTAACATCAAGATTTCTTAGAATTGATCAGCAATGTATCGTAATGATTTTAGTAAAAGCAAATAAGCAAAACCAAGTTCATGGTTACGTTCAATCCTCAAGGTTAACATCAAACCTAAGTATGAATTTTAAACCTCCCATACATCCTTAACTAAACAGAAAATAAGCAAATTCAGTTTCACTTTAAATTGACTAATCATTGCCAGCACAACATTTTAATCAAAGTAACACTGCTTACTAGCTTACTCATCTAAACAAGTCTTTCCAAAATAATTTAAAAGTACAGAGTTCCAATAGATATATTCAAGGCAGTCTTTACATATGCTTTATAACTATACAGTTTTAAAAGATATATTATTCAATTGTTTGCTGCCTAAACATTTTTTAAAACAGTTTCTTATGAAGCAACCACATTTGTTATCAGTGCTTAATTCTCATACCAGTAGGTTGCTCTATGTCAATGCAAACAAGAATTTGAGACATCAATCTTTGGATTCAATCCAGCTAGAAATTAAAAAAAGAAAAGTTCAACACTAGGAAGCAAGGGAAGGAGGGGTTCCTAATGTCCTAAACTTATTAGCATAATCTTGGCAATGTAAGAGATATACGCACTGATTACAGAAAAGTCAAAATAACTTGCATCAATAAAGAATAAACATACAGTAAAAATATAGAGAAAGGGTTATCACAAAAGCAGTTTTATCTCCAAAATGAGTAAATAATGTATTCAAACTCTCGTTTCAAAACTAAGGGCTGCAGTAATGGCAAGAAATCTTTATGTAAGAAGGCACAGCATACCATGAATATGCAGGACTGTACCCCATGATCCCTAGGTACATAAAAGAGAATGCAAAGACCACGAGTAAAGTTGAATACTCAAGTTTTGGATCTTTACAAATTCAGAGTGTCATTTGGAACTGAACTTGACTTCTAATCAAAGTCAAAAAAATCTAGTTCATGCTCAGCTTGAAACATACACAAAATTGAGTAATGAGATTTCAAATGACATTGAAAAAAGAATTGTTCAAATTCACTTCACTAATCTAGCATATTAAAACATCAAATAAAGGCAGAACCCTCATACATTCATGCAAAAAGTCTAATATTGTCTATCTTTATGATTGAAATCAAAAGTTATTCATATGTAACGAAGCGAACAAGTATTTAAGGAATTGCAAAAGTAAGAAAACTTACCGGAAGAAGAGAGACGAAGCTGAAGATTGAAGATCAAAAGAACAAAGAGAAGCTTCAAGGCCATGGCGTCAATCTTTAATGGTTTATTTTCTAAAAGAAAACCCTAAACCATGGTCTTAAATCGATCGCAAATAAATTTCAAAGGCCTTTTCCAATTACAATGCTCCCCGGAGTTGACCCAACCGCTGATTCAATTTCTAGCGATGGATTTTTTTTTGTATTGTTACACTCGGTCTTTGTTTCTGCTAAATGTCGCGCTTCCCCTCTCTTTATTTATACCCTTTTCCCGTGGAGGAAAAATCACTTTCTACCCCATAATTTCGGTAAACGGAAAGGATACAGCCACCGAAGGGTATACACCGGATTTATATACCGAATGACATGATAAAATCCTGATTGTTGATTAATATTAAATTAAAATTAATCAACGGTCAGAATTTTATCACGTTATTTGGTGCATAAATTCGGTGTACTACTTCGGTGACTGTAGCATTACTCTTCGATAAATCTAATATGTTCCAACCTTTAGGCTTCTAGAGACTATAATTAATAAAAAAAAAATGATATTCTTATAAAGACTTATACAAATAAAGCTACAAAGTGAAAGAAAAAACAAAGAAAAAACGGAAAAAAAGAAAGAAAGAGAGAGAGAAATCATAAAGATCAAGGGTAGGGGTAAAGAGAAATCATGAAGATCAAGGGTAGGGGTTGTCTTTATATGCCCCCTTTGTATTTATCTTTGTAAGACTAGCACTTCTCTTAATAAAATTAGGAACAAACAAAATATCTTAGTACAATGAAAACCAATTGTCAATCAATTTTTGAATTTATAATATTTTGGTTTTTTTTTTTTTTTACGGCCGAACAACTTACACATACCCAAGGTTTGTCGTAATGACAGATTGGTATCCAAAAGGTTTGGAAACAACAAACAGGTACCTTCTGTCATGTGCTGTTAGTGATTTCCGTTTGCTAATGGTGAAAAGACTAGAATGCCCTTGAAAGTTTGACATTTTAGTTTTTTATAAATTTAAAAATTTCTAAAAAACCCCCTAGGTTTGCTAATTTAACTAAACACCCCAATATATAAAATTTTATAAAATGACAAAAACACCCCCATCACCCGCAATGCCAGATTCCGGTCACCACCGCCGGAATCTGGCTGAAAAATTGTGTTACGACACAGACCCGTCGGATCTGTTTCGTAACGCGTCGATCTGGCCTTTTTCGGCCAGATCTGGCCATCAAGGCCGCAAAACTCCATCGCTAACGGCCAAATCTTGGCCATCGTTGACAGACAATGCAGCCTCGACGGACAGATCTGTGACGGATCTGGCCAGAAAAGGCCAGACGGTGCTTTGCGACACAGATCTGGCGAAGTTTCAAGGTCATGGCGTCAATCTTTAATGGTTTATTTTGTAAAAGGAAACCCTAAACCATGGTCTTAAATCGACCACATATAAATTTCAAAGGCCTTTTCCAATTACAATGCTCCGTTGAGTTGACCCAACCGCTGATTCAATTTCTGGCGAGGGATTTTTTTGGTATTGTTACACTCGATCTCTGTTTCTACTAAATGTCGCTCTTCCACTCTCTTTATTTATACCCTTTTACTATGGAGAAAAAATCACTTTCTACCCCATAGTTTCGGTAAATCTAATATGTTCCAACCCTAGACTTCTAGAATTAATAAAATTAGGAGCAAACAAAATATCTTATTACAATGAAAACCAATTGTCAATCAATTTTTTAATTTATAATATTTTGGTATTTTTTTTTCTTTTTACAGTTACTATAACATAGCTACTTGTTGATGCCAAAGCTTGCACCAAACTAGGGTTTATAGTCTTGCCATTCAGAACACAGTCATCTTCGCATTCTACCTTAAGATTGATGTCTCTTAAGTCTTCGTTGACAGTGGCGCTGATCCTTGCAAGAAATAGCAAAGCTCTTGCGGGATCATAGGTTTAAAACTGGAATGGGAGCCTGATATAGGTTGTGGTCAACTTTCAAATGGAATGCTTAGTATTAGGCTTTTTCGTTTGAATTATTGTGTATTATTTCATGCCATTAGCCTCCTTTATATAGTGAAGTAGAGAGAGTTTGAGTAAGGTTACTTGCCTTGGTAGAGTAAGATTTCAAGTAGAAGGGATAATGTTGGTTACTCATCCGTGGGTAGCCCAATTGATTAGAGCGAATTGAGGATAGTGTGAATAGGTGCACGGTCTCAAGTTTGATTCCCCATCTGAGTATTCGCAATTTAAGTAGGGAGTCGTAACAGTGGTTTACTGTGCTAGTATCCCCTGAAGATCAATCGAGTTATGCGCACATTGGCCTGAACGCCTTGGTTACAAAAAAAAAAAAAAAAAAGTTGGTCTTTAGGAAAATATGGGATCTTTTTCCTCTTTAGCCTGATATAGGTTGTGGTCAACTTTCAAATGGAATGCTTAGTATGAGACTTTTTCGTTTGAATTATTGTGTGTTATTTCATGCCATTAGCCTCCTTTATATAGTGAAGTAGAGAGAGTTTGAGTAGGTTACTTCCTTTGGTAGAGTAAGATTTCAAGTAGACAGGACAATGTTGGTTACTCATTCGTGGGCAACCTAACTGATTAGGACGAATTGAAGATAGTGTGAATAGGTGCACGGTCTCAGATATGATTCCCTATATGAGTATTCACAATTTAAGTAGAGAGTCGTGACGGTGGTTTACTGCGCTAGTATCCTCTGAAGATCAATTGAGTTACGTGCACATTGGCCTGAACGCCTTGGTTACAGAAAAAAAAAAAAAATAGTTGGTTTTTAGGAAAATATGGGATCTTTTTCCTCTCTAGGACCGAATCCTAGTCATATTCACTTCTTATTTTCGGTCTACTTCCTTATTCCTTTAGACTTCTTATTCAATGTTGATTCAATTCCCTATTTTGGAGAATGTTCCTACGATAATTTGCTTAAAGTGTAAGTTATATCAAATAGGGAAATTACACTTGCTCTTGGGGAATTTAAGCACGTTATTGTGGCGAGGTACTATTCACAAATCACAAGTACTACAGAGATGAAATTGTTCACAATTATTGCAGCGAGGTTATTATTCATGGTGATGCAGGGCCCCACGAGATGAATAATTTTGACACTGTGAGAATGCAATGATTTTTGACGCGGCACACCAAAACGGTCAAACAAACAAACAAACAAACTTACAAATATGAGGGTCGTCATTTTTAGTATTTTGGAATCATTTTGAGGGGTTTTTGTTCCTTCTCTTATTTTCAGGGGGGCTTTTGTAAGTTTTTGGATTTTTAACAAATTTTCTAATGTTATTTAATTTTCTTTTCCTTTGCATTTTCGAATTAAGATTTTAGGGAAAACTATTTAAATGTTGTTTCAGCCTCAAAAAGTGGGTAGTTGAATGAATTATTACGAACCTTAATGGTTATTTCACACAATTCAGTATCTGAATCTTGATAAAATTTGATAGTGATTATCGTATCACTTATTACACACGTTTTTCGGTCATCTATTTTATTGTTTTCAGCATCACATGGTTGCATGAGATTTTTTCTTGGCATACTCAACTTTCAACTTTCATATAAATGAATAATCACTTCCCTTAAAAAAAAAAAAAAAAAAATTTTTTCTTGGCATACTCAACTTTCAACTTTCATATAAATGAATAATCACTTCCCTTAAAAAAAAAAAAAAAAAAAAAAAAAAAAAAATCAATGTATTAAGTTGATATTAAAAGAAAAATGTATACAAAAGGTAAACCTTGTTAGATGCATATTATTCTTTCACTTCTAATTTACAATCCTTCATTCAACACAATATGGGATAATTCTTTAAGCCCCTAAGGTTTTCCCCGAATACTAAAGCCCCCTCAGGTTTGCTCCTAAGGATTGCCCCAATCCAATAAACTCTCTCAGGTTTGCCTCTAAGGTTTGGCCCAATCCATTTTTGTCAAGGAAAGCCAATCACATAATCAAAGCCCAATTACGGAATTGAGGCTCCAATTAAGGTACAAAGCTACAACTTCAACTTTGAAATTACATTTTGGGCCCAAATCACTACTTCTTGGATCTTAAATAAAGCTCATGGTGTTCCCAAATATAAGCTCACGACATCAAAGTGGTAAGCCCCTTATATTCTCTAACATGTAAGCTCAAAGCATTCTGGGATTCTCTAACTGCAAGCCCAAAAACTTTTAAAAGCCCACGACATTCTCTGACATGTAAGCTCAATGCACTTTGGCATTTTCTGACACGTAAATTGAAGCCATAAGTCTTAGTTGTATACTGTCAACACCAAGATGGAATGTCAAGATATAAAGTTGTAAGGTCAATGTCCGTGATCCCATGATTAAGTTATAATCAATACAAAATTATAAGTTTTAATTTAAATTATTGCTAGCTATTTTAATCTATATATTTTTTGGTGTTGTTTAATTGTAATATGTTTTTGAAATTTTTTGTATGGATTTCTTTTATCATTAATTTTTTTTTTTTCGAAATTTCAATTTAATAATCCAAAATTTTATTTTAGAAATAATGATAGTGAGGTGAGGGGTATATAGCATAAGTGAAAAATAAACATATTAACTCTTTTGAAATATATAATTAAAAAAAAAAAATGGAATGAAGGGCATTTATGGAATTTATGGGGTGTCATAAGAAAAAAAAAAAAAAATTTAGAACTTTGAAATGTGGTGTCTTAAAAAATGAAGCTTTTTTTAGACCATTAATGGAGTTCCAATGGCTCCACTCTTTTAAAAAACCCTATAGGACTTTTTTCCCTACCACATCAAAATCCACCAAATAATGTCATATTGAAAAAAAAGAAAAGGTTTTAAGAAAACAAAGTTTTGAATATATTGATTTATTGGGCCTAGTAGGCTTTTTTGAAGCGTTGAAAGGTTTTGAAACTCCTTTTGTTAATCCAACTCTTCAATCAGCTCATTCAGGCCCTTTTAGGCATTCTGGACAAAAATTAACATATTTTTAACAATTATCATAATAAATACAAATAAACTCTTACAAGAATCTAATTAATGTAGTTATTGTTTTACATATTTATATTATTATAATTAATTAATTTCTAAAAATTATTTTGAAAAAATTAATGACATAATTATCTTCAATTTAAATGTATTTGTTTTGATTTGATTGCCATTATATGATTATTTAGATTTGTTTTAAACATGTAAAATACAATAGAGCCTTTCTATAATGATACTCTATATAGAAAAAGTAAAACTATTTGTATAAACTCATGTAGAAAGAGAGTTTGTACAAACTGACATGACACGTCATATAACATGCCACATAGCATTGGGGGCTATATAATTTAATATCACATCAATATCATGTGGATCCTTATGTCATGTGGCACTCGCATGGTGTGCCACATCAATTTGTACAAACTCTCTTTGTACGGGAGTTTGTACAAATAGTTTACCCATATAGGAATAACTTTTATGTAGTCATAAAAACTTATGGTTCTAACTTTGGTCAGTTATAAATAAGAATAAATTTCACATTGTAATAAAATAAAAATTTTTTAGGTCCCGTCTTAAGAAACTTGCCTCTATATAGATACCTTCTTATTGAAGTCAAAATATTTATAGCTCTCAAGCATGTTTAGAGCTTATTGGCATGGAATTTTTGGTATTTTCATATTATCATCCTCAAGATTATCTCATTTCTCTTCTTGTCTAATTTCAGTAATGATTTATTTTTCATTTAAAACTCAATTTTACAGTGATGATATCCATTTCCATACTATCATAATGCTACTAAAATAATAAATTGAAATCCTAATATTATTAAAACATGAATTATAAAATAAGATATCAAAATAATAATTTTTATAATTACACCTCAATTAAATTATAATCTCTTTATAATAATAAATTTAATTGGTTCTAACATTATGAATATAGAGATGCTCTATTGTCTATTAAAAAAAAAAAATTGTAATATTTAATAAAGATAAATGTGTCAAAATATTTAATAAAGATTATAACTTGACATTTATAATAAGACATTAAAACAAACATTTATGTAGACACGCGTACATTTTATGCTTTAAGATATAGCTATAATGACGTGGAAAAGTAATCCCAATTCCCAAGCACAGGTTGAGGGCTAACTTTTAAGTAAAGATTATCCAGATATAACTTATTATCCCTTACTGGCCTACCCAACCTAAGTTTCATTCGAATGTAAAAGTTTCCTTAAGTCCTTATTAATTAGCTAAGTCTTAAATATACTCTTAATATCATAATATGTTAAATGTTTTATTTTCTTGTAATTAATATAATTGTTATATAAAATTTTAATTGCTTTGCAGAAGGTAAGATTAAGAATATTTTAGACATTTGCAGTAGAACAATTAAATAATTAATTATATTGAATCTAATTTATTTCATTAAACTTGAAGGACCAAAATGTAATTAACTCCTAGAAAGGTGTATATATATTTTTTATTAATCTCAAGTGGCAGAGTTTGTTGAACCCATGTGCGAATCTTCTGTTAAACAGTGATTGTGGACCAAATCCTTGCTGTCGCTTAACCTGTTCCACCTCACCATAAAGCTCAAAAAAAAACCTAAAAGTTTTTGATTTTTCAGTTGGGAGATACGTACTTTACACTAAAACAAACAATGGGACAATTATTTTAGCCTTAGGTTTTCATAATTTCAGTTTCATCCATTATTTTCTAAAAGTAACAAATAAACCTCATTATTTTTACATCAATTCTAACCAACACAAATAATTGGCTGCATTAATTGATTTTGCTAGTAATTAATCACCATGAGTGGCTTCAACCTGAAACAGAATATCGAATCATTACACTTACACATTAACTCTATTATCATTTCAACTTTAAAAAGCAAATTGTTTCAGTTGTCACTTCTAAGAAGTTCGGGGATGAAAATGAATATATCTCAAACCATGCGGGAGCAAATTGAATTTAGGCTGGGGGTGATGAATGGAGGAATCAAAAAGCATGGAAGAACAGAGCAGGCTTTAAACAATGAACACTCCTATGACAGCCTTTTGATTCCCAGATTTGTGGTCCCCATTTGCATGTGCATTTCTGTCCATTACTCGTCTGCTGTCCTTCCTTCTCCTCCTTCTTCTTTCACCTTTCTCTTTCTTCTCTCTAAGTAATGCATGTAATCTAAGCTTCTTCTTCTTCTTCTTCTTCTTCTTCTCTTGAAATCCAAAAAAACAACCCATTTTGAACGTCTCTCAAGATGACAAAACGACACAGTTTGGGCTTCAAACTTCTCAAGAGCTCGACTCTTTTACTTGCCATTTGCTCAATCTTTGTGTGTGCAAAGTCTCAGAAAAATCCAACTCCTGATGTTCCAGTGATGTTAGCTCTCAAGAAAAGCCTCAACCCACCCGAAACCCTTGGATGGTCCGACCCGGATCCATGCAAATGGCACCACGTTGTTTGCTCAGATGAAAAACGGGTCACCCGTATCCAAATCGGCCACCAAAATCTACAAGGTACACTTCCCTCAAACCTTCAAAAACTCACTGAACTGGAGCGGCTAGAGCTCCAATGGAACAACATTTCGGGTCCTCTCCCAATTTTAAACGGGTTAAGTTCGTTACAAGTACTTATGCTGAGTAACAATCAGTTTGATTCAGTTCCAAGTGGTTTTTTTACCGGTTTATCTTCAGTCCAGGCTATAGATATGGACAACAACCCGTTTTCTTCCTGGGAAATTCCTCGAAGTATAAGAAATGCTTCAGCTTTGCAGAATTTCTCAGCAAATTCTGCTAATATTTCGGGTCAAATTCCGGGTTTTCTTGGACCCGATGAGTTTCCAAGTTTAACCATCTTGCATCTAGCCTTCAACCAACTAAGTGGTGGGTTGCCTACAAGCCTGGCTGGTTCGCAATTACAGTCTTTATGGCTTAATGGTCAAAATCTTAATGGTGGGATTGATGTTATACAGAATATGACATCTTTGAAAGAGATTTGGCTGCATTCCAATGCTTTTACTGGTCCTTTGCCTGACTTTTCTGCCTTTAATGGATTGCGAAGTTTGAGCTTGAGGGATAATTTCTTTACTGGTCCTGTTCCAGTTTCCTTGATGAAACTTGAAACTTTGAACACAGTTAATCTAACTAATAATTTGCTTCAAGGACCAATGCCTAAGTTCAGAAGTTCAGTTTCATTGGACATGGAGAAGGATTCTAATAGGTTTTGTTTGCCAACTCCTGGGAAATGTAATTCCATGATTGATACATTGCTTTTGATTGTGAAATCGACGGGTTATCCTCAAAAGTTTGCTGAGAATTGGAAGGGAAATGATCCATGTGCGGATTGGATTGGGATAACTTGTAGTGATGAGAACATTATTGTTGTTAATTTTCGGAGGATGAATCTTACTGGTACTATTTCATCTGGGTTTGCTTCACTTAAGTCTCTGCAGAGATTGGTTCTTGCTGATAACTGTTTTACTGGTTCAATTCCTGAGGAGCTCTCTACTTTGCCTGCATTGAAAGAACTCGATGTTTCGAACAATCAGCTGTATGGAAAAGTCCCAGTTTTTAAGAGTAATGTAATTGTTAATACCAATGGTAACCCTGATATTGGGAAGGACAAGAGTAGTTCTTCAACTGAAGGTTCTTCTTCAGGAAGTCCAAAAAGTACAGGTTCTGATAATGGTGCCAATTCGGGGAATGGTGGCAAAAAGTCTTCTGCTATGATTGGAATAATTTTGTTTTGTGTTATCGGGGGTGTCTTTGTGATTTCTTTGATTGGTTTGTTGGTTTTCTGTCTGTACAAAAAGAAGCAGAAGCAATTTAGCAGAGTACAGAGCCCGAATGCAATGGTGATCCATCCTCGCCGTTCTGGATCTGATAATGAGAGCGTGAAGATTACAGTTGCTGAATCAAGTGTTAGTGTTGGTGCAATTAGTGAAACACGTACCATTCCTAGTAGTGACCATGGTGACATTCAAATGGTTGAAGCAGGAAACATGGTAATATCTATCCAAGTCTTGAGAAATGTAACAAACAATTTCAGTGAAGAAAATATATTGGGGCAAGGAGGTTTTGGGACTGTCTACAAGGGGGAGCTGCATGATGGGACGAAGATTGCGGTGAAGAGAATGGAATCTGGGCTAATTACTGGAAAGGGATCGGCAGAGTTCAAGTCTGAAATTGCTGTTTTGACTAAGGTTAGGCACCGGCATCTTGTTGCTCTTCTTGGGTATTGCTTGGATGGGAATGAGAAGCTTCTCGTATATGAATACATGCCCCAAGGTACGCTAAGTCAGCATATCTTTAATTGGGCAGAAGAAGGACTGAAACCCCTGGAATGGACCAGAAGGTTGACTATTGCCTTAGATGTAGCAAGGGGTGTTGAGTATCTTCATAGTCTGGCTCATCAAAGCTTTATACATAGGGATTTAAAGCCTTCAAACATTCTTCTTGGGGATGATATGAGGGCAAAAGTTGCAGATTTTGGGCTTGTGCGTCTTGCTCCAGAGGGGAAAGGCTCCATTGAAACAAGAATTGCTGGCACTTTCGGATATCTGGCACCAGAATATGCAGGTACTTTTGGTTTTAAGTCCTTTGCCCCATAATATTCATCCTAGTCTTTTATTAATTCTTGTTTATCGAGGTGTTTAAGTTCTCTTGTCTGTATATATTTCAGAAGTGCATGTATATAATTTTATAATATTGAGACAAGTATATCAGTAAGCATGGGCAGAGCTACTCTATTTTGTGGAGCCATGCCATGAGAAGTTTTAGCCAGTAATAACAAATATAAGATATTTTTATTGAATGGAACCTCCTTACATTTAAGAATTAATGGCATACCTTGCAATTGAATTTGAGCAATTTTCTACACACAATTAAGAGTTTACTCATATTTAATTTCTTAAAAATCGTTCTATTTATTTCTGTTCTTCTCTCAATTTATCAAGCGCCAAATCTTCTCATTTTATTTCCTCTTTCTGTTTCTCTGTGTTTTTGTTGTTTAATTCCAAGTCATTAAATACTAAGAATTATAGTTTTTTTTTTTATGTTAATTTACTTTTAAAAGTTTGATGTATATTGTTTTTGAAAAGATTTATCCTATTTAAAGTATTGAAATAAAAATAAATAAATAAATACTGTTCTCATTAGACGTGTTACTTAGAATTTGTAATTTTCAACCTTCCACTTGTATGACATGAATTGTAAAACTTGTAATATGTGAATATAAAACTAATAGAATACTAGAAATATGATGTTTGGTATGAATACTTTATTACTTGTTCAAATGTGTTCCCTCCGCCTTCACCCTTTTGCTTGTCAACAAGATTTCATGCTTTCGAATTTGTAAAAATTCAACTTTGTCTAGCTTGATCATTTTATTTTCTCGTCTTTGATGGATTTTCTTTTATATTAGGACTTGTTCATTGGCTTAATATTTGCATTTAGTTATTTTTGAATTTGATTTCTAGTTTATTGACAGAAACTGTCTGTCTTTCTTGCAGTGACAGGTCGGGTAACAACTAAAGCCGATGTGTTTAGCTTTGGAGTGATATTGATGGAATTAATCACAGGTAGAAAAGCTCTAGATGAGAGCCAGCCTGAGGAGAGCATGCACCTTGTAACATGGTTCCGAAGGATCCACATCAACAAGGACTCATTTCGCAAGGCAATCGACCCCACAATAGACCTTAACGAAGAAACCATTGCCAGCATCAGCACCGTTGCTGAGCTGGCAGGTCACTGCTGTGCAAGGGAGCCATATCAAAGGCCTGATATGGGTCATGCTGTGAATGTGTTATCTTCTTTGGTTGAGTTCTGGAAACCAGCTGACCAAAATTCCGAAGATGTATATGGCATTGACCTTGAGATGTCATTGCCACAAGCACTGAAGAAGTGGCAAGCCTATGAAGGTAGAAGCTATTTGGATTCTTCTTCTTCGTCGCTTCTTCCCAGCTTAGACAATACTCAGACGAGCATACCTACACGCCCGTATGGATTTGCCGAGTCATTCACATCAGCAGATGGGAGATAATAAGTGGTTGTAAATGGTGGTGATGGTAGTTTTCTTTTGTTTAGTCGTATTTATTTTTAGTCTTAGATCTTTGTCTGACTCAAAATTCTTTCATATTTTACTCTCATTGCATGCGTGCTCTGGTATTCTTCTTGAATATGTAATTTGGATGATCTTAATTTGTTTAAGAAATTTTGAAGATGCAATGAGATGGATTTCTGAAGAACAGGAATTAAATCTTTCACTTCATGATAACTTTTGTGGTTATAATTTACCAACAATTAATTTCTTAATGGATTTCATTGTCCTATTGTCATTTTTTTTTAATGCATTTTTTTATTAATTACAGTAAAACCTCTCTATAGTCATAATGTTGAGACTAACTAATTTTATTATTATAAAGAGGTTATAACTTAATAGAGATGCAGTTACAAAAATTATTGTTTTTTATTTTTTATTTTATAATTCATGTTTTAGTAGTATAAAATTAAGATTTCAATTCATATTTTAGTAATATTAGGATTTCAATACAGTGTTTCAATTACTTACTTTTGAAACAGATAAAAGATCGTTTCTTAGAACTAATAAAAATAAGTGTCATTGATGAAATTGTAAATACAGTTGATGCATGGTCAATTGATGTGAAGTCACATACAACTGTCAATGGTTTTAAGCGTTGCAAAATTATGACCACTAATGTCAATGAATTGTAAGTTACAAATGAAGTGGATGAGGGGAATAAAAGAGCCACTATAGAATTGAGTGATTAGATTCGACAAATTCACTACACTAATCGAATGGATAAAAATGTCTTCTTCGATTATCCAAATAAGCAACAAATTGTGTATACTTTAACCAAAGGAGAAATCATTGTTGCAATTAGACAAGAAGAGAAAGGAAACAATCATAAGGATAATAGTACGGAAATACAAAAAGTCTTGTGTCATGAAGCTCTAAACATGCTTGAGAAACTAAAAATATTTTGGCTTCAACAAGAAGGTATCACGAGCTACTACGTACTTGTAAGGTAAAAGATGTGATAACAACTCTAAAACATAAATCATTGTCCCAAACAATTATAAATAAATATTTTATTTCATTTTAAACCTTTAATTTTACATAACATATTTTTTTTGTAATATACAGATAATTATTACTATGTAGAGACAACTTTCCTTAAGGCGGGAATTAGAAAAATTATAACTTATTACAATGTAGAGTTCATTCTTATTTATAACTATCCCAAATTGAGATTATAATTTTTTATGACTATGTAGAGTTTATTCTTATATAGAGTATCACTATAGAGAGGTTTTACTGTATTTTGTTTTTTGAGATAATATTAAAAATAATAATATTATTTTTCTCAAAATATATCTTGAATTTTAAATCCCAAATGAAGTGTCAACATATGTGATATTGATTGACTTTGTAAATTAAATAATGATTTTAGAGCATTTTTAATAGTACACTTTATTTTAAAGAGTATATTTCAAATAAATAAAGAGCGTATTTATTAATTTCTATATATAAAGAACAAAATTTGTATTCAAATTTAACGGACTCTTTAAATTATACTTAATAAATTGGAGAGAGAATTAAAAATAAAATGCATGAAAATTTGTAATTTATTAAATAAAATTAGGATAGAGAGTGAAATTTGACTCTCTAGATATAGAGAGTCAAACTCATTATTTAATTTATATTTAAAAAATAAAGAGTCTATTGAACTTTTATTTTTATGAACAAACTCTTAATAATAAAGAGTTTGAATTATATAAAGAATTATTTAGAAATACTCTAAAATACGATAACATAAAATATAGACTCCATTTGGTTCAAAATTTGGGGGTTTTGGGAAAAGTTTTTTGAAAAAAGTTAAAAAAAAGTTGAATTTGGCGGGTATTACGATGTAGGATTTATAAATTAATAAAATACCCTATATATTTATTTTTTTACAAAATACCCCCTATAATAAAACATTAAAAGTTAACAAAAATACCCCTAACCCACTCTCAAACACCCCCAGTCAGCCACCACCACCGGAGGTGGCCGAAATCACCTTATGGGCGCATGACCGGCTGGATCTTGTCGGTCATGCGCTGATATGGCCTTTTCCGACCAGATCCACGGTGGATCTGGCCGGTAAAGGCCAGATCTACGGCCAGATCTGGCCGTCAACCGCCAGATCTGGCCGTATTTGCTCTCAACGACGGCCAACAAACGGTCGTCGTTGGTGGTCAACGACGACCGTTTGTTGGCCGTCGTGACCGACTGTTACGGCCAAAGATCTGGCCGTCAACGGCCAGATCTTTGGCCTTAGATCTGGCCTTTTTCGGCGTACTACCGGCCAGATTCAGCCGGTAGTGCGCCATCCTACCAGATTCCGGCCATTTTCCGGTGGTGGTGGCCGGAATCTGGTAAATGTGGATTATTGGGGTGTTTTTGTAATTTTTAAAAAAATATTTAGGGGTATTAATTAAATTATCAAATTTAAGGGGTTAAAAAAATGAATAATATTGGGAGTAGTATTCCCAAAAATCTGAGTTTTTGGGTATTTTACTGTTTAACTTTTTTAGGAAACTAAAAGTAGTATTCCCAAAACTGAAACAAACGCAGCCATAGAAATATTCTAAAAATCAATCTGTTTCAACAAGAAAGTCAACAAACCAACTAGAAACGAACATTTGATTACACTGTCACTTGTTAATAGATCAACCACATCACAGCAACGTCGTAACACCATTGATATCGTCGAATGCTATTGTCCCACTACACTGTTATCTTTTTAAATTCATTATTATTAATTAATAAAACGGTTTTCTTCTTTGTCCGTTTGTCTTAACTCTTTGTTATAAATTGTAATTTTTTTTTTTGTTGAATAGAAGAACAAAATATAAACACACAATTTCTTTAACGTTTTACAAGATAAAAATAATGAAAAAAAGGAAATTTTCATAAATAGCCCCTAAACCGCCAGTTGACTATCAGTATACTTACTATTACTAGAGAATATTTTCGAAGATCAGCATAAAAACATTAAAAAGATTGAAAAAAATCCCAAAAAATTTATGCAGCAAAGTTGTACATTAAAATGCCTTTACATTGTAGGACAAATTACAAAACCCAACAATGTCTAATTTACTTTATTGGAAGTGCTTTCCAGTAGTTTAACAAATACACAGCTTAGACTGCAGCCCCAAAGAAAAAAACAAGTGAATCTGCACCTTATTAGATAAATGAAAATCCAAACATTCACTTCTTCAGTAGCATTGCACTGCATTGGGCCATGATTTTTGATGCTCTAGTTATAGCATCAGTCATGTAGAAATTCTCAATTGCGCTACTGAATGGGGTCGAACTCATCTTTTGGGTGCACTTGGGCTTCAACGAAGGCCCAAATGTAGCTGGCTCTCTCTCGTCCATATGCAAGAGGTTTGGTGCCACTGTCCTGATCCGAGATCGGATGGCTCCAACTGTATCATATGGCAATCTCCTTCCGGCCACCTCAGACAGTGCCCGAATTATCTTCCAATCATCCCTGGCATCACCAACAGTTGGAACTGCAGGGAATGTTTGTTGAGAGCAACCTTCTGTATTTTCGTACGTGCCCTCCTTCTCACTAAATGCCGCAGCTGGAAGAATGACATTGGCACGATACACGCCACTGTCACCATGATGGCCCTGATAAACAACAAAGGCATCGTTGGGAACCTTGTCCAAGTTGACATCATCAGCACCCATGAGGTACACAAACTTTGCAGACTCAACACAGTTGCTGGACTCGGGCACAAGTCCAAGATCAAGGGCCGCAGCTTGAGCAGCATTCAGAAGTAATACATTTAGCCCATTCCAGTCAGGCCTAATGACATTCCCATTTTTCGCAATTGTTTCAACAGCAGAGAAAATAGCATCTTTATCGTCCCTCTCAAAAAGCCCAGCACCAACAATAATAACTGGGTTTTTGGCATTTGATATGGCGGAGCTAAAGGGGTGACGACCTTCAGCAATTTCAACTAGTGTGTTTGGGCCCGTGCCAAGATGCTGGTGATCGTAATTGAAATCTGTTTCAGGACCAATGTAACCAACCTTAGCATTTGTTGCTCGGACTGTCTTGCGGATTCTGGCATTTACCATAGCAGCTTCTACCCGCGGCTGGCCAAAAATAGAAAAATAGATGGTTACATGACCTATTCCAAAATTGGAACAAAAAAGATTTACCAGGGATAAGAAACAGCACTTTGGCACATTAAAAGATACACAATTGGAACTCTCATGCGAAAAAAATTGCATTAAAACAATAAAGAAACAAGTTTTAGTCAGCATATGAAAATATGAATATATAACAGCATTACCTGTGTACCAACCAAAAGAAACAGATCTGCCTTTTCAAGACCACTGATGCTAGTATTCATAATGTATCCTGACCGCAGATCAGCACTGGTTTGCATGCCATTTCCTTCGCACCATACATTATTTGACCCCATTTTGTTTAAGAAATCTTTTAGTGCCATCATGGACTCTGCATCAGACAGCTTACCAGCGATCCCAACAATTTCCTCTGGTTTAACTTGATGTGCGACCTCGGCAACCACAGCTAAGGCATCCCGCCAGCTCATAGCCTTAAAACGCCCATCAGCACCACGAATCATTGGATCATTTAGCCTCTGCCTCTTCAGACCATCATAACAGAAACGAGTTTTGTCTGATATCCACTCTTCATTTATGTCCTGAAACAGGTCAGTGTAGTCATATAAATAGGTTAATTTGCATCCAATAGATGTTTAAAGACAAAAGATAAACAAAAGCACCCAAACACTTTAGATTTCCTCATTAACACGACAACCATAATATAACAAGATTAAATACACGAGTTGAATTACATTGCAAGATAAATAGTTTAGAACCGAACCAACAAAATTGCAGCTTAAGTTAAATCTATGAAATGGATAAGTGGATCTTAAGGTGATAATCTAGATCATGGACACAATAACCATGCACTAACCCATTGGTACTGCTCATGCTAAAAGGTTGCAATACTTATTGTTAGTAAGTTTCTGAAGCTGCATTAGCTTGCCTCATGAAACCAGATAATGCTCCCCCAAGGCAGTTATAAGTTAATTAATTGAGGTGTGTGGCTCAAATAAGAGAAATGAGATTTGTCAGTGCTCATATTTACAGGGAAGGGAACTGCTGACTCTCTAACTAATATTGGTGACACTTGTCAATCTCTAACATAGTGGGATCATTCTCCATTCATGTAAATGGTTTGGATTGGTACCATAAGGGTATAGTACTGCACAAGAAATCTTAGCCCTTTAGGCTTAAGGGTGAGAGGAAATAAAAAATCTTAGTGAAAAGTTTAGACTGGACATAGGTCATCACAAAAAGTAAAAAATAAAAAATTCCCCAACTTTAATGTATTGTTTGCAAATTATTTTGTCATTGTTTTAATTATAAGTAGTTTTTATTTTTATTTTTAAGAAGCTATCAAGTTTGAAATAAATGAAAAGATGAGAAGATATAGTTGTGGATCAAGTGTCCACAAGGAAAGCAAAAACCAAAGGGAAACAAATCTATACATATTGTAGCAAATAATCATCCCTCCATTGAACCAAAAACACAACAATATCAACCCAAAACCCCTTTCCAATGGGGATGAATAAAGAAAAAAGTGGCGTCTTGAAACCCTTAACAACCCCAAAGGGAAGTGAAAAGGCAAACTCTATCACACAACTCACAACTGTTTTCTTCTCTTTTCTCACCCAAATGCCGAATATTTCTTTACAACCAAATAACCCAAATAATAGTTGAAACAACGCTTCTCCAAAGTGTTTTAGCTTTCTTTCCTCTCTGAAAGGAAATAAAATTCCCCGTAAGAAATGCATCACAACAACCCGGAATATCATAAGACGTCTTAGCTTCTCCACAAGCTCTTGCCCATTAGTTTGAGGCCAGAACTTGATGTAGGAAAACATTGTTACAAGAATCTGCACTTCTTTTACAAATTTCGCACCAAGGAGAGAGACTCATAAGAAGATACTTTTTTTTTGGATAACATCACTAGTATTAATTTTGCATTGGGCCAAAGCCCACACAAGGATTTGGATCTTACAAGGGATTTTTGCCTTCTAAATCATATTGCGAGGCTCGATAGTATCAATGGGGGATCAACAATCAACCAATTAAGATATGATTGACAAGAATAGGTGCCTAGGACCTCAACCATAAAAAAATTACCATCTCCATTTCATCTATTTTCAAAATTTCAATCACCTCCAAAGGCCTTATGCATCCTTGATTTCCCCTTCATTCAAGCTCATTTTGAAGTTGACATTCCAATTCCAACTTTGAGTAAAATGAGAGAAACTACACGATAAAAAATAGTAATATTTCTAGTATGGAAAAGTCTACGAATATGAGGGAATGATTCACATATCGAACAGTCATCTTCCCCTTTGTTCTCCTAAAACAACATATTATTTCCATACCCTACATGAAAGGAAATGTGCATGATAGAATAAGCGTACTCCTTAGATATAGCTTTTCAAGGGTTTTCGAAGGAAACATAGTCAATCGCATTTGAGTCCCATTTGTTTGAATTGGGGCCATGGTCACTTCAATCACAGCATGCCATAGAGAACTTTTTCTAGAGGAAATCTCCAAAGCTGTTTAGCAAAGAGAGCCTTATTCTTTTTCATCAAATTACCAATACCAAGCCCCCCGTGCACTAAGCCTACAAAGTGTACCTAATAATATGAGAACCTTTACCCTCATCCCACCCTTCCCAAAAGAACTCCATTATCATTCTTTCCCTTCTTGTTGCAAACCCAGCAGGAATATGAAACAAAGAAGGTAAACTGGAACAGCCACCAAAATGGGTAAACAAGGTTAAGTCTACCCTCTTTAGAAAGTTTTTATTTGTTCAATATTTTATACAGGCCCTTTTTGAAACCTATTCAGCCCTTTCTGGGGTTTCCATACAGTCCTTAAAAAATGTTTAAATTTTACCAGTAGAATACCACAGCGTATAACAATAATAACCAAATGCACCACACATTTTTAATAAGTGACATGGGTTTCAATCAAATTCTTATTACATCACAATGGAAACCAACTAATTTATTTGCCATGTCAATTTCATTCTAGAAATGAAATCAGTAGCCTTAACTTGCCAAAACAATATAACGGTTCTCCATGGCCCAAGAGTTGCATATAAAAGATAATGAGCAGGTGCTTTGGTGAAAAAAAAAAAAAAAAAGGAGAAGGAAAAGAGAGAAACTAACTTCAACATAAATTAATGAAAATGTACCTCATTTAACCGTGGAGTAATGCGCAAAACCTCTGGACCTCTGCTATCAATTCTAATGTTAGATCCAACAGCATCAGTAACATCAATGCTCTCTGTTCCCTTTAACTCCCAATTTCGAGCTTTGAATGCAAAAGGTTTTGAAGTAAGGGCTCCCACAGGACAGATATCTATCACATTTCCAGAGAGTTCACTTGTCATAAGTTTTTCCACATAAGTTCCAATCTCCTCTCCACTGCCACGGCCTAACATGCCAAGATCTTGAACTCCAGCAACCTCTGTTGCAAACCTGACACACCTGTTTAGCCAGGAATTTATTATGATCAGAAGCCTGTACAATCAGAACTACGAAGCAAACACATCAAACTAACAAAAGTTATTATACAAGTCAACTGTTGAATTGTAGAAATCTGTTGAGTTGTACAAATCAAATGTTTTAGGAATATGATCTTTAGAATAGGAAATTAGATCATTCCCTGTCCTAGTTTAGATTATTTCATTTCCTTATATGGACTATTGAATGTGTATATATTGTTGTATTTTGTTCACAATCAATATTAAGAAAATTCTTCTGATTTCACATGGTATCAGAGCTAAGAAATTAGAAACCCTAGAAAAAATTTCTTTTCTTTTTCCAACGATTTTTTTTTTTTTTTCCAGCAAAGTTCAGGTTATCTCCTTCTGGTGTTGAATCACTCTTCTAACCACACCAGCCCATTCATCTTCTCCTCGCCGACAAACCTGAAAATTTCATCGCCAATCGCTGCCGCATGCGCCGGTCTTCTTTCCGGTAGCTTCTTCTCTGACCTCTTTCTCCGGCGAGCGTGACCTATGCACTCAGACACCGCCGACGAGCACACCCACCACCGTCCGACCTGCATTGTCATCACCGATGCCGGAAATAGCCCACTACCACCGGAATATCCTCTTTTTTTTCCGATCTGCCCGGAATCAGTTTTGTTTTTCAGCCTAGATCAGTTCAATCTCTCCCACAAGACAATCATGCTCCTTGAAGGATCCAACACCAAATCAGGTTATGTTTCTTTTTTGTCTTTTCCTCCGATCACAATTGAAAAATTAATACGCAGCTCCAATTATTCCTCATGGGCTGCCTTTGTTGAACTGTGGTGTATGGGACATGGTCTGGAGGATCACTTGACCACTAAGGCTGAAGATGTCATGGATGATAAAACTACCTGAGTAAAGACAGATGCTTTGGTATGTGGTTTATTATGGCACCCTTACCTTCATTCTACTTATAAAATATATCGAACCTGTTTTGATGTACGGCGACACGCCAAATTGCTTTATACTAATGATATCCAGAGACTCTATTATGTTGTGTCCAATTTGGTTAATCTCAAACAGCAAGATATGAGCATGTTTGACTTTCTTGGCAGGATGGCCTCTCTCAAGGCAGAATTTAATTTGTTATTACCCGCTGGCAAGTCTGAAGCAGAAGATCTAGCACGACGAGACAAATTCTTTATGGTTCTTACTCTTGCCGCTATCAGTCGTGCTCTCACTCCAGTACGAGATCAGATTCTGGCAAGTGTTATTGTGCCTTCTCTTGATGAAGTTTTTGCTCGATTACTTCGAGTCTCCTCCCCTGGTGTTGTGGCTGGATCTTCCCTAGTTGATTCTTCTGTCCTGGCCTCTCAGTCTCAAACTTTTGTTAAAGGAGAACAAGGGAATCGTAGAGGCAGGGGAGGTCGACCCAAGTGTAGTTATTGTCATAGGTAGGGACATATCCAAGAGAAATGCTACAAATTACATGGGCATCCTCCTCGGGTTGCCAATGTCGCTTATCCTGATCATCATTCTGAATCTTCTGAAGAACCAAATCCGCCATCCTTGACTTTTACAGGTGCTGATTATGACGAATATCTCAAGTTCCAGGCAAATAAATAGTCTTCTTCATCTGTTGCTTCCATCACTCAGTCAGGTAAATCAGTTGCATGCCTCACTCAGTCGTCTCCTCCAGGGTCTTGGGTTCTTGATTCTGGTGCATCGGATCATATCTCTGGTAACCCCCGTTTGCTTTCTCATCTTATTAATACTACCTCTTTGTCTCCTGTTACCTTAGCCAATGAGACCAAAGCAATTGCTAAAGCAGTAGGTCGGGCACAACCACTCTCCTCCATGACTTTAGATTCTGTTTTGTATATTCCCCATTGCCCTTTTAACCTTCTATCTGTCAGTAAACTCACCCGCTCTTGAAATTGTTCTATCACTTTTACTAATGATTTTGTTGATATATAGGACTACAGCATGGGACGAATGATTGGCGCAGGACATGAGTCACGGGGCCTCTATCATCTCAAGTTACCTTCTGCCCCTATTGCTTGCACTATCTCCAAGTCTTCTCTTCTCCTTCATAATCGTTTGGGTCATCCTAGTTTAGCAAAGCTTTAGAAGATGGTTCCAGGTCTCTCGACTTTATCGTCTTTAAATTGTGCGTCCTGTTAACTTGGAAAACATACTCGTAGTACGTTTCCAAAGCGTGTCAATAAACAGGCTACATCCCCTTTTGAGTTAGTTCATTCCGATGTCTGGAGTCCTTGTCGAGTCTCGTCCATTTTAGGGTTTCAGTATTTTGTTACGTTTATTGACGATTATTCTTGTTGCACTTGGTTATTTTTAATGAAAAGTCGTTCCGAATTACTTTCTATCTTTGAATCCTTTTGTGTTGAAATTAAGACACAATTTAATACTGTTATTCGTGTGTTTCGGAGTGATAATGCTCGTGAATATTTTTCTGCTCCCTTTACCAAATTCATGTCATCTCAGGGAATTCTCCATCAATCCTCTTGTGTTTATACTCCACAACAAAATAGAGTTGCTGCGCGTAAGAATAGACATTTGATTGAAACTGCTCGAACCCTGCTTTTACAATATCAAGTTCCTTTCCGGTTTTGGGCAGACGCTATGTTAACTACCTCTGTTTCTTGATTAATAGGATGCCTTTTTCTGTCCTACAAAACTAGGTCCCTCATTTTGTTTTGTTCCCTGATCAACCGTTACACTCTCTTCCTCCACGTATCTTTGGTTGCACATGTTTTGTCCATATCCTTTCCCTAGGCACCAACAAACTATCTGTCAAATCTATCAAGTGTATTTTCCTAGGACACTCAAGACTTCAAAAGGGTTATAAATGTTATTCTCCATCCACTCGTCAATACTTTCTCCTTTCTTTTCTACATCAGACAGTGATTCTATCACCACTGTCCTTCCTATACCCTTCATTGAGTCTACTTATGATCATCCTGTAGAGTCTATTACTATTCCTCCAAGTCCTACCCCTATGGGCGAGTCTCCTCCTCTCGGTAATGCTATTGTTCCGAGTACAACTACTGACACTGTTCTTGATGATGTTCCTAAGGCTCCTTTTCCTGATCCTCTTACGTCAGATTCCTCTCCTGCTGTGGTTCTACCTCCTAAAGACCAATTTCCCATTGCAATTCATAAAGGTATGCAGTCCACTCGCAACCCTCATCCGATCTATAATTTTCTTAGTTATCACCGCTTATCTCCATCATATTATGCTTTTGTGTCAACCATTTCTTCTGTCTATGTTCCTTCTAATGTTCGTGAGGCACTGACTGATCATAATAATACTTGGGAATTAGTTCCTTTGCCTCCCGGCCAATCGCCTGTTGGTTGTCGTTGGATTTATACTATCAAGGTTGGCCTAAATGGTCAGGTTGATCGACTGAAGGCACGGTTGGTTGCAAAATGGTATACTCAGACTTATGGGTTGGATTATTATGAGACCTTTTCTCCTATGGCTAAGATGTCTTCTATCCGCTTGTTTTTATCCATGATTGCTCTCCGCGACTGGCCTTTATACCAATTAGAAATTAAGAATGTATTTCTTCATAGTGAGCTTCAAGAAGAAATTTATATGGAGCAACCGCTTGACTTTGTTGCTTAGAGGAAGTCTGCCTTGGTATGTAAATTTCGTCGCTCTCTGTATGGTTTAAAACAGTCCCCTTGTGCCTGGTTTGGATGATTCAGTAATGTCATTCAAGAGTTTGGGATGATTCGATGTGAGTCTGATCACTCTGTTTTCTATAAACATAACTCATCAGGGCAATGCATATATCTGGTTGTCTATGTCGATGATACTGTTATTATGAGAAGTGATCAGGATGGCAGTAAATAGTTGAAGACACTTGTTCCACCACTTTCAGACCAAAGATTTGGGATTACTTAGATACTTCTTTGGTATCGAAATGGCTCAATCTAGCTCAAGTATTGTTATTTCTCAAAGGAAATATGCACTGGATATTTTGTAAGAAACAGGGATGTCTGACTGTAGACCGATAGACTCTCCTATGAATCCTAATTCAAAGCTCTCACCTGGACAAGGGCAGCCTCTTACTGGGAAATATCGAAAACTGATTGGTAAACTTAACTATCTCACCATTACACGACTTGATATTTCCTTCTCTGTCAGTGTTGTTAGTCAGTTTCTACAGTCTCCTTCTGACAGTCATTGGGATGCAGTTTCTACAATTCTCTAGATTTTTTTTTTATTTTTTTTATCTATCTAGAGAATTGACATTTGGAGTTAATTTTTTATCTATATTAATCCTTTTTTGTTGGAAGCTAAACATATCATTTGTGATCTATATTTGCTGGAAACTGTAATGCTGGAGCTGTAGTTTATTTTATTCTAATTGTAACAGTGCAGCAAAGTTTTACCAATATAATTGCTCCCTGTTGGTTGATAAGACAACCTTTTTTTCTTTTTACATCACTGAAATGGAAATCTTTTGTAAATCATAGAAAAATTGGAAAACCATGTGAGGCACTGTACTTTTTACATAACATTTCCATCTTTTTACTTCCTAAAGTTCTTAATTTATTATCTGAAATTCGTTACTGAATCTTTATGTTCTCCACACATTTTTGATGATAAACAAATCCCATTAAAAAACCAATGGAAAGGGGGATATAAAAATTGTGAACCAGCTGTTCGCTGGACCTGGAATGGACAGTCAAAGGGCAGACTATCTCCAAAAATTCTAACCCATGGAGAAAAACTGTTGTAATAGACTCTCCACACACACTTGAAATCATAACCACTGATATTAAACCTTGAGCAATGGATCAATCTGTTTAATATCAGTTTATCAATCTTATAACAAGAATAGCGTCTACTGAATCTAGGAAATACAATTATACAGGGTTCTATCAACCCCTGTTGTATGAATTTGCTTCTGTTATCTCTAGTTCCTTCAGTCGGAGGGCTTTCTAGTGCAAAATATTGGGTCTCTTTTCTCATGTCTTTTCTCTTTGAAAATTTCAGTGATCATGTGGATGTTGTTTTTGCTTTATCATATGTTATTGTTTCAGATTTGTAAAGTAGGAGATAAATATGAATCTCCAAATTCTGCCAAGTTAGATATTTAGTTCAAACATTGGCACATGATAATTATCTTCAAATAAAGTTTATCTCCTCAATGATTCATACTTTGTAAAAAAAAATGCATCTTTTACTTTTGAAGTTTGAATCAGCTAATAAGTTTGGTGGTAGATTCCAGAAGAACAAGCTTGGGACAATTAAATGTTGAAAAGCTCAGCAGGCCAAAGATAGTATGAAAAGAGAAACCAAAGTAATTCTAAGGTATCAACATTTACACTAAACTTGCACTATTTACTTAATATATATAAGATACCATAGATTTACTATGCACATGAGAATAAGTAATGACACAAAACAACAGGATAATAATAAATAAAAATATAAAAAAAACAATAATGAATTTTCTAAACCACAACCTTGAAGCAAGCACACAAAAACAACGAGGAAAATACTACAAACATCGATAATTTTTATATCCCAAGTTTGCAGCATATTGCACAAATAACAAAAACAAGGGGCTATGACCAAGTTTAATCATCAAATAAAATAACATTATTGCATATTTATTTATCTACTCAAGCTAGCTTATTTAACTTGATAAAATGAATTCGAATTTAAAAAATAAAATAAGACAGCTTAAGCATATACAGAAATATGTAATACTGTTACTTCAATTGATGACCAAATATGCTAATAAGCCCAGTGTTTTGGGTTGTCTGTGCAGTATGATACAATCAGTTTGAATTTCAAAAATCATCTAATCACAAATACAAACTAGTGAAAGCTCAATTGGACATTGTAATTTTTGTTGGTCCAAGATAAGACAATTGGTTTTAGTGTAGTTTTTCCCAACTAAAAATTATGACACTTATCTAACTTATAAACACACATAAATTTCAAAGAAGAGAATGAGCCAAATTTTTATAATATAAAACAAGTTCTGCAATAAAAATTTGAAAGACAAGTGATTTCAATAGATTCTGACCTTGTACACTGGATACACCGAGTCATGACAGTCTTCACCAAGGGTCCCAGATTCTTATCAACTACAGACCTTTTCATTTCAGTGAACCGGCCGCGATCAGATCCAAAGGCCATAGACTGATCTTGGAGATCACATTCTCCACCCTGGTCACAAATTGGACAATCCAAAGGATGATTCATCAACAAAAATTCCATCACCCCTTCCCGTGCCTTCTTAGCGATAGGTGTGTCCGTCTTAATTTTCATCCCTAAAACCCATAACACTCAAATAAATAAAACCCAGATATGAACAGAAACATAAAGATAATGATATTAAACCCATATTAAAAACTAAAACTCTTTAAAATCAAACCAACACACATATTCAACAACACCATCGTTTCAAAAACAATAACATCAAAACACCAATTAATTAAAAAAACCAACCAAACTCAAATGATAAATCATAAAAGCCAGAAATGAAACAGCATACATAAAAAAATAATTTATTGATCGACTGTGATGACAAATTATAACCCGTATCCTGATCCTAACATATAAATAAACTTAATTACATATAATCATATATTAGAGGAACTTATATAAGAAAAGATAAAACAAAAATTATAAAGCAATATCAAAAGAACCAAAATCGAACCCGGAAGAGCAGGCATGGCGCAAGAAGCAACAGGCTTGGGCGATTTCTCGACCTCAACGAGACACATGCGGCAATTTCCAGCAATCGATAGTCTACTGTGGTAACAAAATCTGGGAATATCAACGCCGGCGACTTCACAAGCTTGTAAAACAGTGAAGCCCTTGGGGATTTTGACCGGATACCCATCAACGAACACCTCGATCGCATCTTCAGGATTGGGGAAGTGAATCCGAGCCCCGCCAACGGGGGTTCGCGGCGGGAGATCAGGTTGGGCAGGGGCTTCGGCCGCCGCAGATTCCGGTGACTGGAGTTCAGGTTTAGTGACAATATAGCGCGCACACATTCTGAAATTGGAAGATTTGAGGGGTCTCATTGCCCTTGAAGCCAACAGCCCTAACCCCATTTTTGTTTCGTCTAGCTGGCTCAGTTGTTTTTCAGTCGAAGGAGTGAAACGTAAAGGGGTGTGGAGTTTCTGTTGCTAATTGCTAAAATTGTTTTTAAGTTTAGCCGACTTCTTTTTTTTTTGGTGGGCTTCAACTTATAATGGACTTGGCTATTCTTGTTTTGTTAAGTAGGCCCAATAAGGGTTTATTTAATGGGTTATTAATTAGTTTAGCCAAATATTGGGGCGTTATATTACTTATATAATTAACAACTTTTTCCCAACCTATACCTTTATAACCAACTTATTCATTTAAATACCAAACTACCCTTGTCACTAACCTCCCAACACTTAAAAAAAAAAAAAAAACATATTTCCTCCTAGTGTGATTTCCCTAGGTTAGCGTAATTTTTCCTTCGGTTAGCATGAAGAATCACCACAAACTAGGAAAATCACGTTAAGTGTCACAAAAACAAATCTAATCCAAATCAATCTAACCCTCAACACTTCTAAATGGAATCAATCACAACAACGCCTACAACATCCATAAAAATAAGAACAAACACATTAACGAGATTCACCAAAGTTTAAACCTTAATCCTAAACTCTTAACATTTATCTTAAATCATAACAATTTAAACTAGTAAATTCGGTTCATTCTCCCCTACAAAGAATTGGCCGAAAGTCATAATGTTGCAAGCAAAATGGTCACTTTAATCAATCTTTATCGTGATTAATGTTTGATAAGTGATTGGAGTTTGAAAATCCAAAACTCCAAAGAATTTTTTTTGAAAACAATATTGACCAGGGTTTATAGGGGGCTTTTTGATAGTTTGGGTTTATTATATTTCCATGGGACATTTGTAATTTTGGGGAGGTACCAATACTTTCCAAAACTCGTTGCAGCCCTTAAGACTTAGCTATCTTTGACTCTTTGGGGCGAATTAAATAAAAAAAAATTTAAAGAAAATTTTAAAAGTAATCTTTTAAAGGCAACTTTTTTTATTTTTATTTAAAGAATGATGCAAGTTTCGTTAGTGTGTATTAAGTTGCTAGTGTTTATAAAGTTGTAGGATATGGCATTGCAAATGTTTTGTAAATCATGAAGGTCAAAGATTTTAGTAATTGATTATCGGAGTTTTAAGTACTAAGGCTTCAAATTGTATTTTAAATTATTGTAATTAATTTATGATTTGTTTAAGAGGGATGACAGTTTTAAAGAGTTGTGTTGTGTGTGATTTTTCCACCATGCTCGAGAAGTTGCGAGGTAGTAGCTCGACCCAGAATCAGTTTGACTCTACCAGTTGTCCGACTCAGCATAAGCTCATCGAGATATAGCTTGATCCAACACAAGCTAGTCGCGAACAATCTGAATGATCATTCAATCAATTTCAAGATAATTCCATATCCCAAATATTACGGGAATGATCAAAATGACAGCAATCCTTGCGCAATCACAGTGCCTAATCGCGAGAATATGAGAGTTACATTTCAATTTAATTATAATCCCTTTAATTTCACTCTTGCTTCTTGTACAAACTTTGTATATAAACTCCCTCAAATGATGAAAAAGGGGTTAGGAAATTCTGATAGAATTTAGACTGTTAGCTCTCACAACAAATACAAAGAACAGTGGACGTAGGCTTAAGAGTTTATCTCGTCGAATCACTTTAAAAATCTCTATGTCATCTTCTTCTTTACATTAATTATTTGTTCATTGTTGATTATCCATAATCACGCACACACCAGTTCCAATCCCACCAAGATCAATCGAATCGCTCTAGTTGGTGTAGATTTCTATATCAACAAGTTAAAGGTTCATTCATAAGATCGGAAGTTGGGGGTGTGTGTGGATCGGTTTGGTTTTTTTCAAACCCAAATTGAACCAGGTTTGAATCACAATTTAACATTTGAATATAATAAAAATATAGGAAATGTTGTATGGGAAATGTTGTATAAAAATGATGTATGTGTAGTATTATTCAAAATATAGATACAAAATCATTTTAAGTCCAATAACCAAATATTCACAACCAAGGTTTTCACAGTCCAAACATAAGTTTAAAACCTACAAAGAAAAAAGAAATATTTGGAGCTATTTCTATTTTTAGGGTCGAGTACCTACAAAACACTCATTACACACATCAAACGACCAATTTTACAAGAAAATACAACATAAATAATAAGAATTTAAGTATAAATAAGGTGTTATCATTATCCCTTATTTATTTTAAATTCAATGAATCTAGACATGCTTAAGTCTAGATAAAACCCTACAAATTTCTCATATGCTGTTTGACACAATTTACGTGACCAATAGTGCACCTCTTTATTCATAATTCATTTTGCTATATTTTTTTTGTTAATTTTTTAGAAATACAAAAAAGGCCACCAAGTCACCAACAACACTTGTAGTTATATATTATGATATTATATTATTTGGCAAAATATTTATCTCTCAATTATCAATTTTATGGAGTCTTGAACTTTTGACATTGAGTATTTGTAAAACTATATCATAAAAATGTGAGACATTAATTACATTGTCATTTAAACACTATCATCGAAAATTATATTAAGTATGATATAATATAATATTTATATGTTATGTTATTGTGTATAAATCTCAATATGTTAACCCTCAACCCTAACCGAACCCATTTAATAAACGTGTTGAGTTTTAGAATTTGAACCCAACCCAAATATTATTCATTTCATGTGAGGTTGACATGTCAACGTGGTACTATATGTTATAAGTTACATGGTAAATGAAAATGCACCAGGCAACAGCCAATGTATTTTTTACATACCATGAGTTAAAGATTCGGGACACATGCATGTGAGACTTACCGTTTTGTGTGCATTTTCATCAAAATACTAAATTATAGATTCTTTATACATTTAATTTGATCTAGATTTACCTGTTTATGCGGATCTAAGGTTGCAAATAGCAATATATATATATATATAGAATTTAATATACTTAGCTATTGTTGTTATGTTTAAAAAAGTAAGGCTGATGCAAAGTCTTGTCAGCATAGGGTGGTCAGAACTTAGGAAGGTTCTGCGACTGTTCAAACATAGTCATGTCGCATAATGGCGTAAATGGCATGCCCTTGTTAGTGCAGTGGGTGAATGCAAGGTTGGCGGATGGTTGGAAATCGTCTACATGTCAAATCCCTGCATAAATAGAGGAAATCACTCGAGCAGGTGAACAATGGAACGCAAAGAAGGATTTGCACGGTACCCATTGAGTTACATATTTAGTAATCATTACCTTGATTCATCCCACTATAAATAGAAGTCTTCTCTCTCATTTGCGGGATTAACTAATTTCACTCTAGAATAGCATATTCTCTCTCTCTCTCTCTCTCTCTCTCTCTCTCTTGTATTCTCTGAGCTGTAACTCAACTCACTGAATGCGAACCTGACTTTACTCTCATTAATACAATATCAGTTGACGTAAGATTCGCCTTTGAGCATTCGAACTACTTTAAACACTGCTCTTCACCCTTTATTTAACTAAATACTCTCATATCACGTGTGACTTCTAAACCTACTTAACATTTCTCACGTATAAATAGTTAGTGTAGAAATCAATCATTGATAATTGTCATACAGATATTGCAAGCTGACTAAGTTGTCCAACCGATAATTAAATTGGTCAGTCCAGTTGTACTTTGAAAACGAATGTCTAAATTCACCGAGTGTTGACCTTGAGTAACCAGCCACATTATTTTTTTAATGGTTGGTCAGTCCAGTTGGACTTTGAAAACCAATGGCCCGAGTGAGTAACCTGCTACATTATTTTTTTAATGGTAGGTTTTGATGACATGAATGGCAAAGCACAATGATGCTTAACTAAGTTGAATCTAACTAGCTTCGTCTCTAAGAGAAACCATGGATTCCCCTCATGATAAACGTCCTATGTCTTTATCCACAAATCTCTTCTTCTTATTCCTTCTACTATCCACAAATCTCCTCACCTTGTTCCTTTCATCAACCTTTTACTCATCATGCTCCCTCTCAACCCCCACCACCACCCTTTCCTCCCATATCCCTCCACCTACTACCACTTCCAACCTTCCATCAGAGTTCCTTGCCTTCACTTCTGGCCAACTCCTCCCTTTCGGTTTCAACACTAACTTTGATTCCGACACCGTCTACCCTCCCGTTGGCAGCTCATGCACTCAATTCCCCAACGAACTCAATCCATATATGTCATATAAAGTCAACGGCTCATGCCCGGACGATGAGCTCCTCGCCCAAAAACTCCTCCTCAAGGGCTGCGAGCCCCTCCCCCGCCGCCGCTGCCGGCCCGCAGCACCGCCCTCTTACGTAGAACCCTACCCTCTCCCTACCAGCCTATGGACCACACCCTCCGATTCATCAGTCGTTTGGACAGCATACACATGCAAGAACTACAATTGTCTCATCAACAGACGCACACAAAAGGGTTTTGACGATTGTAAAGACTGTTTTGACCTTGAAGGCAGAGAGAAAACTCGTTGGTCATCAGATAAAAGCAGTAATGGAGGACTTGATTTCACCATTGATGAAGTATTGGCAACAAAGAAACCGGGCACCATTCGAATAGGGCTCGACATTGGCGGTGGCGTTGCCACTTTTGCGGTAAGAATGATGGCGAGGAACATCACAATCGTCACAAGTTCAATGAATTTGAACGGTCCTTTCAATAATTTTATTGCTTCAAGAGGGGTGGTGCCTTTGTATATAAGTATTTCACAGAGGCTTCCATTTTTTGATAACACATTGGATATTGTTCATTCTATGCACGTTTTGAGCAATTGGATTCCTACGACATTGTTACATTTTTTGATGTTTGATATATATAGAGTTCTGAGGCCAGGTGGGTTGTTCTGGTTGGACCATTTCTTCTGTGTGGGTGAGCAGTTGGAGGAGGTTTACACGCCGCTGATTGAAAGCATTGGATTCAACAAGTTGAAATGGGCGGTTGGGAGGAAGCTTGATCGAGGACCAGAGCTTCGAGAGATGTATCTTTCAGCTTTGCTGGAGAAGCCATTGAATAACTCTTATTAGAGATTAAATTCACAAGGTTTTTTATTTTTCTTAATGGCACGGTGATTTAATATATTACACAAAGTACGATAAAATCCTTAAATTTTGTGATAATATGTTCAAGATCATCGAGTACATGCTAGGGTCTGTAATGAGGACATCGGTTAAGGTTTTTCTAGTGAGGTCAACCCAGGCTGAGTTCAGTAGGCCTTTTGTAGTGAAGTCAATCCGGCCTGTTACAGCATATTGGGCCTCCATGGTCAAGTTAATCAATATTTTTTATATATATTCTTTTTAGATTTAGATTTATGATTATATTCTTTATAACTTTAATAACATATTTTTATAAAACAAAGAAATATATTGAACTAAAAAAAAAATTATTTCAATGATTTGGAAGATTTGGAGTTAGAGTTTATGATTAAGAATTAAAGGTTAAAGGTGAAAAGAAAAAAAGCATATGAATGTATTAGAAATTATTATGTCATTTCTAATAATTTTCATTAAGTTAAAATTTTCAAAATGAAGAATATTGATAGGGACTAAAATTCACTTCTTTTAGTCAGATTACACCAGTCACCACATATGATTGAACATATAGGAAAGAAAACAGGAAATAAATATTTAATATTCTATTGAACGTGACAGTTGACTGATATTTCATGTTCATTCTACCTGCTGTAGATATACATATGTTTTCCATAAAATAAAAGTTAGTCAATTTTCTTTAATACAATATCAATTTTACCGTTTCCAAATTAAGAAATATAAGAAATCATTGACAAAGTGAGATCAATTAAATAAAAACAATCACAGCAGGTAGAAATAAACCCAAAATTCTTTATGAATATAATGAATCCATGTCTTCAGAGTTTGAAATTACAATTTGAGATACTGTACAAAAAAGTATGTGAAAATTACAAAGTAAAACAAAATGATTCACAAAAGTATCTCAAAAGCCCAACAAAATGATTCACAAAAGTATCTCAAAAGCCCCATCTCCAAAATGACATGGGGCTGAGCTTATTATTAAGAATGATGATGAGATGCTGCAAATGAAGAAGTGCAGCAGCCAGCGCATACAAACAGCACAAAGTAAAACAATTGCAGCAGCCAGCGCATACAAACAGCACAAAGTAAAACAAAATGATTCACAAAAGCATCTCATCATCATTCTTAATAATAAGCTCAGCCCCATGTCCAAATTCAGATTCAGAAGCCAAAAACAAATCATTGGTGCTCTCAAACTCATACTCATACCGTGATTGAGTTGTTGTTGATGCTGCAAATGAAGAAGTGCAGCAGCCAGGGCATACAAACAGCAATGGCACTGTCTCTGAATCCTGAATCCCATGGCAGCGTGTGTGTTGCCAAACCTCACAAATGTCACATGCTACCATTCTTTCTCCATCATCATCTTCAGCCCCACATTCACATTTCACCTTCCAATTCTCATCTCCTCCTTCATACTTATACTTTGACTCCAAATCTATCCCATCTCCTCTCACACTAATTTCAGCACCCGACTCTATTGCTCCAAATACAACTTCTCCATCCTCCATTCCTGGAATGTTTTCGATATCTGTCACCACTAGTTTCTCCATGATGCAGTACGTATCTCTCAGTGCTGTTTGAACGGCTTTCTTCAGCTCCAGAATCGTCGCATGCAATGGAACCATTACCAGCTCCCCAGGTGTTAAATCGGATTTTTCGTCGATAGAATTTGGTATTATTTGGCACATAAATCTCAATACCTGGTCTTGTTCATCCTTAAAAGGCCATTCCTTTACAAAGTATTTGCTATCAAGAACTACTTGGCTTGCCAAACCCACCAGTTTCGATCCCGGGTAATTCAAAAGCACATTCCTGTACAAATACACAACTTCACTGCTAACATCAGCTCCATGCTCTATAGTTGGTGGTAGTAGGTGGTGTCTGAGTATTTCTGGTTCTGGCTCAAAGGCTTCAAGTTCTTCACCATTACCAAGCTCATGAATTGTGTATTCTAATAACCGAGTTCTTGGATTCACTGCACGATACACAATATGATCTCCAACAATTACATTGTTCATAGATTTCAATACATAATCAAGTAAACCAGTGTCCCCAATTTGCATCCTGGCTGCATCTCTTAATTCTTGTCGACTCATCCCACCGCGACCAAACTCCTCTGCTTTCTTTTCTAACAATGCATTCACAATCACTTTTGCTGAAGATTCTAGTCTTCTTGCAGACCATCTACTATCCATATTAGCAATCAAATTAGTAAACTTTCTGTAGTTTGAAGACTTATCCTTAACTAGAGACTTATTCCTCAGGGATGCCCTCATTGAAGGTTTTGAGATAGACAATGAAGGGGCATTGTTTGCCATGATTGGTTTCTTCTGAGTAGAAGTACAAGACTTGAAAGTTAACATAAACCTGAGAAGATCTTTCAGTGTGATCAATTGGGTTTCACTCATATCTCTGTAGCAGTGAATTATTTGCTTAATTTGTCTCCACTTATTGGTGTCTCGAAAATCTTGCATGATATTATCAAGTTCCAAAGAGCTAAGGATTTCAATTGCTCTGTTGTAATTGTGCTCTGCAACTCCAAAGCTTCCACGGTAGAATCTGTATCCCCATCTACCAAACCATGGATGCCCATATGCAACTCCATGGAGTAGGCGAAGATCCATGGACTTCTTCTTTGACACATCTTCAACGGTGATTTTCCTGCCATAAGTAACATTTGTTAATGTTCACAAACACAAAGAAACTCAATCAATATGGGAGTTTAGATTACCTGGCCTGAAGAATTGTACAAATTCGGTCCCAGAGGTCCATAATTTCTCTTCCACAAAGATACTTACAACCTCCTTCAATCCCATTAATGCAGAGCAAATGACCAAATCCATTACAATGAATTAAACCATGCAAGAGATGATTGTGTACACGGAAAACGTCATCCTTCAAATGCTTGTTCCAGTGATAATCATTTGGTATAATCACATGATACTTCCGTTTGGACACAAAGTGATTACTCCAACCTAACCACAACGAAACTTCAAATTCTCAATCAAACCAAAACAACAGCAAATCGAACACAGAATTGCAGAGTATTCACATCCAAAACTAAAACCCACAATCTAAAACACAAATACTAAGCCTAAGATCTCCAAATTAACACAAAACCCCATTTAGTAAATGAGTCCAAATATGAAAAGTAATAACAAACGAATGAAAAAAGGAAGAACCCACTTAGTAAATTCAAGAACAAAAAAATAGAGGGCTAACCGGTGCATTTGCAGTGATCACAAAAGGAGTGAGGAGAGTGCGCTACAGTGTCTTCAATGGTGTAAAGAGGGATAACAAAATTGGAGGACTCGTGAACAAGAAGAATACACCAAATGGGCATGCCTTCAACACTGTAGTCTTGAAGCTCACCACATTGTTGCAGAAAGAGACGAATATTATCACGAAAAGGACCCGTGGGAGTAATGGGGCAACCTGAGTCGCCAAAAGTGTGGAAGCCAAACAATTTCGGCGTTTTCTTTCTCTTCCGGAAGGATTCAAGAATTGGGATCGACATTCTTTAACCTAGTGAAGCTTCTTCTTTGAGTTGGAGTGTTTGATTCTTGAATTTGTTTTAGTTTTCTTTAACTGAATTTGTTGGGGATGTTAGGGTTTTCAGAAGGTTTGTTACAGAGTGTGGTTACTGGTTAGCCGTTGGGTTCTGGCAATTTTGCCCGCTCAAAATCAAATGAAGAAGGTTGGTGACGTGGACTTGCAAACAGTTTGTGAGTTTTTTCTTCAATTAAATATCTTTAAACTACTTTTGTTTAAATCAATAACTAAGTCATTTAGTCCTTTCCACTTTTACCCTTATTTTTACTTAATAATTTGGAACCTTATCAAAATTGAACTCCTGAAACTGATCTAATTTGGTTTTTCTATTATTTTTACTTAATAATTTAGAACTTTATCAAAATTGAACTCCTGAAACTGATCTAACTTGGTTTTTCTAGAAAAAAAGAAATAACTACATGTTCCCACCCAAGGTTTGGCGAAACAACACTTTTCCACAATTCAAGTTTCAAAATAACACTTTCCCATCATTCATTAGGTTATATTATGTTTTCTGTTAATATTTTACTGAAAAGATAAAAATACCCTTAAATATTTGACTTTATAAAATTTTTATTATTTTTTAATTAGCCAAAAAGTCAAATATTTAAAAAGTCAAAAAAGAAAAAATAATTAGCACCACCTAAAAAATTTAAGAGTAATACTATGAAATTGTTTAAAGTAAAGTGACTTTTATATTTGTTTATTTATAATATCATCAATATCTCATCATTATTATTCAATAACCTACTAAATTTATAATGTTTTTCATAACATAATGTTTTCATTTTTACTAATTAACATAGAAAATCGATATTCCTAATTAATTAAATAAACAAAGGAAAAATAAGATATCTATACACTTAAACTAATAAATAATCGAGTAAAAACTTTCACTTAACTAAATTTTAATTTATAATAAACTATTTAAGGGTGTTTTTGTCTTTTTAGTCAAACACTAACTGAATATGACAAATAGTGGAAAAGTGTTATTTTGAAACTTGACAGGTGGGAAAGTGTCGTTTTGCCGAACCTTAGGTGGGAAAATGTGGTTCTCTCCCCCCCCCCCAAAAAAAAAAAAAAAAAAAAAGATTTGTAAATAAAAGATTTGACACATTGTTGTGGAAGGGAGATCATCATCCATTAAATTAAAATCAAAAGTCATCAGCAAGTGTATATAATAGAGTAATACTATACATACATCATTTTCACACAACATTATGTAGCAAGATATGATTAGCTAATTTAAAGTTAAAATTAAACGTCACTCAATCATATCTTGCCACATAATGTTGTATGAGAATGATGTATGTGTAGTATTATTCGTATATAATATCAATAACACTACACAAACATCACTCCCTTACAGCATCCCCTTACAACATGACATGGCAGCTGACGTGGCAAATGCCACCTCATCTGCCACCTCATCCAGATGTCATGTCATTTCCCTCCAAAAATTTTAAAAAAAAAAAATTTCTTATAATCACAAATTCCAAATTTTATCTTTCCGGAATCCAAATCCTAAATCAATTTCATTTTCACTCAAATTCGAACCCTAAAGTTTTTCCCAGATTTCCTTTCAATTTTTAGAACCCTAGCCACCATATTCCCCAATCTCAGGCAAAACGTAGTCGCCACCACAACCGCACTAGGTCGACCTCTGCACCAGCTCCGTTGGGTATTCATCTATCAGGTCTATAGAATTTCGACCACCTTGATTGTGTTGACCACTCTGGTTTCCTCCATCACCTTCTCTACTCTTCCATCAACGACCTCCTGAGGAGCAATTTTGGCCTTCTCACTTTTCCTCTCACTGCTCCCTTTCATCCATATGTCCATCATATCCCTTATTTCTCTCTCTGTCTCTATCTCTTTTATTTTCTTAATTTTGATAGGATTAAGAAAATAAAAGAGACAATAAAAAATGAGTGGCGAAAGACTACAGCTTCTCAAATTCACAAAGTGGAGAAAGACTTTCTCCCTTTCCTCTCACTGCTCCCTTTCATCCGTATGTCCATCATATCCCTTATTTCTCTCTCTATCTCTGTCTCTTTTTTTTTCTTAATTCTGATAGGATTAAGAAAATAAAATAGACAGTCAAAAATGAGTGGCAAAAGACTGCAGCTTCTCAAATTCACAGAGTGTAGAAAGACTTTCTCCCTTTCCTCTCACTGCTGCAGTCTTTCGCCACTCACAGTTTGTCTCTGTCTCTTTTATTTTCTTAATTGTGAATTTCAAAATTTGTCTCCACCTCATTTTTTACTGTGAGAAATATTGCACAAATCAGAATTTGTGCAGTCATTTGTGCAGTCTTTCTCACAGTAAAAAATGAGGTGGGCACAAATTTTGAAATGAATTTGTGCAGTCTTTCTCCATTTTGTGAATTTGAGAAGCTGCAAAAAAGTTGTTGTTTAGGACGGAGCTAATTTGTGCAGTCTTACGCCACTGGATGGAATACAGGAATAACATGCTTATTGATTCGTTTGGAGTTTGGAATGGATGGCAACATGTTCGTGCTTTCCCGTTTTCATTACTCCTTTTTTTCAAATTGAACTTCATTCCCTTAAGAGTTTAACGAAATTTATGATATGATAATGCATTTGGACCGTTGATATTAATATGCAATTTTATGCTACTTTTTCTTGTGATTTGAATTACTCTCGCAATGAATGAATGGGAGCTAATTGGAGTAAGTTGATGATGGGTACGGTAGATAGCATGCATGCATGTTTGTGACATATATGAAAACAGGAAAGCACGAACATATTGAGTGAACTATTTTTGTTTATTTAGCTAATTATAGGTTTTATTTTTTGAAGCAGATTTTTAGTACTAACCGAATTTTTTATTAACTCTGCCACCACCACCAACCTCAACCGCACCACGACTACTCCCAACCACACCACCATCGTAAACTGTCATCATTTGCTCTTCTTCTTCCACCACCACTCTCAAAGATGGAAGAGTGCAGTCAAAAAATTCAGAGAACTATTCTGCTCAATTCAATGTCATAGAGGTAATTTAGTCTTTGCAATCTCTTTTTATTCGTTAATATGAATTTAATTTAATTTAATATTATTTATACCCTTTTTTAAGTATGATTATATTCTAATTCTGGTTATTATAATATCAATAAATTAGGATAATCACTTTCAAGAAATAGAAGATACAAGAAACGCAGAAGAGGATTGGGAGCCTAAGCTTGGAATGGTTTTTGATTCATTTGATGAGCTTTTACAATACTACAAAAGCTATGGGAGCAAAAGAGGTTTTGAAGCTATTATAAGATCTTCAAGGAAAGGAGATGATGGAGAGTTGAGATATGCAACCTTGGCTTGTTCTTGTAGCGGGAAGTGGAACAGTAACTCTAGAAATGCCTTTAAAATGCATCCGGTGACAAAAACTGATTGTAAGGCTCACATTACTGCATCTCTACATTCTAATGGAAAATGGAAAATATTGTCAATTGTCATTGATCATAACCATGAACTTAGTAGTCCTGGAAAAACAAGATATTTTAAGAGCAATCGAATTATACAACCGTATGTGAAAAGGAAGATTGAATTGAATGACAAGGCTGGAATTAGACCAAACAAGAACTTCAATTCCTTGTTAGTTGAAGCTGGTAGTGGTGAGAATTTGCCTTTCCTACAAAAAGATTGTAGAAACTACATTGAAAAAGTTAGGAGGCTACGACTTGGTCTTGGAGATGCTTCTGCAATCCAAAAATATTTTCTGAAAATGCAAAATGAGAATTTAAATTTCTTCTACATAATGGATGTAGATGAAGATGGTCGATTAAAGAATATTTTATGGGTGGACGCAGGAAGTAGGGCTGCATTTAAAGAATTTGGTGACGTTGTGACATTCGACACTACATATTTGACTAACAAGTATGATATGCCATTTGGTGCTTTTGTCGGAGTTGATCATCATGACCATTCGATACTGTTAGGTTGTGGGTTAATCTCCAATGAGGACACAGAGACGTTTGTTTGGCTATTTCAATCTTGGCTTGTATGTATGTTGAATTGTGCTCTCAAGACAATAATCACTGATCAAGATAAGACAATGCAAAATGCAATCGAGATTGTGTTCCCTAGCACACGACATAGATGGTGTTTGTGGCATATAATGAAAGTTAAGAGGTTATAGTCAATATGAATGTATTAAATTTTCTTTACAAAATGTCGTGTATGATTCATTGACAGGTGAGGAGTTTGAAGAACGGTGGAATATGTTCATTGATAAATACAACCTTCATGATAATGGTTGGTTGCTCGGATTGTATAATGAAAGACGACGTTGGGTGCCGGCTTTAGTTAAAGACACTTTCTGGGTAGGTATGTCTACTACTCAACACAGTGAAAGTATGCATGCATTCTTTAATGGATATGTTAATTCAAAAACCACTTTAAAACAGTTTGTGGAGCAATATGAGAATGCATAGCGGGATAAAGTAGAAAAAGAAAGGGCGGCTGATTTTAAATCTTTTAGATTATGGATCCCTTGCATAACGACTTATGCTATTGAGAAACAATTTCAAGATTCTTATACCATTGTGAAATTCAAAGAGTTTCAACGAGAACTAGCGGCTAAGATCTATTGTGATTTATCTTCTTTCAAAGAGACTGATTCCTGTATGGAATTTATAATAGAAGAAGATGTTGTGGTTGGAGAGACTCACCGTCGTGTTCCTTTTGTGGTTTGCTTTGATGAAGCAACTTGTGACGTTCGATGCAATTGTCGATTGTTTGAGTTTAGAGGAATTTTATGTTAGCATGCAATTATGGTGTTGATTCGTAGGCAAACTTATAATGTACCAGAAAAGTACATTTTAAAGCGGTGGAGTAAAAATATAAACAGATGTCATACCAAGCATACCAAGGTTAGGATAAGTTACAATAGTTGGAGCACCACCCTTGAAGGACAACGATTTGATCAGATGTGTAATTTATTCTCTACGGTAGCAGATTCGACATCAAGCAATGAGGATGATTGTAATATGGTGATAGAAATGATCAACGATATGAAGAACAAATTGACGTCGAATAAAAGTGTTGGTGGGATTGGTAAAAGACTAAATGTGTCAACTAGTAGTAGAACGAATTGTGAAGGTGTTGATGATACTACTAAAGAGGGGAGCAGTAACATTCTTACTCCATGGGCTATGCGAAGCAAAGGTCGTCCTCCATTAAAAAGAAAGCAATTAAAGCTTGAACAAATTGTTCGTAAAGTAAAAGAGAAGAAATTGCGAAAGCAATAAATTGATGAAAAAAGCTTGAAGGTGAAAATTTAGTAATTATCAATTTTGTTGCCTATTTTATTATTCTTTTTTTCTATTTATTGATAACTAACACAACTTGTGTTATATGATTGTAGGAATGCTAGATTATGGTGGTCTTTGGTGCTGTGTAGTGTTTTTGCTTTGTAGGTAGGATGCATGAGCCTATTTTTTGATGGCTTTTGTTGGCTCCTTTTGTATAGAGTTGATAGGGTCTATTGTGTATAGGAATTGTTTATCCTTCCTTGCCCTTTTCTTTTTTGTTTCATTCTCCATGGGCATATCTATTGTGTAAAAGGATTGTTTATCCTTCCTTGCCCTTTCTTTTTTGTTTCATTCTCCTTGGGTATGCCTAAGGTGATTGCTCTTAAGGGGAGTCCCCTTTGTTGACTATTATTCTTTTATTCCTTATAAAATTACCAGGATTACCAAAACAAAAAAAACAAAAAAAGTTAAGCAATGTATTTGATTTTGTTAAATGTTCAATGTGGATCTTGATTCTTATTTTGTTTTTTGTTTTTTTTTTTCTTTGATTTGTGATGCTGTAATTATGGGGTTATGGCCTGCAATTGCCTGATCTTTTGGAGTTGACTGATCTTGGATTTTGTTAAATGTTTAATGTTCAAGTATTGATCTTGTGGGGCAGGTAAGTTATTTATTACTGTGTTGATGCTTAAGTTGATGTTTCATTGTTCTTCATAATTTTGACATTTCGAACAAGACTTTCAGGTTCCAATGCCTTTGCATGTGCATTCCTAGGTTTACAAAGTCAGACATTTGGTCAAAGTGGAAGTCAAGCCAGATTTTGTCCTTAGTGCTGAGAAGGAACTTGGTATCATTGCTGGTCTTCAAGATTGAGTGGCACAAGTCTATGGTGGCCTTGTTTACATGGTATGTGATGTTCATGCATATATGTTCAAATGCTCATAAATCTGATGCATGTCTTTTTATTTATAATCTGATGCATATATGTTCAGTGCTGAGAAGGAATTCTAGTTTTCCATGTATTTTCTTTTCTATTTATAATCTGATGCATGTCTTTTTTCTATTTATAATCTGATGGTTGTCTTTTTTCTGTTGCAGTCTTTCTCAGTTTGCTGGGTGGGAAGCTTGGGCAGTTTCTGCTGCAGCTGTAAAATTTGAGAAGTTGCAATCTTTCTCCAGTTTGTGCAGAATTTGAAAAAATCAGAATTTGTGCAGTTTTTCTCCACTTTGTGAATTTGAGAAGCTGCAGAAAAGTTGTTGTTTAGGATGTTAGGATGGAGCTTGTTAAATTGGACTTATTGTTTAGGATGTTAGGATGGAATAGGTTGTTTAGGATGAAACTGGAGAAAAAATCAGTTGTGGAGATATCATGAACTTTTATTTTCTTTCATGTGAATAAATATGGTTTTCATGTATTTGCACATGATCAGTAATACAATTCACATTTGTTTTTTCTATTTGTTCTTTTTTGTGCCAAAGATAAGCCAGCTCTTCCTCTAGAAACTGTGATGGTAGAAATAATGTATCATCTGCTTTTAGTTAATTGCAAACATTAAAAATCCAGGTTTCTTTTTTTTTTTTTTTTAGGTAAACCTGTTAATTTTATTAAAAAATAAAAGATTTACATCCTAAAAATCGCACTTCCTTTTACACAGGCAAGGACCTTGGACATGCCCAAGAGACCAAACTACACAAAAAGAAACAAGAGCAACCAAGTATATACAATCCTTATACACAAATAGTAAGACTACACAAGACAACCAAACTGAAGCCTTCACGCAGAAACTGCAGAAAATGCAGCAATCACGCTGCACCTCCATACATACCACTATCCAGATCACTACTTCAATTCAAGCACACACCACCCTGCACATACTGCCCAAGACTCCTGGAAACTGCATAAACAAACTACAACCTGCACACCTACTCAATCTACACAGTGCAAAAACTACAACATGCCCAGGCTTCTTATCCAATACCCACCAATCTACACCAGCTGCACAGAAATCATGGCCTCACATAAAATGCAGAAATCTAAAGCAACAATGCATAGCCACAGTAACTACCTGACAATCCAGCTGAAGCTTGGGCTGCCTCCATTACCTATTGAGACCAAACCAATTATATTAAGAACTATCACAAGCTTTAAAGTAACAATTCTAAAATCTAAGCTCCATGCAAATGTTCAAAAAGATGTTGACAGACATACCAGCTGCAAATTTAAAGCAAAAGAAACACAATGATGCATTTTTTATTGGGATCAAGTCTCAATAAACAAGTTATGCGGTTTAAAAACAATAACAATATACAGTTTAAAAATGAAAAATAAAAAATAAATGCTTCAGTATAGAGATTTATATATTTAATAAATAGTCCCCACCTTGGCTTAGCCTTCTAGCTCAAATCCATCATTATGATGAACTGTGAGTTTCTTAGATCACAATTAATCATAATTAGTCAAGCATTTTGCTGCTTCACTAATTCCTTACATTTGTTTCTATCTCCTTGATAGACTTGAATGCTACAGGCAAAAGTCAATATCGTATTCTTTAATGAGATTACCCGAAGCCATAATATTGAACAAGATTTTACCCTTCGACTTTCTAAGCATATCAAGAAGTCTATGACAACAGAAGAAAATAAATATGAAGCAAATGACATCCCCATAAGTTCAACTATTGAGGCAAATCATGGAAAGTTGAATTCATCAGATAGCACCGACTAACTAGTAACTAAACCAATCAGCATGCAGCAAAAAACATATCCAGTGACTAACATTTAGGTTAGCAATAATTCAATAAAAAATCAGAAATAAATACCTGCACACCACCACCTAGACCATTTGTTTCTATATCATTGCTGGTTATCTGATTCACATCATCAAGCTTCGAATCAAGCTCAGGTTTATCATTTTTCTGATGGGTATCAGTGGCAGGTGGGTTTTCCCCATCTTCATTTATTTGCTTTTCCTATATTTATTCATATAAACTTCAATATCAATTAACGAAACACAAACATTTGATAAAGGAGTATGCTTTGTAGGGCCAAAACCAAGCCCCAAGACCAAATTCAAAATAGTTGCTTAAAAAAACAATAACCATACAAATGCATTTCATCTACATCGAATCTTAACAAAAAAAATTTGAACATTCAAAGAAAAAATCACCTTATCATTATTGCTATTTGGTTCTCTATCTGTCCTAGTTACTCTACAAACAATCTCTTTCTTCTTCCTGCAAAATATACATTAAACATAGTACTTCATTACTTGGGAAACCAAAAAAATAAATAAATTAAGAAACAAAACAAACTAAAAATGTTACCTTGAAAAAAACTTACAAAACGACAGCGTTCCACGCGAGGAACATGTAAAGAAGCTAAAAATGGTTGAAGACGAACATGGCAGCAAGAACTACACTGGCAGCAAACTCAAGTTCCCGCGAAAACTTGCTGTGAAATTCGCGTTTCTAATTGAAAAACCAAAAGCTTTAGTTGGATTGAAGCAACATTGAAAAGCTCGGAGATCTTAAGGTTTTCGGGTGTAAATTTGGAGATTTTTTTTAAATCTTATCTTGACACTGGACAACATTTCGAGAGTCCATGAAGATAAGGGGGAGAGGACGAGCTAGAAGGGAAAGAGGGCTCAAGTGGTGGCAGGAGAGGCCGCGAGAGAGAGAGGAAAGGATATTTGAACTTTAGGGTTTGCAAATGAATTTTGGGATTAAGATTTGATTCATGGGTAACGCTAAATTTTGAAATTTAGGGTTAGAGAAATTTTTTTTTTTTTTTTTTTTTTTTTGGGAGTGACTTGGCATCTGGATGACGTGGCAGATGAGGTGGCATCTGCCACGTCAGCTGCCATGTCATGTTGTAAGGGGCTGTTGTAAGGGAGTGATGTTTGTGTAGTGTTATATGTAGATTAAATTTATGAGGACTGCTGTTTGACTCTTAGAGTTAACTGGTTACTTGGTAAACCCATTAAATTTATGAGCTATTTTAGTGTAAAATGATAATTGATTGTTTCCACTTTTAGATATTAAGAATATTTATTTTATCTAAAATTCTTTAATAACACTACTTATGTAAATTCATTCAATCATACTAAATAACAGTGTTATTTAATAGATGAGTATACAATAGATAAGTATACATTCTGTTACGCCTAAAAAATCACACTGATGTCAGCACAACAAGTGCCTAAAAGACAAAGTGTACTAGCTGTCAAGCCCATACCGCCTCAAAGATATTTCATACCAACTCTATCTCATTTTAAGATAAGGACGAATGAGAGCTCTTCATGTGTCAAGACAACTTGCAAAAACACTCATTACATTGACCTCAAAGGTGTATAAATTGACACCTCTCTTCACGAAAAGAGGATGTTGGGCAGATGAGAGCTAGGCATAAATTTGAGCTTTATTATTGTTCTCTGTAAACAACTTATTTCTCCATCTTTGTACGCCTTACAGGCAATATCATAGAAATAGTCAGAGAATAATAAAATAACAGTGGACGTAGGATTCGCTTCGAGCATCCGAACCACTTTAAAAATCATCTCCCTTTTATTTACTTCATTTCCAGTTCCCGTGTAATTTCTAGGTCTGCTTAGCACTTTGCACATGCAAATAGTTAGTGTCAAAATCAAGTATCAACAGTTTGGCACTAGAGTCAAGGCATGATTCATATAAGCTCTCCATGTTTTTCCAGCAAGCCTCAAAATCTTCACGTCATCTGATGTGGAAATCTGAGCAGGATAAAGTCTAAATCTGGCAATGTGATAACGCAAAAGTTGTAGCCCTTCAAGTTAGCTTTTCGATGGTCTAAAAATCATCCCAATCTAAGGTCTAAAACTTAAGTTATCGTTAAAATACTAAAGCTTGCTCTGCATCAAAGCTCTCCGATCACGTGGCTAGATCACAGATCGTACACTCAGATCGCGCATTCAAGATCATTGAGATCACTCGCTCAGATAGCAGATCACACACTCAGATCATCTAAATCGCGTGTTCAAGATTGTTGAGATCATGCACTTAGATCATCCAGATCGCACGTTCAAGATCATTGAGATCACGCGTTCAGATCATTTAGATCATATGGCCAGATCGCAGATCGCACGCATCAGAGCTCTCCGATCGTAGATTGCACGCATCGGAGCTCTCCGATCGCATGGCCAGATCGTAAATCACACACTCAAACCGCTCTGATCTTCAACTTTAGATCTCTGATCTTTTGCTCTCCAATCGCATGGTCAGATCACTGATCTTCAGCTCTCAAATCGCGTGGTTAGATCGTAGAACGCACGCATTAGAGCTCTCGAATTGCATGGTTAGATCGTAGATCGCATGCTTAGATCGTTCTGATCTTCAACTCTCAGATAGTGTGACCAGATTGTAGATCACACACATCAGAGCTCTCTGACCATGTGGCTAGATCGTAGATCACATGCTCTGATCTTCAACTTCAGATCACTAATCTTTAGCTCTCCAATCGCGTGGTCAGATCGCCGATCGTACGTTCAGATCGCTGATCTTCAGCTTTCAAATCACATGGTCAGATCGCAGAACACACGCATTAGAGCTCTCGGATCGCATGGTCAGATCACCGATCACACGCTCAGATCGCCAGATTGCAGAACGCACGCTCATATCGCTTTGATCTTTAGCTTCATATCGCTGATCTTTAGCTCTCCAATCGTGTGGTCATATCACCGATCGCACGCTCAAAACGCTGATTTTCAACTCTCGGATTGTGTGGTCAGATCGCAGATTGCTCTAATATTCAGCTTCAGATCACTGATCTTTAGCTTCATATCGCGTGGCTAGATCGTAGATCGTACAGTCGGATTGCTTCGATCACGTGACCAAATCACTCTGATCTTTAGCTTTAGATCGCCGATCTTTAGCTTTAGATCGCCGATCTTTAGCTCTCCAATCGCGTGGTCAGATCGTCGATCGCACGCTCAGATCGCTAATCTTCAACTCTTAGATTGCGTAGTTAGATCGCAAAACGGCCGCATCAGAGCTCTTGGATTGCATGGTCAGATCGCAGATCGCACGCTCAAATCGCTCTAATCTTTAGCTCTCAGATCGTGTGGCCAGATCGCAGATCGCACGCTCAGATCACTCCAATCACGTGGCCAGATCGCACACTCAGATAATCCAGATCACGCGTTCAAGATTGTTCAGATCACACGTTCAGATCACTTAGATCGCACTTCCGAGCGGCCAGATCGCGCTTCCGAGCGCTTAGATCACTGATCTTGTGTTCTCAGATCAAGCTTCGCGCTTTCTAATCGAACTTCTTGTGTTCTTAGATCAAGCTTCGCGCTTTCTAATCGAACTTCTTGTGTTCTTAGATCAAGCTTCACGCTTTCTTATTGAACTCCTTCTGTTTTTTTATTGAACTCCTTAAACTCTTAGATTGCAAAGAGCTCTCGAGTTCTCAGATTGAGCTCTTCATACTCTCTGATCGAGCTCCTTATGATCTCCAATCGAGCTCCTTATGATCTCTGATCGAGCTCCCTATGATCTCAAACTGAGCTCCCTATGATCTCAAACTGAGCTCCCTATGATCTCAGATCGAGCTCTTCATGCTCTCAGATCGAGCTCTTCATGCTCTCAGATTGAGCTCTTCATGCTCTTTGATTGAGCTCCTTATGATCTCAGAACGAGCTCTTCATGCTCTCTAATCGAGCTCCTTATGATCTCAAATCGAGCTCCTTATGATCTCAAATCGAGCTCTTTATGCTCTCTAATCAAGATCCTAGCTCTCAAATCGTGATCAGCTCTTAATTTTGAGATTGTGAAAAGCCTCAGGTCGTGTTCTTAGTTCTCAGATCGCGACTAGTTCTCAGTTCTCAGATCGCGACCAACTACCAGCGTAAGAAAAAACGCGTAGCAAACTCAAAACATGCCGAAACGGTGGATTTTGGTCCCAAAAATGGTCCCAACTGGGTTCCCCAATTGCCACGACATAGAGCTTGGAACGAGCTTTCCGTGGATATCTTACGAGCTCCAAAACTCCTCCCGGATCAAAAGTTATTGTTGTTTTAAGTTGGCTTGTCTATTTAAGGCCTCTAAGCAGTGCGTTTGGGCTTCTGACGTCAACTCTCTTCATGAATTCATGTACTAGACATTTTATGTCAATTATCAAATCGCGCTTAGCTTCGGATCGTTCCAAGCACTCAGATCGCATTCCTAGCTCTTAGTACCAGATCGCGCTAGGCATAGTTCGAGCTCTTCAGTTCAAGATTGTAGCCTATAGCGCGACAGCCATTCAGAACTAAGACATGAGTTTTTGAAGTGTGATTACGCACTCCAAAATTGGGGGGTTCTGTTATGCCTAAAAAAGCACACTAATGTTAGCTCAACAAGTGCCTAAAAGACAAAGTGTACTAACTGTCAAGCCCATACCGCCTCAAAGATATTTTATACCAACCCTATCTCATTTTAAGATAAGGACGAATGAGAGCTCTCCATATATCAAGGCAACTTGCAAAAGCACTCATTATATTGACCTCAAATGTGTATAAATTGGCACCTCTCTTCACGAAAAGAGGAAACTAGGCAGATGAGAGCTAGACATAGATTTGAGCTTTATTATATTCCTCTGTAAACAAAATATTTCTCCATCTTTGTACACCTTATAGACAATATCATAGAAATAGTCAGAGAATAATAAAATAACAGTGGACGTAGGATTCACTTTGGGCATCCGAACCATTTTAAAATTCGTCTCTCTTTTATTTACTTTATTTTCAATTCACATGTAATTTCTAGGTCTACTTAACACTTTGCACATGCGAATAGTTAATGTTAAAATCAAGCATCAACACATTTATTCATAGTATAATTTTTTTTCTTTTGGTTAAATGTTTGATCATCAATGGATTATTCAGGTAATTAGCAAAAGCTTAATTGTAGTAAAGACAATAATTTTGTCCTTTCGCTCGCATACAAAAATTTCTTAGAAACTTTGTCTTATATTATCGATATTAGATTAAGTTCTTTTTATTATTGAATCAAACTTAAGAAGAATAGTAAATTTCCTTATAGGATGTATTGCATATCAACATCGATATTGTCCAAGTAAAATGGTCAAAGCACGTGCCTACACCCATTGACATTGTCACCAAGAAATCCTCCAATTAAGCTGAAAATTGGGTCAAGCTCCCTTAATTACTCTACTTTGATTAAAAAATTGAAAACACAAACTAATTGGAAATGCCCACGTCGTTTCATATCAAATGCTTGGAGCATCATTTTCCACTTGGAACTTGGAAGTCAATTTTTGTTGGCTTGACATGAGATTCTTCAGAACTTGATTAACACGCAATGAATATTATATATATATATATACACAGTATTGTCATTCCATTTGAAGTTGAAGAAACATTAAGGTATGATGAATCTGAAGCAAGTCATGATTGTGTGTTCATCTGTTCCCCTTTTGGGATGTGTAGTGGCTTCTTTAGTTCAGTTTTTCACATCTGATCAAGAAGAGGAAAATAAAATTGATGACACGCCTTCTACTAGTGCAGTAGCTCAGAAACATTTGAGGCAACTTCAAAACATAAGAACCTCTTGACTTATTTTGTGTAAGTTACGTAGTTAGTTTCAGTTTATAAAAACTGATAAATCTTTCTGTGGTTTGCAATTTTGTAGTTTGGTTGTGGCTCAATTAGATGGATGGACGGAATTTGATTAGTGTTTACATATATATAAATAATCTTGGATTTTTGTTATTGCTTTCGATTCCAAAATGAACTTATGTCTGTTCTTCTTGTATCCAACATGAAGTAAATTTATTCTAGTCTGTAGAGAAAGATAAGCTGCAGCCTGCAAATTGATTGCAGCTTTAACACAAAACCCACTAAATAAATAACTCCAAAATTAAGCAATTGACCCAGACCCAGAGTATTCAATTTTGCATGTTTTATTTTGTATCTTGGGTTTACAATTTAGTTCACTATTGTCATGATAAAACCCACAAAGCATAAAAGCAAATGCACAAATAGAGAACAACACATGTGCAAGGACCTGAATCCAATCATAAAAGTCAATTGCATCCTTGACAAATTAATTCTGAAAACTGAAAACAATAAATTTTATATTAAAGCCAATGAGAAATGGAACGGGTACAATAAGATACAAGCAAATTTGGAAAACAAATGAAGCTAAAATTTTACAATATACAACAACAGACAATGTTCTTACTTAATGTGTTTCACTCACTAAGTACAGCTTTTGGCTATCACTAATCATATCTACATCGATAATTTTACCTGCATCTTCTGATAATATACAACAATCACTTGGAAAACCTAGCTGCTCTGCAGCGGATTTTATAAGCTCTTCAATGGTATGCGGAATCCATAACATAATTCCATGTCTTCTATGCACACTAGTATCCCATGGGTGGAAAGGGTACACAGTGCATTTCCTCAGCAGTTTTTTGTCTGCAGTAGTCAACAGAGATTCTATTATATACTTCCAAAGTCGCAAGATCAGGCACACAACTAAAAGAAACTACTGAAACAAGCTGTCTTACGTAATCTTACAAATAAAAACTTGCAATGCTGGTTCATGGCAAATTCCTAAATACCTTTTGTTAATACTAAAAAATCCTCTAATTTCCTTATGAATGGACTAAATTAGAAATTACGTCTACTTACTGTGAGACCTTGCAACTTTGATCTTCAAAAAGTTGTTAATCTTCTAAGAAGCTAGCTCCAACTGGGAGTTTGAACTACTAACCTCTTGGTTGGAACCAAATGTTGTAACTACTCAACCCAACCACTGGGATTTTTTTCCGATTGCCACATAACCAAAAACTATCAAAATAAACTGTTCATTGATCATGTAACTATGAGGGTCCAGATATAAAATTAAAAGGTGAAATTACAAGGAAGTGACACAGGAAAGAAGAAAGAAATGGAGAGGAGCGAAAGCACCCAGGAGGGATTAGAAAGGTTAGAAAATCAAAGAGAATGAGAAGAAAATCCCAATTTCATTAGTTTAATATCAATCAAGTTTCTTAAAAAAAAAAAAAAAAAAATCTAGCTCAGGTAATCCAATCAACCTTACCCACAAAATCAATACCTACTCAAATAAGTAAAAATAAAAATTCCTAAACTAAAATATTAACTGAATATTCCATATATAATTCTGCATCTGGAAGATTTTAATCAGCGCAAAGAGTAGGCCTATATGAGGCCCTATTCAGACACAAGTGTGCCACATTATACAAAGAAACATAGTAGTATTGCCATTTCACCCAAAAATAACAAAAGAAATATTACTATATCCCCGACTTCTTGAAATATTGAATCAGTCCTGTAGATTCTATGTTTTGGTTAATATCCGCAATATGACTTATTTACTCTTAGCAAAACAAATACACTCCTGCTCCAAACTCAGGTGCAAACTAGGTGAAAATATTCTAACCAATATTGAGCAGATATATATTTGCTTGACCAAGTCAAAAGAGGGAAGAGAACATTGCTCTTCAAAATCCCTGCAAGGTCATGTGCAGAAACTCCCTCCTTTACTTGATGTGACCAGATGTAATTAGTGAAACAACATTGCACATTGAAGTGAAGTTTAAAACATACGGTGTCCCGCAAACTTTCATTATCATTTTATTTGTAACATATTTGTCTAGACAACTATGTTTTAAAGCAAAAATAGTTTGGCAAGCATTTCCAGGGAGATCTTTTATGCAATTCAAAGTTCAATCCACAAAATAGAAGCATTTAATAGAGGTTTGGATGCAATACCTAGCATGCCTTCAGAGCGATGAGGAAATTCTGACAACTGAGAGGATTTTGCATCTTCCAGTAGCTTGATCAAATTCTTGTTTCCGCACCTCCGACCTTCATCAAGAGGGGTGCTCCCCCATCTGCACAGTTCAGATATCCGAACAACATAGTCATTGGAATAATACAAGATATTATTAAATGTGAATGAAAGTTTTTCTTTTCTCAGTTGTCAAAGGTGAATAAGATACAAATCTTTCTCTTTCTCTCTCCCTCTCTCCCTCCCCTCACATTAGAATATATTAGAACACCAAGATGTCATGTCAATAATATAAAACAAATCCAAATAAAATCTGAAAAACATTGGGCTGGTAGACTGAATTGCTGAATTTAGATGATCCGAAATAGAAAACCTTTGTGAACCCAGTGTTCATGGAACAGATATATTCATGTTTCAGAAGAGCTCAGATTTCTCACAAACTTTAACCATCTATGTTAGAAATCGAAGTTCAAATATTCTTTTAAATTTTAATGTCTGCAGAACCTGCCATGAGGTTCATATAGAGTTAGATAAAAAGGATTCATGCATTTCCAGCTAGGCATAGGGACTAACTGCACATAACCTCAGCAGTAACCTAAAGAAAATGAATGTATCCATATCAAGTAAGCTAGAAGAATAATTCTACTGTACCTGTCCCTCGTAAAAACACTAGCACCAGCCTCTAACAGCAACTTTGCCATCAGATATAATCCCTCTGAGGCAGCTACATGAAGTGGGGTTCTGTGGTCATAATCTTTGGAATTTGGATCAATGCCATTGGACAAAACTCTTTTAAGGAAGTCTGTATCCCCCCTAACAACAGCTTTGCAGAGAAAACAACCAGCATCATCTATACTCAAGGAGGCCCCTTCATTAACAAGTAATGAAGCAACTCGATCATGTCCATTTTTTAAGGCTTCTAGTAACGGTGTGTTCCCAAATTTATCTATAAAAAATTGAATTATTGACACAGGTTAATATGAAATGACTGACAGAGTAAACTCTGCATAGACTCACGTGGGATGAAAATATTACAAACAAAATTACCTTTTCTGTTAATGTCTACTCCTCCTTGAATAAGGAAAATTGTAATATCTTCGTATCCTCTTGATGCTGCCAGATGCTGTTGGGAGAAAACCAAAAAAGATCCATTATAGACTGAAAATTTTAATTGAAAACCTTACAACAAAAGTGGCATCAATGATCAGAGCATGTTTCAACAGTAAATCCTACAACATGAAGAAACAACCTGTGATGCTCACTATGTATGCAATTACAATAAATGTCATTAAAACTCCCCTCCTTGCCCTTGTTCTCTCTTTTGCATGTGAATGAGATTAGTAAAAAGACCCTGTCCTAATCAGAAAACTGTTCAAGTGTTATGTAAGATAAACTTTATTCTTCAATTAAAACAATGGCATCGTTGCCTGAACAATATTTTTGAGGCTAATCTATCCTGCTCTGTGCTTGAATTGGTCTTTTCAATGTTGAAGAACATTCCACAAGTGGCCTGTTGTGAACTTTTACCATGTTCCTAACCATTTGAAGAAAGAAATGAACTTTACATGATAGTTTAAATCATTTGTATCAGGAATGCCCTTGAATTTAGATATCAATGTTTTAATTCTCTTTAGCATAAGCAAAACTGCAGAAAGTTTCTCATTGATCTGTCACATCTGCTACAATTGAAAGAGTGAAAAACCGAAATTGATGCAGCTGCCAATCTGGAATCTGTTTTTTAAGCCTGGGGGTGAGTATAAATGTCAAATCCTCTCAAAGACAGGTAAGACACCCAAAGATGAATTGGCACATAGATTAGGTGGTGGATGTGACTATTCCAACCAAGAGGCATCATCTTAGCTACATATCGAAGGAAGATAATATAAATTATATGCAAGGTGAAACAGATTATGTTTTTTGAAATAAAAGTCTTAACACTGCTGTCCAGCGTAAACACTTCGTCTTCCATTTATTCTGTTTCGGTTGAAGACAACTATGTTCTCCTAGTATAAGTAGTTAAGAAAAGGAAAACGTAAACAAACTATGGAAGCCAAACAGCAATTACAAATAATACAGAACAAAACGAAGTAGAAATAAACCATAAATTAATGAACGTCGAGTGAAAAGTTTATTGAAGAGTTATTTCTTGTGACCTCCCTGAAGTTTTGGAATATTACAACTACACCCACAGGTTTAGAAAATACACATATAAACCTATCAAATACAATTAGATTTGGGAGGGTTTTAGAAAATGCAACCAGCACCTAACAGACCAGTATATTTGGTAAACACACTTCAAGTACAGAAGTAAATAAGAGTGCGAATCTGAAAATTACAAAAGCGAATACATACCAAAGGCGACCTCCCATCATAATCTGTCTTCTTGGGATCTGCTCCAGCCCGAATAAAACCTTTTAGCTGATACAGATCTCCATGATAAGCTGCACTATTCACCCTCAACGCAAGTTCCGCTTCATGCTTGGCAATGTGAAATGTGATGTCTGACTCCAGTTGTTTAACACGAATATTGGAATCTTTTCCCTGCAAGTTTATATGAAAACCATAGTATAGAAAATGACATACACTAATTGAAGTATCTTTCCACGTTCACTTTTTTACAGCCACACAAAAAGGTAACTTTATAAGGAGCAAAAAACATTTCAACATAGCTATATTACCTCTAAAAGGTTGGTCAATATTTTCCTCCCATCATAGAAATATATCTCAAGGATATTGGTAAAAGATTGTTTATCGATCCGCAGAACCCTACATAGTTCACAAACCCGAACAGTGTAACGCTGAGGAATGTTGCAAAGAATAGAAATCTCTCCAAATGAGCTATTAGGTTCTAAATATGAAACAGTTTCTTCCATTCCATCTTCCCCAACGCCAACCTCCTCCTGCAGAAATATATTTTCCTAGAGTTAAATAATTTCTTGTTGAGAATAGTGGGATCTACATATTAAAGAAGCTGCTAAAAGAATCAATCACAATAACCATATAGTTTTAAACAAAAAAAGATATCCTGCTAATGGATGTTGTTTATGTATTCATACTGCAAAAAAACATTTTGGAGTGCTTACCACATAATAGACAGAGATTTAAGAATTCATTTTGTCCCTAGCTTCATTGTAATTTGAATGAGATAGTAATAAAATAATAATATTGGTGCACATTGGAGATCTGAATTATATATGATCCCAGGAATCTGGACCTGAATATTGTTCTTTCCTTCTTCCTCTCTCTTTTTTTCTTCTTTTTGGCGCTTTTTTTTTTTTTTTTTTAAAGATTATGCTCTGATCTATATGTCTAATCGCTGTTTTACATCAAGAAAGATAGCATGGTATTAGTGCAACTTTTTGTTCCTGCGTGATAAGTATAATTTTTTCTGGAATATTCTAAGGGCAGGTGAGCATATGAGGTCCAACCGCTCCAAAGTGCCCAAATATTTGTCATGACCACTTTAACAAAAGTCAATGGACTAATACTAAAACAAAGGACATACAGATACGCAAAGGAATTTTTCAAGAAGTAAATATACATTGGAAGCAAAGTTAATCAAGGTGAAAATCAGAAAAATAAAAAATAAAAAAGCCAAGCTTTTGATATAATCAACTAAATTATCAACAGTGGTGATAAAATGGATATAATATATTACCAGCACACCATGACAGACAAAGTAGAGTTGATCTACAACATTTCCCTGCTCCAATACCACTTCTCCAGGGAGAAAAAATTCCTCATGGAGTCTAATAACCTACAAGACAAAAAGAATAAGATATATTAACTTGTAATCCCTTCTTTTCAATTTAGTATATTAGTGAAACAAGCAATATTTATGAGAAAAAGGAAGTCGTAATTGACATGAGTAACACTATACAGCAACCCTCTTGAGTGTATGACATCATTCCACTAACCCCAAAATCACAGGCCATAATGGTTGAAGTAACCTTCCAACAATTCATGTTGGAGCCGAATATTAGCATCAGTGTCCTTGCTATACAAAATTCAATGCATTTGGTAAGATGTGAAATCTTTACATAAGAACACAAAAATATTTCAAGGTCCAATCATTTAAATCCTTGTTTAATTCATTAGGGTAATAATGCGCCATGTCATGTCAAATCCATCTATGCCTAGTCATCTCCATCTAACACTGTACAAAATAGATTGAATGTTGAAAGAAGTACAACCAACCTGATCCTAGATGGATATCTGCCAGTGGAATGAACTTTGCAAGTCAAAACCCAGGAATGGAATGAACTTTATACGCAAAAAAAATATGCAACTTTAGGGGCTTACTTTCTATTGAATTTAATTATCATCTATTTCAGAATGTTAAGAAAGTGACTTACAATCTGATTGATAAATTCTGAAGAGCATCCCTTAAAAAGATAAACCTTTTCAATGTACGGCAAATATAAAGTCTGGGATATCTGCAAAAGGAAATGGTAAAGTAATTCAGTATGATAAGCCCTAAACTGTTGGGTGCAATACAAATTACATTTGTTAAGCAACTAGGATGTATGACAGTCAACAACAATAAAGTTATACCATAGCATAAATATGTATTCTGAATACATAAATAAAATAAAATAGAAAGAACTACATGATAGAAAAGATTGATCCACAAACTTATCTAAATTTAAAAAGAAAAAATTTAATGAAGTTGAAAAGGTGAACCCTTTACTGCTCAAAACCCCAGAAATCCAAGAAAAAACCCATTACACTTTTTCTAGTATTCACGCAAATGTGTTGGCTAAGGAACAGATTATTTGGTTGCCCCCTTTTAAGATTCCCTCTATGACAAAAATCAAATCATATGAATTTTGTACAGATAACAGGGATGAAATTTTTGTTTGCTAGTGATATTACAGGGACTATCGAGGGACATGTTAAAGAGTAATGCATAGAGTTTTTCAAGATAAATTGTCTCCCACTAATTTATGATGGGAACATCTTGTCCCTTTCTAGTCTTCTGCAACTAAAGTGTCTTAGTGAAGCCTTAGACTAAGTGGATATCCCTAGATTGGATGGTAGCTTGTTTGTAGAAGAAACACAAACCTTCATTCCTATTGGAATTCCCTTTAGGGGTTAAATCGGAGGTAATCCAATGTTTGCTGCCTACAAATCCTGACTTTTGGTAGCATAGCTAGAGATAAGGTGGGGATCTAAAATTATTATTCTCTAAACCAGCTGGCTCAGGAATTTCAATATAAGCAGAGAAGATTGCTACCCAAATCTTAGAGTCCGCACAAGGCGACTGACGTTGGCCAGTCCAATCATTGGATGAGGCTGGATTTTTTAGAAGAACTGTGAGTTTTTAAGATATTTTGGGCTCTTTGTAATGTGCCCACTTCATTCTGACATGCACGATCATATTCTATGAACTTCAATTGGGTGAGAGAGAAGCAAATGAGGAAGTTTTGGCTTAAGAGGAGCAGATATTTTGCTGCATATCAAAGGACTATATTTCCAGTACCATTTTGTTCTATCTAGGGTTGAATCTGCCTTCTCTCTATTGACCGTCTTTCTTCTCTAAAGAAATTAAAAGAGGAGAAAAAAAAAAAATTAAGCATATAGCATTCTCTTGTTGAAGAAAAAGTTCCTAGGTTCAGGTAGCCCCCTCCCTCTACCCTTACCTTAGAACGAATGGAGACAGGGATATCTTGAAGGACGGCAGCCTCAGTGTAGCTACTCTCATACTGTAATCGCAAGTGGCCTTTGATCTGGTCTCGAATGTCCCTCCCAAGTCTATTTCTGTTCATATATTTAATGACATCTGCCATTTTATCCCTGAACTTTTCCGTCTTTGAACCTTTTACAATTAATGCTGTCATGTTACCAATCAAGTAAGCTCCAAGAATCATGTCAAAAGACACATAAATCATTACAAATATCATTTCCCTCAGATTGACTGCATGTATATCCCCATAACCTGTGACAGATCAAGCACAGTTATTAGACATTACTAAAAACATCCAGTGGATGTAGCATGTGTGTATTGCAATGGCAAGTGCTTTTAGTAGACATAAAAGAATCAATATAACATGCTATTATGCTTTGAAGAGAGCAAAGGAGAAGAAGTCAGATTCTGTGGGAGAAAATCAGATTTTTGTGCTTCTCTTCGAGCAGCTGGTGCAAAGATTCTAAGACACCTCATTAGTCATTCCTATTCATTTTTCATGACTGGTCAGGGGTGTTGAGTTTATGTGTACTTGCTTTTCTGCGGCTGTCTAGGTTGTTGTAACCTTTCTCTAATTTTGATGTTAATATTGCGCACGGTTTTCAAGTTTTTGAGTAAATATCTAGTATTATTACAGTGGACTCTAAGTCCACCATTATAAATTTTAATTCTCATTATAAATATACTAAAAATACGTACCTGCTCCCACATAGTATTATTGTCCTTTTTTGGGCAAAACCCACGTCTTATTTTTGATAATCACCCAAAAGCCTTTATACTCTTTGAGATGTGGTTCTTCACTTATAATTCAACAATCTTCTCTAACAAGGCAATGTGAAATTCCAAAAACCCACCATCATCAAACCCATCTCAACCATCAAATAGCTGTATATAGGTCCTCACTTAGTTTTGTACTTCACTTGCGGCTCACCAAACCATTAATCTTTTAAACTTGAATGTCAGTTGTCTAAGTAGTCACCTCCTTATTGTCCTTCAACCAATCTTGAAAAGTCATCATACTTGACCTTCAAGTTTCAAGCTAATCATCACAATTCACAAATAATACTCTTAAAGTGACTAACATCGTGATCATATCATTTTCACTAGTTTAAATTGCAAATGTCATAGATTTGAGAGTACTCAATTCACATAATTAAACGCAACATACTTTTACCATTAAAGCTTGTGTTACATCTGACAGATTGATTGCCTACTATTCTGCTGCCTCATGCTTGAGAACAACTTCATTATAGATAAAGAAAACATATTTTCATCTCTGATAATCTACATCTATATTCATTATAACAATTTGGTTTTGCTTCCTATAGAAGCATTCCTACTGTCCTTTGTTTTGGCCATGAGCTCTGTAAAATAAAGTTTGAGGACACCATGCAATTCAAAATTCTGTGAGCGTTAAAACCTTACGACCAGTATTCATGAATTGTAAAACCATAATGTTTTCAATAGTATTCAAACAGTATAAGTTAGAAGGGCAACTTACCAACAGTGGCCATGGTTATAATTGCAAAATACAAAGATGTTGTGTATCGCAGCCAGAGGTCGATCTCTCTGAAATCTGAGTAGCTATAATCACCCAATTTTAAACTTCCAATCCATGTGTATCCCTCTTTTTCAGGAGGAAGAGTGGTAGCCAAATAGTAAAAGATGCATGCTGCTGTGTGTGTACAGTAGAGTTCAACAGCAATAAGTTTCACAATCCTGGTGAACAGATAATTGATTCGGGTATCCTTCTCCATATTATTTAAAAATTCAATGACTTTGCGTACCCGATATAACCTAATCCATAACAGATACCTGACTTCTTCTTTTCTTCCACTAGCCTGTGGCAAAAATATTTCTGAGCCTGTTAGAAAAGAGTGACAACAATATATTTGCATCTCCAAATAGTCACTACATATTGAAATCTTGTCATACCTATATTTGCTTTTTATTTAATAGAAATTTGATAGTATGCCTTCAGTCAGCCCACAAAATGTGTGGCTAAAAGGTGTTAATGGGGAAGTGCGGCAAACAAAGTTAAATACAAGGATGCTGAAATATTTTGCTATTGTAGGAAAATTAGTTAGCTTAATTCATTGATCCCCTAATATGAAGCTTTCAAACAGGTAGTGATCACTGGTTCAGAAATTTGTCAGCAACCTTCCCTGCCATTATTCATCATTCATTAGAAATAACAATCTAAGGTTATTCTAGTTATATCTTAGGAGTTAAAAAATATTGCATTGATCCCCTAACATTAAGCTTTCAAACAGGTGCCTACCACAGGTTTGGAAATTTGTCGGCAACCTCCCCTTCCATTATTCACCATTCACTAAAAATGACAATCTAAGGTTACTATAGTTATTTCTTACGAGTTATAAGATATGAAAAACAATAATGCTAGATGTACAAACAAATATTTGTGTACAAACTGATGTGTCAGAAAATGAATGGAAGAATGAATATGATGAGTTTCACTTTTTGTACCCACTCTTCTATTTATTTTCTGCCACTTCAGTTTGTACATAAATTTTTGTAAGAGTTGTTTGTACTACTCTATGAAAAATGCTATCCTTACAAAGACCCATACAAAGAGAGTTACAAAATGACATCATCCATAAGTAAAAAACAAAGAAAAAACGGAAAAAAAGAGAGAGAAAAAATCATAAAAACCAAGGGTGGAGATTATCTTTGTATGCCCCTTTTGTATGTGTGTTTGTAAAACTAGCATTGCTCATCAGATATTGCAAAGAAACTCAAAGCCATAGTATAAAGCTAGTATTTATCATTGTTTTCCTAATATAATGTCTGCAATGTGCTTAAATAGTGCACCTTAGACCAACTGGGAACTTAAGAAAACTAAGCATTGGGTTCGAGGCATTCTAGAAACGCATTTAACAACTACAAAAACTAAAGAAGCAAAACGAAACGAAGGGGAAAAAAAATGTACCTTATAGATAATATCCCAAGGCAAGCAACTGAGTAAATCGATGATAAAACTGGATTTTAAGTACCTACAAGAAGAAGAAGGAAAGGGTGATAAAGGGAAAGAAAGAGGGAAAATATAAGAGAAGAATAAGGTAAGGGTTGAATTGTTAGTGTACTTGAGAGCAATGGGTGTGCGCTTATAAACCATGCGGTAAGTCTGGCTATCTCTGTAGGCAAGAAAGAATTGCAAGATAATATCAAGAAGGAAAGCCAACTGCCCAGCAATGTCCAAAATAAAGAGGTTCTCTGGAAGTCCCCTGAAGAAAGCAAACTCCAAGGGTGTAAAGAAGGACGAGTAGAGTGCCCATATGAGTATGAATTTTGTCCAGGCCCGGTACCACCTGCATTTCTTCCACAAAATCAGCACGAACACTCCCTCAGACTCACGAGTACAATTGTTTTCAAATTAGAAAATGGGTGGGCCGTGGGGTTTTATGCAGCTCTTCACATCCCCACATCCCCTTCTTTCCAATTACATTTTCGTTATAAGAAAATTTTAATATATTAACATTTAATTTGATGAAAAACAAATAAAATAAAATTTTCAACTAAGAGATTTTTATCATAATATTTTTTTTATAATATATTTATTAACTATTGATGATACTGAATTTTTGCAACCATGCGAGGATTCCTTTTTTTTTTTTAAATTTGAAGATGTAATAAATGAAATTAAATTTCTAATGATTTGAATTATAGTACGTTGAAAGTAATTATTTATGGAGTATATTACCCACCACTAAAAGATGTATCATGAAAATTGAATTTTTATCAATTTTCAGATTATGATAACAATATTCTCCCTCCATGAACCCTATCGCCAAAACCATCTGGAAGAAAGAAGAAAACTACTAAGACCCATTTACAGTATATATATATATATATGAGAAATTCCTTTGTATTTGAATTTTATTTATGCTATAATAATTAGTGAAATTTGTAATCACACACCTACTCTAATATTGGATATTAAACTTATAATATTGAAAAATAAATGTGTACCGAAAAAAAAAACAATAATAAGACTTATGATATATTATAAATCTAATTTTTAAGCTGAAAGGCCATTAGATTTTTAAAGGCATAAATGAATATTTAGTAGGTTTTCAGTTACACTTCTTATAAAATTTAAAAAAAAATCTGACTGTTTTAAAATTTTAAAAAATAAATAAATGGGTTATTCTATAGGGTAATGACAATAGATATTTTGTAACATAATAGGCTATGTTAAGGGTAGAATTGACAAAATTTTAGTTTTATATAGTTTAATTATTTAAAATGTAAATATAAGTCATTACAATTTTGTATAAAGTTTATTTGAAATATATCTCACCCTATTTAACTATATATGTGGTTGGATAAGTTAACTACTTGAATTGAAAGTTTTATTTAATTTTACGACAAGAAATACTAAATAATTAAGAAAAATTATTTCCCAATTATTTTACTGGAATGTTCGATAATCAGATAAGGATAACTTTTAATATTTCAATATTACCATCTAAAAGAGATTCAACTTTTTTTTTTGCTTTAAATAGAAGAATTAACATAGACCCGGAAGTTTGATATAGGAACAAAACACTCCTAAGGTTTTTGGAATGACAACAAAAACCCCTATTATTAATGAACCATATATGAGCTGTTTCTTACCATGTTTGAGTTAGTAAATATTATCAAATTTTCCTTTTATTGTTTATTTTGATACCTAAAACTTTAAAAACAGAAGAATTACTTTTATTGTCAAAACCTTAAGGAGATTGTTGTTATTTTATCATACTTCAGGGGGATTAATGTTATTAACAACGTTGACAACTTTTATTTGGTTACAACTTACAACTAAAAAAGCGAAGCCGAAAACTATGGACCTCAAACACACAGTAAGTCACTGTCTGTGACACTGAAAGTCCCACATGGAGAAATATAAGCCGTCCGACTCTACGTCTCTACCTCTAAGTTGAGTAGTTGAACCAGGGTCCGTTAAACCAATAAAAACTAAACACGTGTACTTCATAGGCGGGAATGACGACTCTATCAAACTCAACCCTCAACTCTCACGTTAAACTTAAAAAACTCTCGCTTTCTTACAAAAATAAAATAAAGAATAATTTATGATAATTTGAATAATTAGAAACAACTGTGGAGAAACGAAAAGAACCTGTTATCGGGATGAATAACGAGAGTTTTGGAGAGATCTCTGAATCCAGTGATAACATTTTGACGACTGAAGTATCGCCTTCGCTGCAACTGATTCGCAATCAATTCAAATCGGCTTCCTCGCGACGATTTGATCTTATCTCTCAAATCGTCCACTTCGTAATCTACAGAATCCGACGAATCGTCTCTAATAATTTCTGTTCTTATAACATCGCCCATACTCACTTCAATTCAAATTTACAAAACGATGAAATAGAATGGAAGTTGAAGAGAGATCGGACAATTGAGAGAGACGATTGGCAATGAAGTGAAGCTGAGCTTAGAAGTTAATGTTTCCATGTGAGTAGGCAATTTATACAGCAACACAAACGCAACAGGGTGAGACACACGTAGGCGCACTCTGGGGAAGAATGAGTTTTATTTTTATTGTTTTGTGTTAAGATGAAGAAGGCTGCTACTTATTTCAACTAGATTGGATAAGATTACAGTGATGATGAATTAATGGTTGGATGATTAATTATTATTTAAATTTGAGAAAAATCAGCGGCCGATAGCGTGTCTTTTGCTTACTTAATTAAGATTTATAATGCTTTCATATGATTAAATAATTTAGCCTATGATTATATTTAATATTCTACGAAATTTTTCTAATAATTATTTGATTGTTGTATATGTGTCAATTATAGACCGTTAAATCATGATTATGTTACATACTTTTTTTTTCTTATCATAAGTTAAAATTGGAAAATAAAATTAATTGGATAATGTAAAGTATACTTTAGAAGAAAAATGAGAAGAAGTTGCAAGTGGAGTTGAAAAGTGAGAAAATTGTCACATGCTCTGGCAATTGGGATGCTGTGCTCGTGTTGTCCGTGGGAAAGATGTGCCATGTTGTTAGTTATTTAGGACTTTCTTGATAAATCCCGATTTTTCTAACAAATTTATGATTTTATTTTTATTATTAAGAAGATATCAAATTTTTATTTTTATTTTTTTATGACTGGGGGTATTTGGGTTAGTTTGCGCGTATCTCAACTAATTTCTTAGAGCCTTGAAGTTGACAACTGAGTGAATCTCAACAGTGGTCACCTCTATTAACAATCCAAATGGATCAAACTCATGACCTCTTGAGTAATACACTTAAGAGTCCTAGTTGACTGTTGGATCACCCAGTATTGGTTTAAAAAAAAAATCATGAAACTTTCTTATATACTATGAGGGTGTTTGTCTAAGCTTATAAGCTGGTCATAAGCTCTAAAATTAAACTGATATGTTTGTTTATAACTTTTTTGAGCTTATAAGTCAAATAATAATAATAATAATAAGTTGGGAGAAGTACATATTTTTTTTTTTTTTTTTTTTTGCTTATAGGCACTCTGCTTATAAGCTAGTTTGACCAATTATATTACCATATTATCCTTGTTTAATTTTAAAATTCTATAGTATACCCTTATTTAATGTAGTACCCTTTTTAGTTTTTTTATAATAAAATATACTTATAAGCCACATTTTACTAAACACGTCAACTACTTATCAGTCACTTATAAATACTTTAATTAAACACATAATTATTTAAAATTTTAAATGCTTATAAGCTAAAATTAGCTTATAAGCACTTGTTGCTTATAATTTTCATAAGCTCAGACAAACACCCGTATATTTCTCATTAAAAGTTAACTGCACTCTTTCTATGAATTAATTCTAAGAGTTCTTATTATTATTAGTAATATTGTTCAAATTTTATCTGAATTGAAAATTTATTAATTAAATTGCAATCATCGGATTCTTAAGGATATAAGGAGTGTTTGTCTGAGCTTATGAAAATTAGCTTATAAGCAACAATTGCTTATAAGCTAAAATTAACTTATAAGCATTTGAAATTTGAAGCAATTACGTGTTTGGTTAAAGTACTTATAAGTGACTGATAAGTAATTGACGTGTTTGGTAAAACGTGGCTTATAAGTACATTTTATTATAAAATTACTAAAAAAAGTACTACATTAAACAATGGCATACTATGAAATTTTAAAATTAAACAAGGATAATGTGGTAATATACTTGGTCAAACTAGCTTATAAGCAAAATGCTTATAAGCCAAAAAAAAAAAAGTACCTACCCCCCAACTAATTTTCAAAAAAATTATAAACAAACATGTCAGCTTAATTTTAGAGCTTATAAGCAAGTTTGACCAGTTTATAAGCTTAGACAAACACCCCAAAGTAAATGAATGTATATTGTATATAAAATGTTAACCGAATAAATATAAACTGCAATAAATTCATAGATCACTCTGTTCGTATGATCACTAACCAATGCATTTACATCACTTATAAATATTTTATTTATCGTTAATGTAATTGAAAAACTGTAGAAAAAAATATAATAGTCAATGATATCATAATATTCATGTTACAATTTAAAAAAGTTATCAAGTGTGAATCACAAAATTAGATGTCAATCAATTACTATTTTACATAATATAAAATTGAGAAGGTAGGTATTAGTTTTGATATTCATGAAAGTTCGAGAAAGTAGGGATTGCGGATGGCATATATAGTAATAATTGAATGTATTGATCTAACAAAGTTGTGGTGATTAATTAATTAATTAATTAATGTGCACGTGAAGGGTAAATTGATTGATGATGCCTTTGGTTATAAACCAAATTGGCCCTGCATATCCCCCCTTTTTTTTTCATCCAAAAGCAATTGATTATCACCTATTAAAAGCAAGAAAATAAAGCCTTTTCCGAAACAAGTACAGTATCCGGAGAGCATTAAAAATTGGATAGTCTATTTATTTTAATAATGTATTTAATGGTGCATCTGTCACGCTAGATTACTTATACCCCACTGCTGTTCCTAATTTCCTCAACTATGATTGAGACGTTATCCTTGGAATTCACCACACATATAACATATTCTCTATTTTTATTATATTTGGTTATTAATAGCATCATTAAAAATTTGTGTTATATATGATTCTTTTGAAGAAAAGGTTGATATTATTAATTTAATCTGTCCCATATATTAATATTAGATTATTCTTATGATAGGGCAGTCATCTATTTATAAATAGTGTAATCAGTAGCCGACCTAATAATTTATGTGAGAGGGGACACCATACAAATTTTAATATTTAAATAACATTACGTGTTAAAAAATATCATCTTATNAGTAAAATACCAAAAAACTCACAATATTATTCAACTTTATTCAACATTTTTTAAACCCCCTAAATTTGTTAATTCAATTAAATACCCCTAAATATTTTTAATGTTTTTGTTACGGCGACTTCGGCCACCCTCCGGCGGTGGTGGCCGGCTGTCCGTATTTAAGGGTGGATTGGGGGTGTTTTTGTTAACTTTTAATGTTTTATTATAAGGGGTGTTTTGTAAAAAAACAAACATAGGGGGTATTTTAGCAATTTGTAAATCCTACATCGTAATACCTACCCAATTCAATTTTTTTTTTAACTTTTTTCAAAAACTTTTCCCAAAAACACAAAATTGTGAACCAAACGGAGCCATGGTAAACTTAAAAAATAGTCAAAAGCTAATTATGTCATTTTGTACCCTATATATAAACTTTAAAAAATAAAATAAAAAAACCCTGAATTCAAACGCTTCCTTCTCCACCCCACCGCCACTCCGTCCACTACTTTTCTCGTCAACGCCATCACCGGTCAAGCTCTCACCTACGCTTAGTTCATCCGCCAAATTAACTCTCTCTCCTTCTCACTCAAGACACACCACTCTCTCTGCCAAATGATATTGCTTTCATCATTTCGCCTCCCCCACTAATTGGTCGAAATTGCACCAGGCTGAGTGTGATTTCGGCCGAATCGCATCTGGCTGAATTGCATCTAGCCAAATTCAAACCTGGATCTAGTGTTATATTTTGTTGTTATTTGGGATAATGGGTCGTTTTTGTGTATTGAATTGTTGGGGAAATTGATGGGATGGGAGAAGAGATGGTAAAAACGGAATTGCACCAGATCCGCGTCGATTTGGCCGGATGCGATTTGGTCACCAAGTTCTTCTAAGCTCTTCTCATGAGAGGTCATGTTGAGGAAGCCTTTGGACGCATTGATCTACTGATGTACAGTGGTTGTGCACCCAATTTTGATAGTCTCTATCTATTTTGTTTGAGAAAGGGAAAACCATTGTTGCTCTGAAGTTTTTGGATTTTTGTTTGGAGAGAGACTGCATTTTAGACTTTTCAAGCTATGAGAAGATGTTGGATTTTTGTTTGGAGAGAGAAAATGCATTTTAGACTTTTCAAGCTATGAGAAGATGTTGGATGCTCTCTTAGCAGCAGGGAAGACTTTCAATGCATATTCTTTATTGTTTAAAATTCTCGCGAAAGGAGGATCCACTGATTGGAAGAGCTGTGAGGATTCGATTGCTAGCCTTAATCAAGAAGGGAACACAAAGCAAGCAAATATACTCTCTAGAATGATAAGGGGAGGGAAGACAAACCGTGGGAGCAAGAAGGGGAAGAAACAATCAGCAGTTCCTAGCTAGTTTTGCCTTTTTATCTCCCTTTCTAATTTTAGTGTAGTTTTTTAAGTAGAGAACTTTTGCTTGAAACTTTTGCTTGAACCCGTGTTATACCACATGAAAGTTTTGCTTCATATTCTTGAAAATCCAATTCTATGTTCAAGCTTCTATACTCATTTTAAGTTAAATATTTTAATACCATTTGCAGCTTTGAAGATGATGATTTGTTTTTAAAATCAGTTTCTTGTTGTAATGTTAATAATGTAACACAATCTAGTGAACCTAAAGCCAAGTTAAGCTTCCAAGGGTCTTGTGTCTTCTAGCTTCATCTGGTCAGATGCAAATCGGCAGCATCTACGGCGAAGGAGAAAGAAGAAAAGAGAAAAAAGAAGAGGAATGATATTTTCGTCTTTATACTGTTTATACATGTCAGAGAATGGATTTTCCTAACGAAACTTAACGTTGGGTGGAAAGGTGTCATTTTGAAACTTAACGGGTGGGAAAGTGTCATTTCCCCGAACCTTGGGTGGGAATAGGTCGTTCTCCCTTGAAGAAAATGTTGGTATTATTGATTTAATCTGTCTCATATATTAATATTAGGTTATTCTTATGCTAGGGGCAGTCATCTATTTATAAATAGAGTAATCAGTAGCCGACCTAATAATTTATGTGAGAGGGGACACCATACAAATTTTAATATTTAAATAACATTACGTGTTAAAAAATATCATATTATAAATTTCCTAAAAACATGAATCTTATTTTTTTTTCCTGGTAATTTTTGACATTCTGACAATTGATTCTATGTGTAGAGTAAAATAATAAAATAATAATAGTAAAGAAACAAAAGTGAAAACTAAATTATAATTATGGATAGGTCCCTTGAAAATCTTTAACAACATTTTATTTAAATTATATTATTAAACTGATAATAGTTTAACGCATTAAAATAGAAAACAAAAGATAAATTTGTTTATGATATAAAAATAAATAATTGAGATATAAGATAATACAATATTTTCAAACATGTAATAAGGGAATGTAATTGATTATGAAATTAATGGGTTTCGTTACGCCCCCTTCTCATGTATGTAGGTCCGCCACCACGCTGAGCGTAATCTTATAATAAAATGTAGGTTTAACTTTAAGTGTTGTGTGTATTAATTATAGACATTCAATAACTATACGCACCATATGTGGTTGCGCTATAGTCTATACAATTAAAAGTTGAGGTTGGCCTAAGGGTGGATGCATTATTTTCATAAGAAATGTAAGGATAGTGGAATTTAGTAGGTACATAACATTAGACATTGCATGCATGATGCAAGGTCGGTTGTTGAATTAGAAAATTCCTTAATCCTTACTTAATTATATGCGCAAAAACACACAACTGGATCACACTTGGAATGTTGAGATAAGAGATCATTGATCACCCTGTTTAAAGCAATATACTCCCTCCGTTTGCTTTTAATTGACGTTTTAGTTGTGGGTATAAGTTTTAATAAAAAACAAAATTTCTCTCTCCCACCATTTTTTTCCCTGATTTTGCAGACAAGACAAAGGCATGAATGAAAGGCATGAGGAAAGGTGCAGACAAGACAAAGGCAGAACGACTTTAGTTTTGAAAATTTTAAAAAGTCTTAAAACGTCAATTAAAAGCAAACGGAGGGAGTATATAAGTACAAACCACACAATAACTTGCTTATGTCCTAACCCACTTAAGTGAGTCATTTATCAATTGCAAAGGTTTTGAATATGTGTAATCCATACACAAACTCGTGGCTATAAACCATGACAAATAACATATTATAACACAAACATTTCTTATCACTATATATGGAGAATTAGGTTATCTACGCACTAATCTGTAATTGACATTATTAACAATATGTCATTGGTTTTTATATTATATTATACCATTATCTTTAGCTAAAATATTTGTCTTATATATAGCTTCCTTAATTAATCTGCTTTATAACCTTGTCAAATGCACCTGTCACTTTGACTCTCCCACCAACCAAAATCCAAAATTAATCTCAAATCTGCCAATGTTAGACTTAATAATCATAGGGTTATTACCTTTTTCTTCCTAATTTAAGACCCCAAATCTGTTTTTTACTTTTTATTTTACAATCATGACATAATTGATAGTAACTCCATAGACTTAATTCTATCTGTATGCGTGTAGGATCAAGTTGTATTGTTAGTAGTATTATCTTATGTTTAGTATGTTCAATTGTTCATGTTAGCATAATGATATTTAAATCCCAATTAATATCGAAAATAGCCTGACTTAATTAGGGCTTTTATTTGCACCATTTTCCTTCAATTTCAAACTTAATTAAAGTTTTTTATTATATCATTTTCCCAAATTTCAAACTTAATTAAGGTTTCATTTACATTGATTTTACCCAATTTCAAACTTAATTGGGCTTTTGTTTATCCCCATTTTTCTCAATTTCAAATTTGAAACTTACTTTTTTCTTCTTCAAGTTAAAATTCATCCACTTGTGTGACTACTTTTTCCATATATTTTCATCAAATAAAAAAAAAAATTTGTTTCAATGATATAGAAAATTTAGATTTAGGATTTATGTAAAAATTAAAACAAAAAATATGAAATAGAGAACCAGGGTATTTAGAAATTATCATGTTATTAAGGTTAAACTTGTCGAAACATAACCCAAGGGGTTGGTCTGATAGTCAAAAAGGTGTACTGCCTTCGTTGACTTCTTGGGTTCAAACCTTGCGATCACTTATCTCAATGCATAATTGTGCCTTATCCGATTCATTGGGTTTATAGGGTATTCAATGAATCCTAGAGATAATTAGTTGAGGTGTTTGTAAACTGGCCCGAACGGTATTAAAAAAAAAAAAAGTTAGTAGAAACATAATACGTTTAAACCAGAAGGATACTGATCAATGCCCAAACGGTACCAAAAAAAAAAAAACTTGTCGAAACATAATACATTTAAAACAGGAGGATACTAATCAGTTTGATAAGAGGCTAGAATCACTTCCCCTAAAATATATGATCAACGGTCTAGAATGAATTAAAATAATATTGAAAATGGGTTGGATTGGAGATTTGGGCCACTTGTGAAGTCTACCCAACGGGAATAAAGCCCAAATATGTTAATATGAGTGAACAAGTGGTAGGACACGTGGCATACAGGAAGATAAATGTAATTAATATCTTCCAATTTAAGAGAATCCCTGTAGCATGAGCATCTGCCCAGGTCATTGTTTCCCACAAGCAATGGCTATTCAAATTGCTTTAGGCCATTTATGATTTTTTAATATATTAATTAACTACTTAAACATTGTTTAGATAATTGGCTAATTAAGAGCAAAGTTAAATGAAAATTATTTAGTATTTAAAAACCAATCAAAATTATTATTTGTTAAGCATTATGATAAACAATATTAATGATTACATATCTATAAAAGTGTCTATTTATGTAATAAATATTCAATTAATTAAACTAATTATATTATTTTAGTAGTTATTGAAATATCTTAGTGCTACTTTAATATTATTGTAACTTCAAAAATAACCGGTGTGAGTTATGTTGAAGAAATATCAATAGTAACAGACGTCAATTGAGTATAATATTTGCTGGATATATATTAAAGTACTTCATACAATAACAAATTAAGGGTTGAGTAGGGGCTCATGCTTACATATTATGATTATCAAACTAATTTTTTCACTCTTTTGACCTAATTTATCTTAAACTATTCAAATAGTAGTATGAATTATTTAATTATTTTTTAAAATATTAATAATATATTTTGGTTTATTGTCATTTTCTAAGATCTAAGCACAAAGTAAAGATTTGGGATTAATGGATTAATAATAATTTTGTTGCACATATATTAATTTGAAAGTATTTTTTTCTAGTAAAAAGCTTTTTGGAAAAATAAAATAAAATAAAAAACTTGAAAACTATTATGATAACATATGTCACATGATTAGGCATGGCAATGGTCTCATTCACTGTAACCATCCCCGTCCTCAAAATCACTCCCTACCCCCGCCCCACCCCCTTTACAGGGATGACAGGAATTCCCCTACCCCGCCCCAAAGGGGAATGTTAGAGGCCCGTCCCCGCCCCATTAATTTTACATAAACATAAATTAATTTGAGTATTATCAAACATAATACTGTAGTTAATTCTCGTCCATATGACAAACACTTAAATTAATCGTTTAAATATAGTTAATTTTACATAAATATGGCTTAGGGTTTGTTCTATTGTTTAGAGTGAGGGAAATTGGAAAAATATGGGTTTATATAGGTAGGATATGTAACACCCACATGGAGGTACGTAATTTAATTTATGTTTTTATACCCCTTAGTTGATTTTTGTTAAAGTTATTTTAAGAAAATGTGAAGAAAATGCCTTAAACTTGCATTAAGGGTAAAATGGTATTTTCACTCAAAATTAGTTGAAATTGTGAGGAGTGAAAAGAGATAGACTTTCATGGTGAATGTAATAAATATGAGGGCATTATGGTAATTGACTAAGGGACATAGATGAAATTTTAAAGAAAGTGCAAGGACAAAATGGGAAACTACATATATATTTTTTTATGTTATATCAAATTGAAGAGTGAAACCCTAGCCACTCTTCAACCATATACACGCCATTTTCACCTCCATATTCTCTCAAGCTTTTCAATTTTTCTTCAAAGAAAATTCATAGATTTTGGGTACTTTTGGGTGGATTTTTAATCCTAAGCATCTTTAGGTAAGATCCTTGCACTAAGAAGTGAGTTTTAATTTTTAAAGTGTTGAATTTTGATGATTTATGTTCATAGGATTTAAGAGGAAGGGAGTTGGATCCAAGAAGGTTTTTAAAGTGTTGGATTGCTCTTGTATAAGGTAAGTAAATCCTACCCAAAGTATGATTTAAGTTATGTGGTGTAGAGAATTTCTTTTATGTATACATATGTCTTATATGTAGAAATTGTTGATGGATTTNAGTACTTCATACAATAACAAATTAAGGGTTGAGTAGGGGCTCATGCTTACATATTATGATTATCAAACTAATTTTTTCACTCTTTTGACCTAATTTATCTTAAACTATTCAAATAGTAGTATGAATTATTTAATTATTTTTTAAAATATTAATAATATATTTTGGTTTATTGTCATTTTCTAAGATCTAAGCACAAAGTAAAGATTTGGGATTAATGGATTAATAATAATTTTGTTGCACATATATTAATTTGAAAGTATTTTTTTCTAGTAAAAAGCTTTTTGGGAAAAAAAAAAAAAAAAAAACTTGAAAACTATTATGATAAACATATGTCACATGATATCTAGTATTCTTTAAATAACACTGTAATTACTATTTTTAAATTCTAAATTAATTTTTGTCATCAATAACACACATAAAAATAAATAATTTTATCTATGAAGATTTTATTAACAAATTTTCATGGATGATGATAATTGAAATTTTTTTCTTATGACTTGTCTCCACTTGGACAAAATTTTGGCTACGTCACTAACCATAACGCTAAAGATCATACTATATCAATTTTATACAATAATGAACATAATAATTAAACATACGGTAATATAAAATAAAATTGATAACCAACTATTATCATATTAACCCAATTGAACATTTCATAAACATGAACTTTTTAATAATATGTATTAAATATAAGCAAAATTAATAACCTTATAAAATAGTATAACCCAAGTGCCCAATTTCTAATGTTTGTAAGAGTATACAAAAAATCGAACCCGTTACATTCACTATTTCATTTATTTTCTGCCATAGACCTTTGTGCTTAATCTAGCCATCATTAATAATAGGAACTTTTCATAAACATGAGCCTTTTATTAATATGAAAAAATCATATTTACGGCCAGAGTTCTGGCTATTGATAGCCATAGTCTGGCTGTTGTTTGTTGACGATGACTAGAAGTCGTAAGCGTTGTTCTGGCACCGACAGTCGATGGTGGTGGCTAGATTCGGTCACCAGTCTTTGGTAATTTTGTTCAAGTTTAAGGGTATTTATGTTCTAAAAATTTTGTATATAAGAATAAAATAGTCTATGAATATATTTGTAAATTATTTTCAAAATAAGGGTATTATTGCTCAAAAATTTTAATAGGTAAGGGTAAACTTGTAACAAAAATATAAAATACATAAGAAAATGGTAATATTCTGATTACCTCCGATACAACCAACAGTAATTATTATTTATTTTGAAAAATTACCATTGCTTGACAACCAAACATGGTAATCTAGGTGATATAAAATAATATTACCTAGAAATAGGATAACCCCAACCAAACACCACCTCGAGGGTTTATTGAAATAACCCTTTAAATTTAATAGTTTTTTTTGTTGAGGGATTTTAACGGAATGGTATTAAAGGTTTCACTTCCCAAACAAGAGGATCGTACTGTTATATCATGAAACTTACAGGATTCAAATGTCATTATCTCACGATGTGCACTTGAACTTTTGGAATCTACGGTTTAAGGTTTTTCTGGGGCAGTTTATTAAAAGGCCATCTAAAGTTTGCATTTAATTAAAAGACTATCAAGTTTTTAAGTGTTAACTAAATAGCCATATTATTGATTAAGGGTAATTAGTGCTTAATTAGGATTAATGAAGTATTATGTAATCTTTTCAAAATTATACTATATTCCCACAAACCCGAAATTGTTGCAAACAAACCCAAACACCTTCCTGCCATTAACGCATCTCTACCTCTGCATCTTCTTCTCTTCTTCTTAGCTTCGTCTACATCTTCTTCTTCCTCTGCATCTTCTTCTTCTTCCTCCTTCCTCTACATCTTCTTCTTCTTCCTCATTCCTCTACATCTTCTTCTTCCTCCGCCATTAACACTTTCTTCTTCCTCCGCCATTGACACTTTCTTCTTCCTCTACCATTAACATCTTCTCCGCCAAATATCCCCTTCCTCGTCCTCCTGACATTTCATCTAAGTATGTGTATCTCATTTTTACATTTTATATTTAGATTTACAAATATTTAATAATGGATGGGGTTTGGGTTATGATTTTGATTTAGTTGTTTAGGTTGTTGGGTTGTGTTTGATGTAATGCAAGTTGAAAGGAGTGAAATTTGTTGAAAATTTGTTCTCGGTATGTGTTCTGGGTATGATGGATCGATTGTAGGTGGAGATGACTGAAAATGTGTTCTAGGTATGATGGATCGCTTAAGCGATCTGGTGTATCGCTTAAGCAATCTGGTAGGTTTGGTAATGCAGCAGATAGATCGCTTAAGCGATCAGGTATGCAGCAGATAGATCGTTTAAGCGATCTGGTAAAAGTCTAGTGTATAGAGCAGATCGCTTAAGCGATCAGTAAATGGCATAAGATCACGTAAGCGATCATGGTTATTTATACTGGATCACTTAAACGATCAAGTGTATTGCTTAAGCAATCCAGTATAAATAACCATGATCGCTTAAGCGATACAGCAGACCATATAAGTGACTGTAGAGATTCTTTTTAAAATATTTGAACCTTTAGTACAACATTTAAGAATTTTATTATTACACATGGGACAAGTTGTTTTGGGTGTTGAATAATTTGGTGAGTGGGTGGAGGAAAAAAGTAGTTGGAAGTGGATTGGGAAGAACAAAGAAGTTATACCAATTGCTGTGAGCACAGAGGTTAGTTTTGATGAGTTGATTGATGAAATAATTAGAAGAGGTAATTTGAGTTGCTCGCGTAGTGATATAGTTGTGAAGTATGTTTTAAGCAGAGCTCCTGAAAATTATAAGGTACCTCCTGCTATATTAAAGTCGGATGAAAGTGTGAAGTTATATATGATTGATATGGCCGATAGTGGTTCGAGGCCGATTTTAAGGGTTTCTTATGTAGAAAAACCGTTGGAAGTTGGTTCCAAGGAAGGGGATAACGAGGATGTAGGCGGAGATTTGCCTGGTTTTAATTTGAACTACGAGGCCATTGATTTGTTAGCTGAAAAATCAAGAGTAGACGGTGAATTGGGTGGTGAGGAGGACACTATAGAAGAGGTTGGTGATGGGGGGCAGAATGAAAATGTTGAGGAGGAGGACCCCGTAGATGTTCCCACAGATGTAGAGATTCCTTTAAATACAGATTATGCAGAAGGCGTACATTGTGAGGAAGAGAACACTATGGTCGTTTATGTAGGTTCAAAGGGGGCAATTGGAGGTAGTAGTGAATCAGCTCATGTCTTTACGGATGGATCGGACTTGCACATAGGGTATTTATTTGACAACAAAGAGGAAGTGGTGAGGAAGCTAAAACTTGTTGCTGTGAAAGGTAATTTTGAGTTCATCACCAAAAAGTCAAATTCATTGGCTGTGACGGTTGCATGTCGTGACCGAAAGTGCAAGTGGCGGATTTATTGTAGAAGGTTGGCGGAGTCGGAAAAATTTATTCTTAGCACATATACCCGTGAGCACACTTGTGGTTTGGGACATATTTCAGGTGAGCATCGACAAGCGTCTGCTGATGTTATTGGACAATTTGTCAAAAGTCGGTTCGTTGAAGGGAAAGGTCCATCTCCTAAAGACATTCAAAGACTTGTGCGCACAGAGTTGGGATGTGCTGTTAGTTACTGGAAATGCTGGAAAGGGAGACAACATGCACAAGATTTTGTGAGGGGCACGCCGGAGCACGGGTACGCAGTATTAGAAGCGTACCGTTATATGCTTGAGTTGACAAACCAAGGTAGCAAGACGGCTTTGAAGTGGGACAGGAATATGATGTTTAAATATTTTTTTGTTGCTTATGGTTCTGCTATAAGGGGTTTTGTAAACATGAGAAAGGTGTTGGCTGTTGATGGTTGCTTTCTGACGGGAAAGTATGGAGGTACATTGTTGGTGGCCACTGCACAGGACAGCGAGAATCACACATATCCTGTTGCATGGTGTGTGGTTGACTCTGAGAATGACGAGTCGTAGACTTGGTTTTTTCAGCAGTTACGTACAATAGTGCCTGACACTGACGAGTTGTGCATAATATCCGATAGACACAACTCTATAAAGAAGGGGATTGCCACTATTTACCGTCAAGCACATCACAGATTCTGTATGAGGTACCTTGGTGAGAACATGAAACAAAAGTTTAAGTGTGCTGGCCTCCTTCAGACATACTACATGGCAGCAAAAGCTTATTGGGTTGATACGTTCGAGGAGCACTTCCAGCAAATCCGAATCAAGGATGATAGAGTTGCTAAGTATCTTGAGCATGATGTTGGTTTCGAGCGATGGAGTAGAGCTTACTTTCTTGGAAGAAGGTTTGATGTCATGACCACGAACACAGCCGAGTCCATAAATTCAAAGTTGTTAATAGAAAGAGAGTTTCTAATAGTTGCACTTTTTGATGCAATCCAAAGGACATTGTCGCGGTGGTTCCATGAGCGTCGTACCGAGTCAGATAATTTTACTACAACCCTTGTTCCATCATCTGAAAAATTATTGCCAGAATGTATGGAATTGTCAAATGCACTGTTTGCCTATCCTTTTAATGCTCAAGAGTTCACTGTGCGCGGCTATGGTTCGGATGCTCTAGTTAACCTTGTTAGAAAAACTTGCAGCTGTAAAGTGTTTGACATTCAACGTTTACCTTGTCCTCATGCACTAGCAGCACTGAAACACCGACAGAAGCCGGATTTTGGTTCAAGAATTTACATGGAACTTTGCTCCCCTCTCTATATGACAGATCAGTATATGCTAGCTTATTCAGAAAAGATATATCCGGTGTCTCCAGAAGAGCAGTGGGTAGTGCCGCCAGAGATGGCTAATATTATCATCCACTTGCCATTCAAGAAAACAGCAAAGGGGAGAAAAAGAGTTAGGCGTATTCCATCAGCCTTTGAGGTTCTCCGGAAGATGAATAAGTGCTCAATTTGCAAGCAACCTGGACACAAGAGAAGCAATTGCTAAAAGCAATCACATGCAGATCCAGAAAATTAGGTTCGAAGAAGGATGAAATTTAGGGAGTTGCCAAGACTAACCGTTGATGAGTTATTGTTTTCAATTATTGATGTTATAAATTTTATTGTTACCTTTAATAAATCATTCTTTATATTTCTTGTTACATGACCTAAATATTTGTTGGTGATTTTAGTTTGGAATTAGGTTGTCAAATTGAGGAGAAAGTATGGAATTAATACGTGTTGGTAATTTTAGTTTGTCAAAATTCAGGAGAATAGCAGGAAAAGTATATATTGCCCATGATCGCTTAAGCGACTAAGTATATCGCTTAAGCGACAAAGAGTTTTTCAAACAGGATCGCTTAAGCGATATCACAGATCTCTTAATCGACCAAGACAAAAAGACAAGAATCACTTAAGCGATATCACGGATCGCTTAATCGACCAAGACAAAAAGACTAGAATCGCTTAAGCGATATTAATCGACCAAGACAAAAAGACAAGAATCGCTTAAGCGATATATCGGATCGCTTAAGTGATCGTGCACCTGGGCAGATTTAATTTTGCCAATCACACGATCGCTTAATCGACCAAGTGAAAAAGAAAAGAATCGCTTGAGCGATATCTACGATCGCTTAAGCGACCCTGTGTAAACGAGGTTCCTTTTAGTATGATCGCTTAATCGACCAACGAAAGATTTAAAAATTTAACAAATACACCCCCACCTACCCAACTTCCCAAATTCTGGCCACCACCGCCGGAATCCTACCAGGAAAGGGCGTTACGATGTATAGCAGTCGGATCAGGCTGATAGGGTGTCGATATGGCCTTTTCCAGCCAGATCGACCACGGATATGGCCGAAAAAGGCTAGATATGGCCGTCGACAGACGAAAAAGGTGACATCTGGCCATCTACTACGGCCAAATATATGGCCGTCATTTTCAGTCAACGATGCCCAAGATTTGGCTGTCATTGACCGTCAACGTCAACCATTTCTTTGAAAGTCGATAACGGCCTGATGTGGCCTTTTCTGGCCAGATCCACAGTGAATTACTAGCCATTGTTGGTCGTTCGTAGCCGTCGGTGGTGCCGAAATCTAGGAAGTTTGGTGGGTGGGGGTGTTTTTGTTACTTTTTAAACCTTTTCAGGCGGTATTAATGAAATTAATTCAGTTAATGGGTCTAAAATTTATTAAAAAAATACTAATATTTCCTAAATAATTAAAAAAATAAATATTATGGGAATATGATTTATAATATTTATAGGAATATTTAACCAAACGCACCCTTTATGTTCTGAACAAAGAAGAAGAACATATGTTCACTAAGATTCCATGGTTACCTTTGAAATATAATAACGGTCATAGTCCACTGAACGAATCGTAAACCCTAAATGTTTAGCATAGACGTAAACATTCAACACTTTATATGTTTCATACTGACGTAAAAGAACTATATGTTTAATATAAATATAATAACGGTCATAGTCCACTGAACGAATTGTAAACCCTTATATGTTTAGCATAGACGTAAACATTCAACACTTTATTCATACTGACGTAAAAGAACTATATGTTTAATATAAATATAATAACGGTCATAGTCCACTGAACGAATCGTAAACCTTATATGTTTAGCATAGCGTTAATCGCTAAACCGATGCTCTGAAATACAATAAATAATATCCGAATACATAGGAACAGTTAAGTGATTCTTTGCTTTTACTCCTGGTCACTTAAGCGATCGGTAATCGCTTAAGCGATCTAGCTCGCGGCAGATGCCCAGATCGAAAATCACTTAAGCTATCCATTTGTATCACTTAAGCGATTTTAGTAAAACACTCTTGATCGCTTAAGTGATCTTGGCCAAGGCAGAATGAATTTGCCCAGATCTATGATTACTTAAGCGATAGATCGCTTAAGCGATTCATTGCTTTTACTCTTGGTTGCTTAAGCGATCTAGCTCGCGGCAGATGCCCAGATCAAAAATCGCTTAAGCTATCCATTTGTATCGCTTAAGCAATTTTCATAAAACACTCTTGATCGCTTAAGCGATCTCAAATCGCTTAAGCGATCTTGGCCAAGGCAGAATGAATCTACCCAGATCTATGATCACTTAAGCGATCTGAGCGATCTTGTCATAGGCAGAATGAATATCTGTCCAGATCTATGATCGCTTAAGCGATCTTGTCCTAGGCAGAATGAATATCTGCCCAGGTCTATGATCGCTTAAGCGATCTTATGTATCGCTTAAGCGATGCTTCCTAAATGAGTCTCTGTCGCTTAAGCGATCTTTGTCAAGGCAGAATGAACATCTGCCCAGATGGGTAATCGCTTAAGCGATCTGATATATCGCTTAAGCAATGCTTCGTAATAGACTCTTGGTCGCTTAAGTGATTTGAGATCACTTAAGTGATCATATCTGTGAAAGTCTTGGTCATTTGGGAAACATTTGTACATCACTCATTTTCCTCCCAAATCCGAAAAGAATTTGTATCAATCAAATTCATCACAAATCAAAATATAAGAGACATCAATGTAATTGAAACAGAAAATAAAAAATAGGCATGGAATGCGGCAAATATCAAAATATATGGACAAGCTAACCATTAGCCCCAACTTGGGTGAATCAAATAATCACACCAGTACATCACACGTTGTAGTGATACACAAAATGAAATAAAACGCTAAAAAACCATTATCCAACTTGGGTGAAGCAAATGATCACACCATACATAGTAAATTCAACCTGCTAATAAGATATCTTATATGGACAAAAAATTTTATCTCCCAAATGTCAGATCCAATTCTTTACAAAAATTTCCTATACATTGCCGCAAGAAGAGCCACAGCACAAGAATTTCCTATGCACTGCCTTTAATTTACTTTTTGATGCCAAAGAGTTTAATGTCACTAACACCTTTGCACAATCCCTTTATTGCAGATGCCTCCTCCTGCCAACCAGCCTTTGAGAAGTTTTCGAATTCTGTTTGCCAGCAACCTCTCTGAGATCATTGTTTTGTACCATGCCTTCCCAATAGCCTTTATTGCAGATGCCTCCTCTCCTCTTGCCAACCAGCCTTTGTTTGAGAAGTTTCCTCTCATTGTTTGCCAGGAACCTGCAGACACGTCAACTTTTGTAAATAAAAAAAAACACGTAAATAAGTTACAGTGTGGGTAGGTGAGAAGTTCACTCAGTCCGTGTCTTTCGGTAAAGCTCCATATAAGCATGACACCTGCAGCATCAGCACCACAACCCAAGTATCAACATCAACATCACATAAACTACAAAATTCAAAGTCTAACTTTCATACCTTTTTATTGGGTTCTGCTCACTCAAAACAGATCCATCTGCCCATGGAAGCAGTCGACAACCCAGCCCTCCCGACAGCCTCTCATTGTTTCGTCATTCAACCCATCCATCGGGGTGTTGGTCATGTCGAACTGAATAAATTTCAGGGCATATACCCCACATTCAACACTACAATAGGAAGAAGACATTAGCATTAGAATAAACTTATAGAACAATTGCATTATATAAGTTAGTTTTACACAAAAGTTACATTGACTCATTGGGCCGGTAGAGCGCTTAATTGGCCAGTTTTCGGTTAGTACTTGATCACCCAAGTGCCCAAACATCCCGCTATCACGCAACAACTGCGGGAACAACGTGGACAGTGGCTCCAACTGCTTGTCTCGACAAATGGTGGGGTTGCAGTCAAGGATCTTCAGCAACCCCTCCTCGAGATGCGCAACGACTGCTATCCAGTGCATCTCTTTGACGAGGATGATGCAGTACACTCTTTTAACAAAGGCCCAACTGTGACCATATTTGGGCTGATCCCCCCGTATATACTGCATAATTCTGTCATCAAAATGATAATCATCAAGGATGCAGTCCAACTGTACTGGGGCCAATCTTTTTCGCTTCGGTCCTTTTGCTGCACCACTAGCAACGAAATTTTTAATTAAAGTGCGATATGTCGAAACAAGCCTTTGGCCAAACGCCATATCAGTGATGGCATAGTCGCGATACAACAGATCACCATCAGTAGTCTGTCGTAGCCTCATCAGTGCCAATATCTCATCGATGTGCTGCATCAAATAAAAACAACAAGATAAGTATGGAAAACATAGGCAAAAATAAGAAAAATTAAGCGAAAATAACTCACAGAGTCCTCAAGCCACGTGCCCATCGTCAACATCTTCCTAAACTATTCCCGGGGATAATCCTCTGTCTTACACTTTATATGGCCATTACTTCCTGATCCATTGTAATAGGAATAGAAGAGTTTTTTCTTTTCCTCTATTGGCCTATACAAATCGACATTTGAGTACAATTTCCCTTGCCCACTTCCTCCCGTTTCCTCCAGTTTTACATCCCCGCTTCCTTCGCCTCCCACCTCGCCCTCCTCCATTATCTCCGCCCCACTTCCTCCACCAACCTCCTTTATTTTTGGTTCTTCCTCCATTTGTTTCTTAATTTTCTTCTTCTTTACCTGTGTCACTACCATGTAAGACGATTTCACAAACTTGCTCTTCCGGCTCTCTCTTTTCAAGCCAGTTTGCACTTCAACCGCCTTTAATTCTCCACCAACTTCCTCCTCCACTGTACCAACTTTCTCTCCCAGCTTGTCCACTTTCTCCTCCACCCTTTTCATGTACTCTTCCATCTTGTCAAATCTTGCATAAATGGCTGTTGTAAAACTCTCAAACAGGCCATTTATGAGGTCAACAACCTCATTCTCCCGACGCTGATGTCTCGGCAAAGCTGTACTTGTTGTATCGGTCTGCTGAGGCATAGAACCTCTTCCTCTCTTTTCTCCTCCTCCTCCTCGGACCTCCGACCGATTGGAGCTTCATCCTCCTCGGCATCAACCACGTTGTGAAGTAGTGGCCTCGCAACGGCCATCACATGCATGACCCCTTTTAGGTCCCGCATCAGGCGGTTTATCCGTTCATCGCTTACATCCTCCAGTGCTTTGAAAGATTTGACATAGTCCTCTTCCGCTTCAACCCTAGTAGCGGTGAGAAAAGGACGGACAACTCCCCGCAATAAGAAACAAAATCAATCAGATTGAAGCGACAATTTAAAGCAACTGCATATTCAAAAGCTTAGTCTTTTAATCTTACCCCAGCCGCTTGAATCTTAACATTTATTTGCTCGTAATTTGAATGGGTGTACCTCTGGACATGCCACCGCAACATCTTAGGAAATTATTGTTGCACATCCAAACTGTTGCTCCCCCCTAGTGAAGACAGGGATGGCCTCGTACATCCAAACCTACATTGTAAAAAAAAAAAAAAAAACAGTCCATATCATAATTCAAACACATATGTTACAAAAAATATAACAAAAAGCTATTAATATTTACCTGCATTGCCCATGGGAAGCCAAACAAATTGTACGTGCTTGGGTTATCCTTCCCCTCCCATTAGGACTGCTTTAACGCCATGTCTACTTTTTTCAGGCTGTTGATGGTTCGCTCATATGATTTCAGTCCCCATGGATAAGAATTAAAGAACTTCAAGTTGCTTGCAAACAACAACCAATCTTTCTTAACAGCTTTTGTTGAGTCACCAGCCAATAAGATTGAATGTAAAAACAAAACCAAACATACTTTTATCTTCTCTGTATCAGTAAATTCAACTGTTTCTAGCCTATTCTCTAATACCTATGCTGTAATAGACTTATCCCCCTGCAAAACCTTATTATAAAACTGTTTGGCTCCCCGACTATTCTTTACTGCCTCTGCCTTCTTATCTGGCACTTCCCCACATCCTAAGCCCATCACCAGGGCATATTCCATCATGCCAAAACGTAGTGGCTTTCTGCCCACCACAAACCACATTTTTTTTTAATTGCATTTTGCTGAGTGCAGCAACATATAATGCATTCCCTGCCCCCAAAATGCCATTTTCCAATGATTTCCGAGTCCTAAAAACCGACCGAAACAAGTGCGACTGAAATCTCTTTTACCATGCGTAATTCCATCTAAAATGTCCTGTATTCTGTCAAAAACTTCCCAACTTGACCTCACCGTCACCTTTACAGGGAAGTAGGGCACCTTATTGCTTATAAGGTCCAACTCGTAGTCTGTATAGTTTACGGTCCGCACAATCTGCACAATCGTTATAAACAAAATGTCAGCAACAAAAATAAACCAAAACAACTAATAAACGAAATATCAGCAACAAAAAATTACCACTGTGGTCGCTTAAGCGATTTCAGATCGCTTAAGAGATCTTGACTCTGCCTCGTGCAAGATCGCTTAAGCGATTTGGAATCGCTTAAGCGACCAAGAGTAAACTGAAAGAATCTCTTAAGCGACACAAATGATCGCTTAAGCGATCTTATATCTATGATTCTAAGCAATTTCAGAGTCAACTTAATCAATCGCTTAAGCGATATAAAGGATCGCTTAAGCGATCTTAGATCTGGGCCGATGGAGTAAAAGAGGTTAATCGCTTAAGTGATACAAATGATCGCTTAAGCGACAGTTCAGAATGTACCCTTTCTTTGACGGCCTGCTCGTTCTCACCGGCCTCCTCCTCGTCGCCTGAATCCTCGAAAGACTCCTCCTGGCCTGAATTCTCACCGGAATCCTCCTCCTGGCCTGAATTCTCGCTTGACTCCTCATTTTCAGAACCGTTTGCCGATTCTTCCCTCTGTTCTTGTGCCGCCGGTGTCTCATTTGCCTGTCGACCACCTTCACTGATCGGATAATCCACCGGAGCAGCCATTGAACTGCTTGCGCCACCGGAATCTAGGATTCGAAGTGGCGTTGGGTTTTCCTCGTCATTGTGAGTGTCAGCCATGGTTTTGGATTGAATTTGGTGTGAAAATTTGTAGTTTGGATCTGAAATGTGGGCTGTATCGCCGAAAATCGTGCAGATTCCGTTTAGGGTTCAAGAAATCGATTTTAGGGTTCAAGAGATCGATCGAAAATCGTGATTTATTATTGGAAATCGCGATTATAGACTTTCTTGATAAATCCCGATTTTTCTAACAAATTATGACTTTTATTTTTATTATATAGAAGATATCAATTTTTTTTTTATTTTTTTATGACTGGGGGGTAGTTGGGTTAGTTTGCGCGTATCTCACTAATTCTTAGAGCCTGAAGTTGACAACTGAGTGAATCATCACTGGTACCTCTATTAACATCCAAATGGATCAAACTCACTGACTCTTAGTATATCACTAAGAGTCCTAGTTGACTGTGTGGATCACCCCCATTAATTGGTTTAAAAAAAACAATCATGAAACTTTCTTATATACTATGAGGGTGTTTGGTCTAAGCTTATAAGTGGTCATAGCCTAAAATTAAACTGATATTTTGTTTATAACTTTTTGAGCTTATAAGTCAACTATCTAATAATATAATGTGGGGAAGTACAATTTTTTTTTTTTTTTTTTTTTTGCTATGGCACTCTGTCTATAAGCTAGTTTGACCAATTATATTACCATAGTATCCTTGTTTATTTTAAAATTCTATAGTATACCCTTATTTAATGTAGTACCCTTTTAGTTTTTTTATAAAAATATACTTATAAGCCACATTTTACTAAACACGTCAACTACTTATCATCACTATAAATACGTTTATTAAAACACATATTATTTAAAATTTTAAATGCTTATAAGCTAAAATTAGCTTTAAGCACTTTTTGCTTATATTTTCATAAGCTCAGACAAACACCCGATATTTTCTCATTAAAAGTACCTGCACTCTTTCTATGAATTAATTTCAGAGTTATTATTATAGTATATTGTTCAATTTGTATCTATTGAAAATTTATTAATTAAAATTGCAATCATGCGATTCTTAAGGATTAAGAGTGTTTCTGAGCTTATTGAAAATATTATAAGCAACAATTGCTATAGCTAAATTAACTTTAGCATTTGAAATTTGAAGCAATTACGTGTTTGGTTAAAGTACTATAAGTGACTGATAGAATGGCGTGTTTGGTAACACGTGGCTTATCAGTACATTTTATTATAAAATTACTAAAAAAAGTACTACATTAAACAATGGCATACTAGAAATTTTAAATTAAACAGGATTATGTGGTAATATACTTGGTCAAACTGCTTATAAGCAAATGCTTATAAGCCAAAAAAAAAAAAAAAAGTACTACCCCCCAACTATTTTCAAACAAATTATAAACACATTCAGCTTAATTTTAGAGCTTATAAGCAAGTTTGACCATTTATACTTTAGACAAAACCCCCCAACGTAATGAATGTATATTGTATACTAAATGTTAACCGTAATATAAACTGCAATAAATCATAGATCCACTCGTTCGTATGATCACTAACCAATGCATTTTACATCACTTTAAAATATTTATTATCGTTAATGTAATGAAAACTGTAGAAAAAATATATAGTCAATGATATCATAATATTCCATGTTACACATTTAAAAAAGTTATCAAGTGTGAATCACAAATTAGATGTCAATCAATTACTATTTTACATAATTAAATTGAGAAGGTAGGTATTAGTTTTGATATTCATGAAATTTCGAGAAAGTAGGGATTGCGGTGGCAATATAGTAATAATGAATGATTGATCTAACAAAGTTGTGGTGATTAATTTATTAATTATTAATTGTGCACGTGAAGGGTAATTGATTGATAGCCTTTTGTTATAAACCAAATTGGCCCTGCATACCCCCCTTTTTTTTTTCATCCAAAAGCAATTGATTATCACCTATTAAACAAGCAAAATAAAGCCTTTTCCGAACAAGTAGTATCCGGAGAGCATTAAACATTGATAGTCTATTTATTTTAATAATGTATTACATGTGCATCTGTCACGCTAGATTACTTATACCCCACTCCTGTTCCTATTTCCTCAACTATGATTGGACGTTATCCTTGGAATTCACCACACATATAACTATTCTCTATTTTTATATTATATTATCTATTTTATTATATTATTAATATATTTGGTTTTAATAGCATCATTAAAATTTGTGTTAATATGATTCTTTTGAAGAAAGGGAGAACGTATTTTCCCCATCCAGGTTTGGTGAAACGACAATTTTCCATCCTTAAGTTTCACAACGGCATTTTTCCACCCATTATTTTAACAGAAAGGATAGAATGGGCTCCATTTGGTTGGATTTGGGAATACTACTTTTAGTACTTCCCAACAAAGTTAAACAGTAAAATACCAAAAAACTCACAATATATTCACTTTATTCAACATTTTTTAAACCCCCTAAATTTGTTATTCAATTATACCCCCTAAATTTTTATGTTTTTTGTTACGGCGACTTCGGCCACCCCTCCGGCGTGTGGTGGCCGCTGTCCTATAAGGGTGGATTGGGGTTTTTTGTTAACTTTTAATGTTTTTTATAGGGGTGTTTTGTAAAAAACAACATAGGGGTATTTTAGCAATTTGTAAATCCTACATCGTAATACCTCACCAATCAATTTTTTTTTAACTTTTTTTCAAAAACTTTTTCCCAAAACACACAAATTGTGAACCAAACGGAGCATGGTAAACTTAAAAATAGTCAAAGCTAATTATTTCATTTGTCCCTCTATATAAACTTTAAAAAATAAATAAAAAAAAACCCTGAATTCAAACGCTTCCTTCTCCACCCCACCGCCACTCCGTCCACTACTTTTCCTCGTCAACCCCATCACCGTCAGCTCTCACCTACGCTTATTTTCATCCGCCACATTAACTCTCTCTCCTTCTCACTCAAGACACACAACCACTCTCTCTGCCAAATGATATTTTCATCATTTCGCCTCCCCCACTAATTGTCGAAATTGCACCAGGCTGAGTGGTTCGGCCGAATCGCATCTGGCTGATTGCATCTAGCCAAATTCAAACTGGATCAGTGTGTATATTTTGTTGTTATTTGGGATAATGGGTCGTTTTTGTGTATGAATTGTTGGGGAAATTGATGGGATGGGAGAAGAGATGGTAAAAACGAGATTCCCCAGATCCGCGTCTTTGGCCGATGCGATTTGGTCACCAAGTTCTTCTAAGCTCTTCTCTGAGAGGTCATGTTGAGGCGCCTTTGGACGCATGATTACTGATGTACTGGTTGTGCACCCACTTTTGATAGTCTCTATCTATTTTGTTTGAGAAAGGGAAAACCATTGTTGCTCTGAAGTTTTTGGATTTTTTTGTTTGGAGAGAGACTGCATTTTTAGACTTTTCAGCTATGAAAGATGTTGGATTTTTTTGTTTGGAGGAGAAAAATGCATTTTAGACTTTTCAAGCTATGAAGTGTTGGATGCCTCTAGATGCAGCGAGGAAACTTTCAATGCATATTCTTTATTGTTTAAAATTCTCGCGAAAGGAGGATCCACTGATTGGAAGAGCTGTGAGGATCGCTTGCTAGCCTTAATCAAGAAGGGAACACAAAGCAAGCAATATACTCTCTAGAATGATAAGGGTAGGGAGACAAACCGTGGGAGCAGAAGGGGAAGAAACATCAGCAGTTCCTAGCTATTTTTGCCTTTTTATCTCCCTTTCTAATTTTAGTGTAGTTTTTTAAGTAGAGAACTTTTGCTTGAAACTTTTGCTTGAACCCGTGTATACCACATGAAAGTTTTGCTTCTATTCTTGAAAATCCATTCTATTTCAGCTTCTATACTCATTTTAAGTTAAATATTTATACCATTTGCACTTTTTTGAGATGATGATTTGTTTTTAAATCAGTTTCTTGTTGTAATGTAAAGAATTAAACCAATCTAGTGAACCTACAGCCAATTAAGCTTCCAAGGGTCTTGTGTCTCTAGCTTCATCTTGTCAGATGCAAATCGGCAGCATCTCCGCGAAGGAGAAAGAAAGAAAAGAGAAAAAGAAGAGGAATGATATTTTCGTCTTTATACTGTTTATACATGTCAGAGAATGGATTTTCCTAACGAAACTTAACGTTGGGGTGGAAAGGTGTCATTTTGAAACTTAACGGTGGGAAGTGTCATTTCTCCCGAACCTTGGGTGGAATAGTCGTTCTCCCTTGAGAAAATGTTGGTATTATTGATTTAATCTGTCTCATATATTAATAGAGGTTATCTATGCTAGGGCAGTCATCTATTTATAATAGAGTAATCAGTAGCCGACCTAATAATTTATGTGAGAGGGACACCATACAATTTTAATATTTAAATAACATTACGTTTTAAAAATATCATATTATAATTTTCCTAAAACATGAATCTTATTTTTTTTTCCTGGTAATTTTTGACATTCTGACAATTGATTCTATGTGTAGAGTAAATAATAAATAATAATAGTAAGAAACAAAGTGAAAACTAATTAATAATTATGGATAGGTCCCTTGAAAATCTTTAACAACATTTTATTTAAATTATATTTAAACTGATAATAGTTTAACAAATTAAATAGAAAACAAAAGATAAATTTGTTATGATATAAAAATAAATTAATAGATAAAGATAATACAATATTTTCAAACATTTAATAAGGAATTAACATTTTAAAGGGGGCATAATGTTTTTGTTATGCCTAAAAAGTCAAGGCTGACGTAACTCTCGTCAGCAAGGCCAATCAGAATTCAAGAGGCTTTGTGCCGTCTAGATGCTACGACATCCGCGCAATGACAGAAGTATGTTCTTATCAATGTAGCAGGTGAATGTCAGGCTTGCGTGGCTAGGAATCCTCTACTTGCCCAAGCCTTACGCAATTTAAGGATGTCTCTCGTGCAGACAACCAATGGGAAGCGGGTTAGGAATTGTACCACACCCTACCGGACTGCAGACTCATGATTATTACCTTGAATCCTTTCAACTATAAATTGAAGACTCTCTCTCATTATACGGGTTGACTTATCTTTAGTCTTAAACAATATACAATTTTCCTCTTTCTCTCTCTATATTCTCTCTAGATTGTAATTCAGCTCGTTGCACGCAATCTGGATGTATGATTCGCTTTTGAGCTCTGAACCATAAAAAATCGCTTTTTATTTATTTTCTCGCTCATCATTTTCATATCACTTACTTCTAGCCCGCTTAGCACTTTGTACGTGTGAGTCGTTGGTATCAAATTAAGCATCAACTAATTGATTAGAAATTAAAGGGTTTTGTAATGCCCCTTTCTCATGTATGTACGTCCCACCACTAACACTGAGTGTAATCTTATAATAAATGTAGGTTTAAGTGTTGTGTGTATTAATTATAAGCATCAATAACATATGCAGCATATTGGGTAGCTCTATAGTCTATACAATTAAAGTTGAGGTTGGCCTAAGGTGGATGCATTATTTTCATAAGAAATGTAGGATAGTGGAATTTAGTAGTACATAACATTAGACATTGCTGCATGATGCAAGGTGGTTTGTTGAATTAGAAAATTCCTTAATCCTTACTTAATTATATGCGCAAAAACACAAACTGGATCACACTGGAATGTTGAATAAGAGATCATTGATCACCCTGTTTAAAGCAATATACTCCCTCCGTTTGCTTTTAATTGAGTTTTTTGTGGTATAATTTTTAATAAAAAACAAATTTCTCTCTCCCCACCATTTTTTTCCCTGATTTTGCAGACAAGACAAAGGCATGAATGAGGCATGAGGAAGGTGCAGACAAACAAAGGCAGAACGACTTTAGTTTTGAAAATTTTAAAAGGTCTAAAACGTCAATTAAAAGCAAACGAGGGAGTATATAAGTACAAACCACACAATAACTTGCTTATGTCCTAACCCACTAAGTGATCATTATCAATTGCAAAGGTTTTGAATATGTTAATCCACACAACCCTCGTGGCTATAACAATGACAAATAAATAGTATCACAACATTTTCTTATCATATATTGGAGAATTAGGTTATCTACGCACTAATCTGTAATGACATTATTAACATATGTCATTGGTTTTTTATATTATAACCATTATCTTTAGCTAAATATTTGCTATATTAGCTTCCTTAATTAATCTGCTTTTAACCTTGTCAATGCACCTGTCACTTTGACTCTCCCACCAACCAAAATCCAAAATTAATCTCAAATCTGCCAAGTTAGACTTAAAATCATAGGATGTCTATTTACCTTTTTCTTCCTAATTTAAGACCCCAAATCTTTTTTTACTTTTTATTTTACAATCATGACATAATTGATAGTAACTCCATAGACTTAATTCTATCTGTATGCGTGTAGGATCAAGTTGTATTGTTAGTAGTATTACTTATGTTTAGTATGTTCATGTTCATGTTAGCATATGATATTTAAATCCCAATTAATATCGAAATAGCCTCTTAATTAGGGTTTTTATTTGCACCATTTTCCTTCAATTTCAAACTTAATTAAAGTTTTTTTATTATCATTTTCCCAAATTTCAAACTTAATTAAGGTTTCATTTACATTGATTTTACCCAATTTCAAACTTAATTGGGCTTTTGTTTATCCCCTTTTTCTCAATTTCAAATTTGAAACTTACTTTTTTCTTCTTCAAGTAAAATTCATCCACTTGTGTGACTACTTTTTCCATAATATTTTCATCAAATAAAAAAAAAAAATGTTTCAATATATAGAAATTTAGATTTAGGATTTTATGTAAAAATTAAACAAAAAATATGAAATGAGACCAGGGGTATTTAAAATTATCATGTATTAAGGTAAACTTGTCGAAACATAACCCAAGGGGTTGCTGATAGTCAAAAAGTGTACTTGTCCTTCGTTGACTTTTGGGTTCAAACCTTGCGATCACTTATCTCAATGCATAATTGTGCCTTATCCGTTCATTGGGTTTATAGGGTATTCAATGAACCTAGAGATATATTGAGGTGTTTGTAAACTCCGCCGAACGTATAAAAAAAAAAAGTTAGTAGAAACATAATACGTTTAAAACCAGAAGGATACTGATCAATGCCAACGTACCAAAAAAAAAAAACTTGCGAACATAATAATTAAACAGGAGGATACTAATCAGTTTGATAAGAGCTAGAACACTTCCCCTAAAATATATGATCAACGGTCTAGAATGAATTAAATATACTGAAATGGGTTGGATTGGAGATTTGGGCCACTTGGGAAGTCTACCCAACGGGAATAAAGCCCAAATATGTTAATATGAGTGACAAGTGGTAGGACACGTGGCATACAGGAAGATAATGTAATTAATATCTTCCATTTAAGAGAATCCCTGTATCAGGAGCATCTGCCCAGGTCATTGTTTCCCACAAGCAATGGCTATTCAATGCTTAGCTTTATGATTTTTTAATATATTAATTAACTACTTAAACATTTTTAGATAATTGGCTAATTAGAGCAAAGTTAAATGAAAATTATTTAGTATTTAAAAACCATCAAATTATTATTTGTTAAGCATTATAATAAACAATTAATGATTAATATCTATAAAAGTGTCTATTTATGTAATAAATATTCAATTAATGAACAATTAATTATTTTGGTATTTTTTGAAATCATCTTAGTGCTACTTTAATATTATTGTATTCAAAAATAACGGTGTGAGTTATGTTGAAGAAATATCAATAGTAACAGACGTCAATTGAGTATAATATTTGCTGGATTATATTAAAGTACTCATACAATAACAATTAAGGGTTGAGTAGGGGCTCATGCTTACATTTATGATTATCAAACATTTTTTTTTTCACTCTTTTGACCTAATTTATCTTAAACTATTCAATAGTAGTATGATATTTAATTTTTTTTAAAATATTAATAATATATTTTGGTTTATTGTCATTTCTAAGACTAAGCACAAGTAAAGATTTGGGATTAATGGATAAATAATAATTTTTGTTGCACATATATTAATTTGAAAGTATTTTTTTCTAGTAAAAAGCTTTTTGGAAAAAAAATAAAAAAAACTTGAAAACTATTATGATAACATATGTCACATGATTAGTGGCAATGGTCTCATTCACTGTAACCATCCCCGTCCTCAAAATCACTCCCTACCCCCCCCCACCCCTTACAGGATGACAGGAATTCCCCTACCCCGCCCCAAAGGGGAATGTTAGAGGCCCGTCCCGCCCCATTATTTTACATAAACATAATTAATTTGAGTATTATCAAACATAATACTGTAGTTAATTCTCGTCCATATGACAAACACTTAAATTAATCGTTTAAATATAGTTATTTTACATAATATGGCTTAGGGTTTGTTCTATTGTTTAGAGTGGGGAAATTGGAAAAATATGGGTTTATATAGGTAGGATATGTAACACCCACAGGAGGTACGTATTTAATTTTTATGTTTTTATACCCCTTAGTTGATTTTTGTTAAAGTTTTTTAAGAAAATGTGAAGAAAATGCCTTAAACTTGCATTAAGGGTAAAATGGTTTTTCACTCAAAATTAGTTGAAATTGTGAGGAGTAAAGAGATAGACTTTCATGGTGAATGTAATAAATATGAGGGCATTATGGTAATTGACTAGGGACATGATGAAATTTTAAAGAAGTGCAAGGACAAAATGGGAAACTACATTATTTTTTTTTATGTTATATCAAATGGAAGAGTGAAACCCTAGCCACTCTTCAACCATATACACGCCATTTTCACCTCCATCTCTCAAGCTTTTCAATTTTTCTTCAAGAAAATTCATAGATTTTGGTACTTGGGTGGATTTTTATCCTAAGCATCTTTAGGTAAGATCCTTGCACTAAAGTGAGTTTAAATTTTTAAGTGTTGATTTTGATGATTATGTTCATGATTTTAGAGGAAGGAGTTGGATCCAGAAGGTTTTTAAAGTGTATTGCTCTTGTATAAGGTAAGTAAATCCTACCCATATGTATTTAAGTTATGTGGTGTAGAGAATTCTTTTTTATACATATGTCTTATATGTAGAAATTGTTGATGGATTTGGTGTTGAATAATGATATAACTTGTCCATGAATTTTTGTGTTGGTGTATTGATGTTTGGATGAAATTTGGAAGAGGTGGAGTGGAAATTTTGGAGTGTCTCTTTTGGGCAGATTTGTGTTTGAATATGGAGGGTTTATTCCCAAATTTTGGTGCTTAGAAAAGAGATAGAATCTAGCCAAATTAATTTACTTCGTGCACATAAGGTGTTGATGAAATGTCAAAGAGATTGTTTATATGAGTATGATTATGTATTATATTGAGATGAGTTTTGTATATGTTAGAGAATGACATGTTTGCATTCCTATTGCATAATTGCATTTAAACATTTGAATTTAGAAAGAAGTAAGCATGAAACCATCTACATGCATGCATATTCATAAGAGTATGAAAAGCACTAAAAAATGTCAAAGATTAAATAGAAAGAAATGAGAATGTTAAAAGTTCCAATATCTGAATTTTAGTTAAAGAAGTGTAAAAAGATAAAAAGAAGGAAAGGTTGTTGCAATGGGGAACCGTGAGTGACAGAAAGAATTTTCCCACATGCACGCCGCTTTAGTGAGCGGCCTAAGAAGAAGAAAGAAGAATTGATACAATCCGTAAGAGTGCATGTAGATGAGGGTTGTACCCAAGAAAGAAGAATACATTTACACGGCCAAGGTTCCAAATCCATGCTTCAATCGAGTCCGATCGGCAAAAGAATACGAAATAGAAAAGAATAAGGATAAGAAAAGAAAAAATAAAAAAGAAGAAAGAATAAAAAGAAAGAGAAAAGAAAAGATGAGAAGGAATAAGAAGAATAGAGAGAAAGAAAGAAAAAAAAAAAAAAAGAGAAAAGGAAAGCACATAAAAAAAGAAAGAAAAACAGAATAGGAACGAGAGGAAAGAAAAACAGAAAGAAAACGCACCTTTTATACAATGTGCATTTGCATTTTATTTATGCATATATCATGCCCTTATCTAAGTAGTGAGAAATTAAATAGAAAAAGAACAGAGAGGAAAACAAAGTAAGAGTAAAGAAAGAGATAGAAGAATAGGGAAATGTGAGTAAGGAAAGATTCAGAATTTAAGCAAAGAAAAGAAGGATACATAACGGTTTTATTACTGAGCAATTGTGCTCACCCCGTTTTTACAATGTTTTTGCAGGTAACGGGTGAAATGCGGTCATTTGGATCATCACGCAGCGGAAAGGGTTGGGCAAAACTGTCAAGCTAATATTTTGAGACTTATTTGTATTATGTAAAGTTTGTGTATAAAGAAAATTAAATATGGACCCATACTTTTATACTCGTTTATATACTTTTTTTATATGTATTTAATGAATTTTTACTGTTATTTTACAAATATACTAGCTAGAAAGAGAGTCATTACAGGATAATTATGTAATTAGGTGAATATATATTATATATATAATAATTTTAATTTTATATATTTGATACGAGGGGTGGGGTGGGGTGGGCGGGACGAGTCCCCAGAATTCAGGGGAACTTGCCATGCCTACACATGATATATATATATATATATTTATATATATTATATATATATAATATAATATATATTATTTTTAATTTTATATATTTGATACGAGACGGGGTGGGGCGGGCGGGACGAGTCCCCAGAATTCAGGGGAACATTGCCATGCCTACACATGATATCTAGTATTCTTTAAATAACACTCTAATTACTATTTTAAATTCTAAATTATTTTTGTCATCAATAAGACACTAAAAATATAATTTTATCTATAAGATTTATTAACAAAATTCATGGAGATGATAATTGAAATTTTTTTCTTATGACTGTCTCACTTGGACAAAATTTGGCTGCGTCACTACAACACATTCAAGATCATACTAATTGAATTTTATACAATGAAACATATAATTAAACATACGGTAATATAAAATAAAATTGATAACCAACTATTATCATATTAACCCATTGAACATTCATAAACATGAACTTTTTAATAATATGTATTAAATATAAGCAAAATTAATAACCTTATAAAATAGTATAACCCAAGTGCCCATTTCTAATGTTTGTAAGAGATACAAAAAATCGAACCCGTTACTTCACTATTTCATTTATTTCTGCATAGACCTTTGTGCTTAATCTACCATCATTAAATAGGAACTTTTCATAAACATGAGCCTTTTATAATATGAAAAAATCATATTTACGGCCAAGTTCTGCGATTGATAGCCATAGTCTGCTGTTGTTTGTTGACGATGACTAAGTCGTAAGCGTTGTTCTGCACCGCAGTCGATGTGGTGGCTAGATTCGGTCACCAGTCTTTGGTAATTTTGTTCAATTTAAGGGTATTTATGTTCAAAAATTTTGTATATAAAATAATAGTCTATGAATATATTTAAATTATTTTCAAAATAAGGTTTTATTGCTCAAAAATTTTAATAGGTAAGGGTAAACTTGTACAAAATATAAAATACATAAGAAAATGGTAATATTCTGATTACCTCCGATACAACCAACAGTAATATTATTTATTTTGAAAAATTACCATTGCTTGACAACCAACATGGTAATCTATGTATAAAATATATATACCTAGAAATAGGATAACCCCAACCAACCACCACCTCGAGGGTTTATTGAAATACCCTTAAATTTAATAGTTTTTTTTTGAGGGATTTTAACGGAATGGTATTAAAGGTTTCACTTCCCAAACAAGAGGATCGTACTGTTATATCATGAAACTTACAGGATTCAAATGTCATTATCTCACGATGTGCACTTGAACTTTTGGAATCTACGGTTTAGGTTTTTCTGGGCAGTTTTATTAAGGCCATCTAAAGTTTGCATTTAATTAAAAAGACTATCAAGTTTTTAAGTGTTAACTAAATAGCCATATTATGATTAAGGGTAATTAGTGCTTAATTAGGATTAATGAAGTATTATGTAATCTTTTCAAAATTATATTATATTCCCGAAAACCCAAAATTGTTGCAAACAACCCAAACACCTTCTTTCTTCTCCTCCCGCCATTAACGCATCTCTACCTCTGCATATTCTTCTCTCTTTCTTAGCTTTGTCTACATCTTCTTCTTCCTCTGCATCTTCTTCTTCTTCCTCCTTCCTCTACATCTTCTTCTCCCTCATTCCTCTATATCTTCTTCTTCCTCCGCCATAACACTTTTCTTCTTCTCTTCTCCTCTGCATCTTCTTCTTCTTCCTCCTCTCTACCTCTTTTCTCTTCTCTTCTCTACATCTTCTTCTTCCTCCGCCATTAACACTTCTTCTTCCTCCTCGCCATTGACACTTTCTTCTTCCTCTACCATTACATCTTCTCCGCCAAATATCCCCTCCTCGTCCTCCTGACATTTCATCTAAGTATGTGTATCTCATTTTTACATTTTATATTTAGATTTACAAATATTTAATAATGATGGGGTTTGGTTATGATTTTGATTTAGTTGTTTAGGTTGTTGGTTTGTGTTTGATGTAATGCAAGTTGAAAGGAGTGAAATTTGTTGAAAATTTGTTCTCGGTATGTTTCTGGGTATGATGGATCGATTGTAGTGGAGATGACTGAAAATGTGTTCTAGTATAGGGATCGCTAAGCGATCTGGTGTATCGCTTACATCTGGTAGGTTTGTAATGCAGCGATAGATCGCTAAGCGATCAGTATCAGCAGATAGATCGTTTAAGCGATCTGGTAAAAGTCTAGTGTATAGAGCAGATCGCTTAAGCGATCATAATGGCATAGATCACGTAAGCGATCATGGTTATTTATACTGGATCACTTAAACGATCAAGTGTATTGCTTAAGCAATCCATATAAATAACCTGATCGCTTAAGCGATACAGCAGACCATATAAGTGACTGTAGAGATTCTTTTTAAAATATTTGAACCTTTAGTACAACATTTAAGAATTTTATTATTACACGATCCAAGTTGTTTTGGGTGTTGAATATTTGGTGAGTGGGTGGAGGAAAAAAGTAGTTGGAAGTGGATTGGAAGAACAAGAAGTTATACCAATGCTGTGGCACAGAGGTTAGTTTTGTGAGTTGATTGATGAAATAATTAGAAGAGGTAATTTGAGTTCTCGCGTATTGATATAGTTGTGAAGTATGTTTTAAGCAAGTTCCTAAACATTATAAGGTACCTCGCTATATTAAAGTCGGATGAAAGGTGTAAAGTTATATATGATTTGTGGCCGATAATGATTCAAGGCCGATTTTAAGGGTTTCTCTTGTGAAAAATTGTTGGAAGTTGTTTCAAAGGAATGGGATAACGAGGAAGTAGGATTTGCCTTGTTTTAATTTAACTACGAGGCCATTGATTTGTTATTTGAAAAATCAAGAGTACGGTGAATTGGGTGGTAGAGGACACTGTAGAAGAGGTTGGTGATAGGGCATAATAAATATTGAGGAGGAGGACCCCGTAGATGTTCCCACAGATGTAAGATTCCTTTAAATACAGATTATGCAGAAGGCGTAGATTGTGAGGAAGAGAACCTATGGTCGTTTATGCGTTCAAGGGGGCAATTGGGTAGTAATGATCAGCTCATGTTTTTGCGGATGGATCAGAGTTGCACATAGGGTATTTATTTGCAACAAAAGGAAGTGGTGGGAAGCTAAAACTTGTTGCCATGAGAGGTAATTTTGATTTCATCACCAAAAAGTCAAATTCATTGGCTGTGACGGTTGCATTCGTGATCGAAAGTGCAGGGGGATTTATTGTGTAAGGTTGGCGGAGTTGGAAATTTATTCTTAGCACATATACCGTGAGCCGATGTGTGTTTGGACATTTCAAGTGAGAATCGACAAGCGTCCGTTATGTTATTGGACGTTTGTCAAAAGTCAGTTCGTTGAAGAAATGTCCACCTCCTAAGACATTCAGAGACTTGTGCGCACAGAGTTGGGATGTATGTTAGTTACTGGAAATGCTGGAAAGGAGACAACATGCACAAATTTTGTGAGGGCACGCCAGAGCACGGGTATGCATTATGAAGCGTACCGTTATGTGCTTGAGTTGACAAACCAGGTAGCAAGACGGCTTTGATGGGATAGGAATATGATGTTTAAATATTTTTTTGTTGCTTACGTTTCTGCTATAAGGGTTTTGTAAACATGAGAAAGGTGTTACTGTTGATGGTTGCTTTCTGACGAGAAAGTATGGAGGTACATTGTTGGTGCCACTGCACAGGACACGAGAATCACACATATCCTTTTGCATGTGTGTGGTTGACTCTGAGAATGACGAGTCGTAGACTTGTTTTTTCAGCAGTTACGTACAATAGTGCCTGACACTGACGAGTTGTGCATAATATCCGATAGACACAACTCTATAAAGAAGGGATTGCCACTATTACCGTCAAGCACATCACAGATTCTGTATGAGGTACCTTGGTGAGAACATGAACAAAAGTTTAAGTGTGCTGGCCTCCTTCAGACATCCTACATGGCAGCAAAAGCTTATTGGGTTGATACGTTCGAGGAGCACTTCCAGCAAATCCGAATCAAGGATGATAGAGTTGCTAAGTATCTTGAGCATGATGTTGGTTTCGAGCGATGGAGTAGAGCTTACTTTCTTGGAAGAAGGTTTGATGTCATGACACGACACAGCCGAGTCCATAAATTCAAAGTTGTTAATAGAAAGAGAGTTTCTAATAGTTGCACTTTTTGATGCAATCCAAAGGACATTGTCGCGGTGGTTCCATGAGCGTCGTCCCGAGTCAGATAATTTTACTACAACCCTTGTTCCATCATCTGAAAAATTATTGCCAGAATGTATGGAATTGTCAAATGCACTGTTTGCCTATCCTTTTAATGCTCAAGAGTTCACTGTGCGCGGCTATGGTTCGGATGCTCTAGTTAACCTTGTTAGAAAAACTTGCAGCTGTAAAGTGTTTGACATTCAACGTTTACCTTGTCCTCATGCACTAGCAGCACTGAAACACCGACAGAAGCCGATTTTGGTTCAAATTTACATGGAACTTTGCTCCCCTCTCTATATGACAGATCAGTATATGCTAGCTTATTCAGAAAAGATATATCCGGTGTCTCCAGAAGAGCATGGGTATGTGCCGCCGAGATGGCTAATATTATCATCCACTTGCCATTCAAGAAAACAGCAAAGGGGAGAAAAAGAGTTAGGCGTATTCCATCAGCTTTGAGGTTCTCCGGAAGATGAATAGTGCTCAATTTGCAGCAACCTGGACACAAGAAAGCATTGCTAAAAGCAATCACATGCAGATCCAGAAAATTAGGTTCGAAGAAGGATGAAATTTAGGAGTTGCCAAGACTACCCGTTGATGAGTTATTGTTTTCAATTATTGATGTTATAAATTTATTGTTACCTTTAATAATCATTCTTTATATTTCTTGTTACATGACCTAATATTTGTTGTGATTTTAGTTTGGAATTAGGTTGTCAAATTGAGGAAAGTATGGAATTAATACGTGTTGGTAATTTTAGTTTGTCAAATCAGGAGAAAGAAGGAAAAGTATATATTGCCCAGATCGCTTAAGCGACTATATATCGCTTAAGCGACAAAGATTTTTTCAAACAGGATCGCTTAAGCGTATCACGATCTCTTAATCGACCAAGACAAAAAGACAAGAATCACTAGCGATATCACGGATCGCTTATCGACCAAGACAAAAGACTAGAATCGCTTAACGATATTAATCGACCAAGACAAAGACAAGAATCGCTTAAGCGATATACGGATCGCTTAAGTGATCGTGCACCTGGGCAGATTTAATTTTGCCAATCACACGATCGCTTAATCGCCCAAGTGAAAAAGAAAAGAATCGCTTGAGCGATATCTACGATCGCTTAAGCGACCCGGTGTAAACGAGGTTCCTTTTAGTATGATCGCTTAATCGACCAACGAAAGATTTAAAAATTTAACAATACACCCCCACCTACCCAACTTCCCAAATTCTGCCACCACCGCCGAATCCTACCAGGAAAGGGCGTTACGATGTATACAGTCGGATCAGGCTGATAGGGTGTCGATATGGCCTTTTCCAGCCAGATCGACCACGGATATGGCCGAAAAAGGCTAGATATGCCCGTCGACAGACGAAAAGGTGACATCTGGCCATCTACTACGGCCAAATATATGGCCGTCATTTTCAGTCAACGTGCCCAAGATTTGGCTGTCATTGACCGTCACGTCACCATTTCTTTGAAAGTCGATAACGGCCTGATGTGGCCTTTTCTGGCCAGATCCACAGTGATTACTAGCCATTGTTGGTCGTTCGTAGCCGTCGGTGGTGCCGAAATCTAGGAAGTTTGGTGGTGGGTGTTTTTTGTTCTTTTTAACCTTTTCAGGCGTATTAATGATTAATTCAGTTAATGGGTCTAAAATTTATTAAAAAAATACTAATATTTCCTAAATAATTAAAAAATATATTATGGGAATATGATTTATAATATTTATAGGAATATTTAACCAAACGCACCCTTTATGTTATGAACAAAAAGAATCGTAAACCTTATATGTTTAGCATAGACGTAACATTCAACACTTTATATGTTTCATACTGACGTAAAAGAACTATATGTTTAATATAAATATAATAACGGTCATAGTCCACTGAACGAATCGTAAACCCTAAATGTTTAGCATAGACGTAAACATTCAACACTTTATATGTTTCATACTGACGTAAAGAACTATATGTTTAATATAATATAATAACGGTCAAGTCCACTGAACGAATCGTAAACCTTATATGTTTAGCATAGCGTTAATCGCTAAACCGATGCTCTGAATACAATAAATATATCCAATACATAGGAACAGTTAGTGATTCTTGCTTTTACTCCTGGCCTTAAGCGATCGGTAACGCTTAAGCGTCTAGCTCGCGCAGATGCCCAGATCGAAAATCACTTAAGCTATCCATTGTATCACTTAAGCGATTTTAGTAAAACACTCTTGATCGCTTAAGTGATCTTGGCCAAGGCAGAATGAATTTGCCCAGACTATGATTACTTAGCGATAGATCGCTTAAGCGTTCATTGCTTTTACTCTTGGTTGCTTAAGCGATCTAGCTCGCGGCAGATGCCCAGATCAAAAATCGCTTAAGCTATCCATTTGTATCGCTTAAGCAATTTTCATAAACACATCTTGATCGCTTAACGATCTCAATCGCTTAAGCGATCTTGGCCAAGGCAGAAGTAATCTACCCAGATCTATGATCACTTAAGCGATCTGAGCGATCTTGTCATAGGCAGAATGAATATCTGTCCAGATCTATGATCGCTTAAGCGATCTTGTCCTAGGCAGAATGAATATCTGCCCAGTCTATATCGCTTAAGCGATCTTATGTCGCTTAAGCGATGCTTCCTAAATGAGTCTCTGTCGCTTAAGCTCTCTTTGTCAAGGCAGAATGAACATCTGCCCAGATGGGTAATCTCGCTTAAGCGATCTGATATATCGCTTAAGCAATGTCTTAATAGACTCTTGGTCGCTTAAGTGATTTGAGATCACTTAAGTGATCATATCTGTGAAAGTCTTGGTCATTTGGGAAACATTTGTACATCACTCATTTTCCTCCCAAATCCGAAAAGAATTTGTATCAATCAAATTCATCACAATCAAATATAAGAACATCAATGTAATTGAAACAGAAATAAAAAATAGGCATGGAATGCGGCAAATATCAAAATATATCAAGCTAACCTTAGCCCCAACTTGGGTGAATCAAATAATCACACCAGTACATCACACGTTGTAGTGATACACAAATGAAATAAAACGCTAAAAACCATTATCCAACTTGGGTGAAGCAAATGATCACACCATACATAGTAAATTCAACCTGCTAATAAGATATCTTATATGGACAAAAAATTTTATCTCCCAAATGTCAGATCCAATTCTTTACAAAAATTTCCTATACATTGCCGCAGAAGAGCCACAGCACAAGAATTTCCTATGCACTGCCTTAATTTACTTTTTGATGCCAAAGAGTTTAATGTCCCTAACACCTTTGCACAATCCCTTTATTGCAGATGCCTCCTCCTGCCAACCAGCCTTTGAGAAGTTTTCGAATTCTGTTTGCCAGCAACCTCTCTGAGATCATTGTTTTGTACCATGCCTTCCCAATAGCCTTTATTGCAGATGCCTCCCCTCCTCTTGCCAACCAGCTTGTTTTGAGAAGTTTCCTCTCATTGTTTGCCAGGAACTTGCAGACACGTCAACTTTTGTAAAAAAAAAAAAAAAAACACGTAAATAGTTGCAGTGTGGGTAGGTGAGAAGTTCACTCAGTCCGCGTCTTTCGGTAAAACTCCATATAAGCATGCAGCATCAGCACCAAAACCCAAGTATCAACATCAACATCAACATCACATAAACTACAAAATTCAAAGTCTAACTTTCATACCTTTTTATTGGGTTCTGCTCACTCAAACAGATCCATCTGCCCATGGAAGCAGTCGACACCCAGCCCTCCCGACAGCCTCTCATTGTTTCGTCATTCAACCCATCCCGGGTGTTGGTCATGTCGAACTGAATAATTTCGGGCATATACCCACATTCAACACTACATAGAAGAAGACATTAGCATTAGAATAAACTTATAGAACAATTGCATTATATAAGTTAGTTTTACACAAAAGTTACATTGCTCATTGGGCCGGTAGAGCGCTTAATTGGCCAGTTTTCGTTAGTACTTGATCACCCAAGTGCCCAAACATCCCGCTATCACGCAACAACTGCGGAACAACGTGGACAGTGGCTCCAACTGCTTGTCTCGACAAATGGTGGGGTTGCAGTCAAGGATCTCAGCAACCCCTCCTCGAGATGCGCAACGACTGCTATCCAGTGCATCTCTTTGACGAGGATGATGCAGTACACTCTTTTAACAAAGCCCAACTGTGACCATATTTGGGCTGATCCCCCCGTATATACTGCATAATTTTCATCAAAATGATAATCATCAAGGATCAGTCCAACTGTACTGGGGCCAATCTTTTTCGCTTCGTCTTTTTGCTGCACCACTAGCAACGAAATTTTTAATTAAAGTGCGATATGTCAAACAAGCCTTTGCCAAACGCCATATCAGTGATGGCATAGTCCGATACAACAGATCACCATCAGTAGTCTGTCGTAGCCTCACAGTGCCAATATCTCATCGATGTGCTGCATCAAATAAAAACAACAAGATAAGTATGGAAAACATAGGCAAAAATAAGAAAAATTAAGCGAAAATACTCACAGAGTCCTCAAGCCACGTGCCCATCGTCAACATCTTCCTAAACTATTCCGGGATAATCCTCTGCTTACACTTTATATGGCCATTACTTCCTGATCCATTGTAATAGGAATAAAGAGTTTTTTCTTTTCCTCTATTGGCCTATACAAATCGACATTTGAGTACAATTTCCCTTGCCACTTCCTCCCGTTTCCTCCAGTTTTCATCCCCGCTTCCTTCGCCTCCCACCTCGCCCTCCTCCATTATCTCCGCCCCACTCCTCCCACAACCTCCTTTATTTTGGTTCTTCCTCCATTTGTTTTCTTAATTTTCTTCTTCTTTACCTGTGTCACACCATGTAAGACGATTTCACTTCAGGGGGATTAATGTTATTAACCACGTTGACAACTTTTATTTGGTTACAACTTACAACTAAAAAAAGCGAAGCCGAAAACTATGGACCTCAAACACACAGTAAGTCACTGTGTGTGACACTGAAAGGCCCATATGGAGAAATATAAGCCGTCCGACTCTACGTCTCTACCTCTAAGTTGAGTAGTTGAACCAGGGTCCGTTAAACCAATAAAAACTAAACACGTGTACTTCATAGGCGGGAATGACGACTCTATCAATCTCAACCCTCAACTCCCACGTTAAACTTAAAAAACTCTCGCTTTCTTTAAAAAATAAAAAATAAAAAAAAAATTATGATAATTTGAATAATTAGAAATAACTGTGGAGAAACGAAAAGAACCTGTTATCGGGATGAATAACTAGAGTTTTGGAGAGATCTCTGAATCCAGTGATAACATTTTGACGACTGAAGTATCGCCTTCGCTGCAGCTGATTCGCAATTAATTCAAATCGGCTTCCTCGCGACGATTTGATCTTATCTCTCAAATCGTCCACTTCGTAATCTACAGAATCCGACGAATCGTCTCTAATAATTTCTGTTCTTATAACATCGCCCATACTCACTTCAATTCAAATTTACAAAACGATGAAATAGAATGGAAGTTGAAGAGAGATCGGACAATCGAGAGAGACGATTGGCAATGAAGTGAAGCTGAGCTTAGAAGTTGTGTTTCCATGTGAATAGGCAATTTATACAGCAACACAGACGCAACAGGATGAGACATATATATTTAATGTGTTGCGATATACACGTAGGCGCATTCTGGGGGAAGAATGAGTTTTATTTTTATTGTTTTGTGTTAAGATGAAGAAGGCTGCTACTTATTTGAACTATAGATTGGATAAGATTACAGTGATGATGAATTAATGGTGGGATGATTAATTATTATTTAAAGTCGAGAAAAATCAGCGGCCGATAGCGTGTCTTTTGCTTACTTAATTAAGATTTATAATGCTATCATATGATTAAATAATTTAGCCTATAATTATATTTAATATTCTACGAAATTTCTAATAATTATTTGATTGCTGTATATGTGTGTATATATATAGACCGTTAAATCATGATTATGTTAAATATTTTTTTTTCTTATCATAAGTTAAAATTGGAAAATAAAATTAATTGGATAATGTACAGAGAAATGAAAAGAAGTTGCAAAGTGGAGTTGAAAAGTGAGAAAATTGTCACATGCTTTGGCAATTGGGATGCTGTGCTCGTGTTGTCCGTGGAAAGATGTGCCACGTTGATAGTTATTTAGACCATCTCTAACCCATTATACCAGTTTGGTGTAAAATTGCATCAAATTGGTGTAAATTTTAGTGTAAAACACTATTTTATCTTCAACCCACAACATTAAATATTACACTAAAAAGAATATTTCTTAGAATATTTTTTATAATATTCTTTTTTTTCTTTTATTATAATAATCAACAATTAATCTATTTCACTCATTATTTTTGTATATATTAATTAAATATTGAGAATGATATTTTTATTAAATAATAATTATTTTAAAAATTATACTAATTTAATAAGCAATTAAGAATTATTAAAAAAAAGAGTTCAACAACAAGGTCAAGGATCTTAAAATAATTGTAGTTCTTTTCAATATTTTGATGATCTTACTGGATCCGGAACTAATTTACCGGAATACTAAATTGTTATTTTAGTTTATGTTGTATTTTCTTTTAATTTTAGTGTTTTTAAATTAGTGTTAATTTTTATTTTGAGTTACTGTAATTTAATATTTGCATTGAATAAAGTTCTATTTTTAATTTTTCATCATTTTTTAAATTATATCATTATTATAAATAATAATCAAATTAAATTAAATACAAATACTCAAATTTGATGTGATTTTTAGTGTAAAATTTAATATTCAAATTAACTTAACAAAATTAAAAAAAAAAATAAAGCAAAAAAAAAAAATATATATATATATTTTTTATTTGCACTACAGTATTGCGCCATTTTGGCATGATGTTTGGCATGGGTTGGAGTACCAACCCACGCCAATTTGGTGTTTTTTACGCCATTTTGGCGTGGGTTGGAGATGCCCTTAGGACTTTCTTGATAAATCCCAATTTTTCTAACAAATTTTATAATTTTATTTTTATTATTCATAAGACTTTTTTTTTTTTTTTTTGTGACCGGGGATATTCGGGCCAATTTATGCGCATTTTAGTTAATCTCCTGGAGCCCTGAAATTGACAACTAGGTGAATCTCAACAATGATCACCCCTATTAATAATTCAAATGGATCAAATTCAGGACCTCTTGAGTAATACGCTCAAGAGTCTTAGTTGACTGTTGGACCACTCAGTGACTCTGTTTTAGAAACTGGACCAGACCAAATAGTCAGACAGGGACCCGACAGCTTCTTCGGTCCGATTCAGGTCTTAGGGGGATTTTTGTAATATTTCAAAATTATAAGGGTTAACTTGTAATTTTATAGGGATGTTTTGGAGATATGTCAAAACTTTAAGGATTAATTGGTAATTTTTTGGTGCATTTTTTAAATAAATAAAAAATTTTAGGGACTAATTTAAACTTTTTTAGGGAAATTTTTGTAATATATTCAAATTAGAAGAATTAATATGTAGTTTTTTAAAATTAAAATTATCGCGGACATCATCTATCCAACCGGTTGGATCGATTGACCCATAACCCGGGCAGCAAAACGGGTTGCCCTCCAGTCTGGGTTTGAAAACAATGCTTAGTGGTGGTTAAAAAAAAAAAATCATGAAACTTTCTGTTATATACTATATTTCTCATTAAATGTTAACTGCACTCTTTCTATGAATTAATTCTGAGAGTTCTTATTATTATTAATAATATTGTTCAAATTTTATCTGAATTAAAAATTTATTAATTAAATTGGTGTTTTACAATTTAACTGAAATCATAGTATTCTTAAGGATATAGACTTTCTATATATTAAAGCTATGCAAGACAAAGTAAATGAATGATTGTATATAAAAAGTTAAACGATTAAATATAGACTGCAATAAATTAATAGATTTAGTTTGTATGTATGATATTAATTTCATATTTCTAGAAAATATGAAAAAAAAAAAAAAAGAATATTAGTAGATATCACTTTGTTCGTATGATCACTAACCAATGCATTTACATCACTTATAAATATTTTATTTATCGTTAATGTAATTGAAAAACTGTAGAACAAAAATATAATAGTCAATGATACCGATAACGGCATAATATTCATGTTACAATTTACAAAAGTTATCAAATGTGAATCACAGAATTAGATGTCAATCAATTACTATTTTACATAATATAAAATTGAGAAGGCAGGTATTAGTTTTGATATTCATGAAAGTTCGAGAAAGTGGGGACTGCGGATGGCATACATAGTAATAATTGAATGTATTGATCTAACAAAGTTGTGGTGATTAATTAATTAACTAATTAATGTGCACGTGAACGATAAATAGATTGATGATGCCTTTGGTGAAGTGTGTAATTAAAAAACTCTTTTAATCTCCTTAAGTTTATTAATTTAATTAAACACCTCTAAAAAAAAGTTTAAAAATTAATTAAAACACTCCCACTCACCTATAGTTGTCAAATTCCAGCAATCACCGTCGGTGGCTGCTGGAATTTGTCACAACGACATAAAAACAATCGAAATTGACCGGTAATTTGCCGATCTAGCATTTTCTGGTCAAATCCATAGTAGATCTGACTAGAAAAGGCCATAGCGACACACGACCGACCAGATTCAACTGGTCTGCGTCGTAATGCTATTTTCCAGCTAAATTCTTGACACTGTAGGTGGATGGGAGTGTTTTTGTCATTTTACAAATTTTTTATATATTAGAATATTTAGTTAAATTAGCAAACCTAAGAGATTTTTTGTTAATTTTTAAATTTTATCTCGTAATATTTATCCTATCTAACTATCTAATATTATTCTCAAAACCCTATACAAAATAACAAACCAAACGACCCTACAATATCCGGAGAGCATTAAATTGGATAGTCTATCTATTTTAATAATGTATTTATTGGTGCATCTGTCACGCTAGATTACTTATACCCCACTGCTGTTCCTGATTTCCTCAACTATGATTGAGACGTTATCCTTAGAATTCACCACACATATAACATATTCTCTATTTTTATTATATTTGGTTATTAATAGCATCATTCAAAATTTGTGTTATATATGATTCTTTTGAAGAAAAGGTTGATATTATTAATTTAATCTGTCCCATATATTAATATTAGATTATTCTTATGATAGGGCAGTCATCTATTTATAAATAGTGTAATCAGTAGCCGACCTAATAATTTATGTGAGAGGGGACACCATACAAATTTTAATATTTAAATAACATTACGTGTTAAAAAATATCATCTTATAAATTTCCTAGAAACATGAATCTTAATTTTTTTTTCCTGGTAATTTTTGATATTTTAATAATTAATTCTAGGAAAATGATACAATTACTGAAAGTAGCGTACTAAATTTATGCACCGAATAATAATAGTAAAAAAACAAAAGTGAAAACTAAATTATAATTATGGATAGGTCCCTTGAAAATCTTTAACAACATTTTATTTAAATTATATTATTAAACTGATAATAGTTTAACAAATTAAAATAGAAAACAAAAGATAAATTTGTTTATGATATAAAAATAAATAATTGAGATATAAGATAATACAATATTTTCAAACATGTAATAAGGGAATGTAATTGATTATGAAATTAATGGGTTTCGTTACGCCCCCTTCTCATGTATGTAGGTCCGCCACCACGCTGAGCGTAATCTTATAATAAAATGTAGGTTTAAGTGTTGTGTGTATTAATTATAAGCAGTCAATAACTATATGCAGCATATGTGGTAGCTCTATAGTCTATACAATTAAAAGTTGAGGTTGGCCTAAGGGTGGAGGCATTATTTTCATAAGAAATGTAAGGATAGTGGAATTTAGTAGGTACATAACATTAAACATTGCATGCATGATGCAAGGTCGGTTGTTGAATTAGAAAATTCCTTAATCCTTACTTAGAGGGTGTTTGTTTAAGCTTACAAACTAGTTTATAAATTCTAAAATTAAGCTAACTTGTTTGTTTATAACTTTTTTGAGTTTATAAGTTTAAGCTAGTTTAATCAAGTATATTACTGCATTATCTTTGTTTAATTTTAAAATTTCATAGTATATCATTGTTTAATGTAATACGCTTTTTAGTCATTTTATAATAAAATGTACTTATAAGCCATATTTTACCAAACACGTTAACTACTTATCAATTACTTATAAGTACTTTAACCAAACACGTAATTACTTAAAATTTTAAATACAGCTTATAAATACTTATTGTTGATAAGGTCAAACAAACACCCTCTTAATTATATGTTATACTATTAGTGATAGTGACCCAGAGCCAAAACACCCAACTGGATCACACTTGGAATGTTGAGACTTGAGATAAGAGATCATTGATCACCCAGTTTAAAGCAATATATATAAGTACAAACCACAACCACACAATAACTTGCTTATGTCCTAACCCACTCAAGTGAGTCATTTATCAATTGCTGCACTGCAAAGGTTTTGAATATGTATAATCCAAACACAAACTCGTGGCTATAAACCATGACAAATAAAATAATGTAACACAAACTTTTCTTATCAGTATATATGGAGAATTAGGTTATCTACGCACTAATCTGTAATTGACATTATTAACAATATGTCATTGGTTTTTATATTATACCATTATCTTTAGCTAAAATATTTAGCTTTCTTAATTAATCTGCTTTGTAACCTTGTCAAATGCACCTGTCACTTTGACTCTCCCACCAACCAAAATCCAAAATTAATCTCAAATCTGCCAAAGTTAGACTTAATAATCATAGGATTAGCTCCTATTTATTATTACCTTTTTCTTCCTGATTTAAGACCCCAAATCTATTTTTTACTTTTTATTTTACAATCATGACATAATTGATAGTAACTCCATAGACGTAATTCTATCTGTATGCGTGTAGGATCAAGTTGTATTGTTAGTAGTATTATCTTATGTTTAGTATGTTCATGTTAGCATTATGATATTTAAATCTCAATTAATATTGAAAGTAGCCCGGCTTAATTAGGGTTTTTATTTGCACCATTTTCCTTCAATTTCAAACTTAATTAGAGTTTTTTATTATATCATTCTCCTAAATTTCAAACTTAATTAAGGTTTCATTTACATTGATTTTACCCAATTTCAAACTTAATTAGGCTTTTGTTTATTCCCCTTTTTCTCAATTTCAAACTTGAAACTTACTTTTTTCTTCTTCAAGTTCAAATTCATCCAATTGTGTGACTACTTTTTCCATGGCTTTAATCATATATTTCCATCAAATAAAAAAAAAAAAATGTTTCAATTATATAGAAAATTTAGATTTAAGGTTTATGTAAGAATTAAAGGTTAAAAATTAAAACAAAAAAATATGAAATAGACAACGAGAGTATTTAGAAATTATCATGTCATTAAGGTAAAACTTATCGAAACATAATCCAAGGGATTGACCTGATAGTCAAAGAGGTGTGTTCCCTTCTTTGACTTTTTGGGTTCAAATCTTGCAGCCACTTACTTCAATGTATAATTGTGTCTTATCCGGTTCATTGGGTTTGTAGGGTATTCAATGAACCATAGAGATTAGTTGAAGTACGCGTAAACTGGCTCAAACAGTACCAAAAAAAAAAAAAAAAAAAAAAACTTGTCGAAACATAATACATTTAAAACAGGAGGATACTAATCAGTTTGATAAGAGGCTAGAATCACTTCCCCTAAAATATATGATCAACGGTCTAGAATGAATTAAAATAATATTGAAAATGGGTTGGATTGGAGATTTGGGCCACTTGTGAAGTCTACCCAACGGGAACAAAGCCCAAATATGTTAATATGAGTGAACAAGTGGTAGGACACGTGGCATACAGGAAGATAAATGTAATTAATATCTTCCAATTTAAGAGAATCCCTGTAGCATGAGCATCTGCCCAGGTCATTGTTTCCCACAAGCAATGGCTATTCAAATTGCTTTAGGCCATTTATGATTTTTTAATATATTAATTAACTACTTAAACATTGTTTAGATAATTGGCTAATTAAGAGCAAAGTTTAATGAAAATTATTTAGTATTTAAAAACCAATCAAAATTATTATTTGTTAAGCATTATGATAAACAATATTAATGATTACATATCTATAAAAGTGTCTATTTATGTAATAAATATTCAATTAATTAAACTAATTATATTATTTTAGTAGTTATTGAAATATCTTAGTGCTACTTTAATATTATTGTAACTTCAAAAATAACCGGTGTGAGTTATGTTGAAGAAATATCAATAGTAACAGACGTCAATTGAGTATAATATTTGCTGGATATATATTAAAGTACTTCATACAATAACAAATTAAGGGTTGAGTAGGGGCTCATGCTTACATATTATGATTATCAAACTAATTTTTTCACTCTTTTGACCTAATTTATCTTAAACTATTCAAATAGTAGTATGAATTATTTAATTATTTTTGAAATTATAAATAATATATTTTGGTTTATTTTCATTTACTAAGATCTAAGCACAAAGTAAAGATTTGGGATTAATGGATTAATAATAATTTTGTTGCACATATATTAATTTGAAAGTATTTTTTTCTAGTAAAAAGCTTTTTGGGAAAAAAAAAAAAAAAAAAAACTTGAAAATATTAGGATAAACATATGTCACATGATATCTAGTATTCTTTAAATAACACTGTAATTACTATTTTTAAATTCTAAATTAATTTTTGTCATCAATAACACACATAAAAATAAATAATTTTATCTATGAAGATTTTATTAACAAATTTTCATGGATGATGATAATTGAAATTTTTTTCTTATGACTTGTCTCCACTTGGACAAAATTTTGGCTACGTCACTAACCATAACGCTAAAGATCATACTATATCAATTTTATACAATAATGAACATAATAATTAAACATACGGTAATATAAAATAAAATTGATAACCAACTATTATCATATTATCCCAATTGAACATTTCATAAACATGAACTTTTTAATAATATGTATTATATATAAGCAAAATTAATAACCTTATAAATTAGTATAACCCAAGTGTCCAATTCCTAATGTTTGTAAGAATATACAAAAAATCAATCTCGTTATATTCACTATTTCATTTATTTTCGATCATAGACCTTTGTGCTTAATCTAGCCATCATTAATAATAAGAACTTTTCACAAACATGAACCTTTTATTGATATGAAAAAAATCATATTTACGGCCATAGTTCTGGCTATTGTTTGTTGACAATGACCAGAAGCCGTAAGCGTTGTTCTGGCATCGATGGTCGATGGTAGTGGCTAGATTCGATAACCAGTCTTTGATAATTTTGTTCAAGTTCAAGGGTATTTATGTTCTAAAAATTTTGTATATAAAGATAAAATAGTCTATGAATATATTTGTAAATTGTTTTCAAAATAGGAGTAGTATTGTCTAAAAATTTTAATAAGGATGAGTAAACTTGTAACAAAAATATAAAATACATAAGAAAATGATAGTATTCTGATTATCTCTTATACAATCAATAGTAATTATTATTAATTTAAAAAAATTATTGAAATATGATATTACTTAATAACCAAACATGATAATCTAAATAATATAAATCGGTATTGCATAGTAACGAGATAACCCCAACCAAACAAGTGAACAACACCTCCTGGAGGGTTTATTGAAATAACCCTTTAAATTTAATAGTGTTTTTTTATTGAGGGATTTTAACGGAATGGTATTAAAGGTTCCTCTGTACTTATATCATGAAACTTACAGGATTCAGATGTAATTATCTCACAATGCGCACTTGAACTTTTGGAATCTACGGGTTTAAGGTTTTTCTGAAGTAAAATTCAAACAGAACCCGCGCCGGGCTCAATCCAGGTGCGTTCGGGAGGGTAGAAAGAGAAGGGAAAATGGAGGAGAAAGTGAAGTGCTTAGCATTGGTAGGAGCTGGGGCTCTTTTGGGATCCGTTTCAACCGTCTTTCTGTATAAAATTCTTTCAAGGTAAAACTAATTTCTTTATATTTTCATTGCTAAATTGATTGATTATCATGTAGTTTATTAATCTCTTTTATAATTAGAATAGACTGTAAAGTGTGATTTTTGATTGCAGAAATATGGTGCACTCAAGCTCTGAAAAAGCTGTTGAATTGAATGGTAATTTCTTAAGTCTTAAATTATTGCTATTCTTCTTGTTTAACTATACAACGACAAGTGAGATTACTGTTTTTTCTTCCCTCAACTATCCGTTTGGGTATTGTTGTGCAGAATCGTTTTTGGAAAAATTGTTCCATGAAATGAAAAAAAGGAAAAACAAAATATTAAGAAGGTGCCTGATAGGATAATTCGAAAACAATACTTTGAGAACAAAAACAATGATAGTACTTTCGGTGTTTGTGATTTGGAGCAACAGAAGATAATTTTTTGTTTTTGTGTGTTTTTAGAATCATATTTTTGAAGACACTGAAAACATCTAATGCCAGCATTATTATTATTATTATTATTATTTTTATTTAAATATGTTTGTGGATTTCAAAAATATGAAGCTTTTTGTGGATAGGTAATTGATGGCATCTCAAACTCTTAACCTGAATGTTTATTCTATTCTTCTAAAGATAGCTTTTAGCAGGTAAAGAACTTGTATCTAATACACCAATTGACTGTTGCACGATGAAGGGTGGAATGCCGAGTTTAGATCTTCTTAAAGATGAAATAGTTTCTGAACAACTGACCAGGTGCTTTTTATTTCTTTTCTTAATTATGGTTGTCTCTGCCGTTTTGTTAGTGTCAAACCTACTAAAAATGACACTAAAGATGAATTTATTTTAAGTATAAGAATGCAATCAAAACTGCTTTATTAGTTGCTGGAGACATCTCACTTTTAGCCTCTATATCTGGGTTTTGGTACCAACTTTGGTTTTCCATGGAAACGAAATAGTTATTGGATAAGATTAGATAATTTTATTTAATGCTTAATTACCCAGCTATTCTTGATGGGAAACTGGAAGGATATAAATAAGAAGCATGGAGGAAATCTGGTAATAGTGGAGATACGGCAAATTCAAAAGAATTAGGGAAGAAACAGAGAAACTTGTGGAGATAGCCAATATTCATTGAGTGATGCTATGGGTACTAATGGATGAGTACTAATATGTGTACTAACAAAAGCATAGTACCCGTACTATGTGCATAGTATGGGTACTATGCTTTAGTTAGTACACATATTAGTACTCATCCATTAGTACCCAAAGTATTATTGATATTCATTAATCTGTTCATATTTCAAGTCCGAAAAGAAAACAACTAAAACGTTTATATATAGAGGCCATGACCTTATTGTAACAAACTTTAGCAGTAAAATAAAACTAAATAAACTTTAATGGACTTAGCTAAGCAAAATACTTGATGAACTCTATACCATGCCTATAATTTCATACGTCAATTCTTCTAATGATATCAAAAGAAATTGATATGCCACCATTGAATATTCAGGAGTTTAGTTTTAGGTTCTTGTGTGTGTTAGACATTAAAATGTTTGTGTGAACCTAGTTTCACATTTCTTCAATACTGAAGAAATTGGTATGTGAATAAAATCTTTAGAAATTTTTGTCAGAGACCTGAGAAATTTCTGCTTTTATTATTATGTAGTTCATACTTTTGAAAGTTCTCTACGCAGACAAATTTTATGTTGCTTGAATTTGGCTTGAAAGATCCTTTTGAAACTGATGTAATTTTAATTCCAAGCTAGTATTTTTAGCATGATAGTAAGTTGTTATTATTTTTTCAATATTAGGAATATTCAATTCTTTGGCCTTGAGTCTCAACAGAAAGTGACTGGATCATATGTTGTTGTCATTGGTCTTGGAGGGGTTGGGAGTCATGCTGCTTCTATGCTTTTGAGATCAGGAGTGGGCAGGCTCCTCTTGGTGGATTTTGATCAGGTATTTTCTCCGTAAGCTTTTCTTTTTCCAGTTCATTGTGCTGGTAATTTTCTGGTATCCTCCAAGTAGTTGATAACTGAACATAGTATCAGCTTTGACAACCATATTTTCTCGGAGTTTCATCTCACTTGTAGAGGTTGTTAATCCAATGATCCCGTTGCTGATAATATATGTATTTACTGAGGAGTTAACTTTTTAGGTTTGCTGTCACCACTGCTTTCTCATGCATTAAGTTCTCCAGTAAGATTTATAGACATCAGTCATCATAATGTTACATGTTTTTCTTTTGTTTAATGGCCATTCATCCTGTTCTTATCATTTGATGCAAGCTTCAAGCAGCATATTATTGTTATGAAAATGCTTTTATTCTTGTCAGTAACACAAATAATCAGTAGCTCCAGGGGGTGAAGTTGAGTATCCATATAGTGTTTATGCTATGGCATTCAGTTGGTGGCTTTCTGCCCTTCTCCATTGAATCTGTCGAATACTTCTTCACATGGTCAATAGAATTTGATGACTAGTGATGTTTAAATTTTCTTGTCATATTTATTTTTAAGAATCAGAGTTTGAGAAAATTGTCTTGGGTTGCAACTTGCGAATCTGATGTCTGAATAGAGCTACATGTCTTCTTTCTTGTCTTATGCTTCAAATACTTGTAATGCATGACCTTTCAAATTGAAGATATGCGTTATTCCGTTTGTTAGGTTTTATGAGACTGTTGATCCTTCTAGATTTTTCTTTTTTTTTTTTTAAAGGTTCTTGGCTGTTTAACAGCTCAAAGATTTGCCCTTGTATGTAATTGTTGCAATCTGGTCATTGAGTTAAGTGTCATTCTTGTGTGGATGATGGTGTCAGTTATCAGAGTCAAAATGTGATTTGGTTTGATTTGCAATACAGATTGCAGCTTTGATGGTCATGCTGTAGGATTATAAGGCTTCAAAAAGTCAATTAAAGCCTCCAGTTAAAGTAGTGAGTGACGTCAATGAAAATTGATGCCCTTTGAGTGGACATGTTCATACTAGAAGAGATGTGATCTTGACTTTACATTAATTCAATAAAACTTTCAATTCTTAAAACTCTTAAAAAGGTGATTGGAAGCAGCTCAAAAAGGGAAAGAGCTTGATTTTCTCATCTACTTTGTGATTGTGAATAAAAATTTTCATGATCCTTCTGGGGAGTACAATGAGGGAGATGTCTCATATTGGCTTATTGTTTATCTGGAAAAATAATATTGTGCTTTTATATATTATTATTCTATTATATTTTTGGGAATTTTGTGATAATAAAATAGAATAGATATATGGTCCAATTTCTTGGAAAATTGAACTCTCTGACCCTATCTCAAATTATTCGTCAATTGCTTTTTCTTTTCTTAGTTATATGAAAATAACAATATTAATTTAAACCGTTTGGGATGCCAATTTTGGCTATAACTTAATAACTGGAATAACTTTAACTAGCCTGGCAGGCAGATCAAAAAATTTGATAATGGGTGGGGTTATATATTTATGATATTCATATGTTAGATATGGTAGAGAAAAAGAAGAAGAAGAATTAAAGTTTACTGAAGAAATGACATGCTTAAGATGGTGTATAGAGTAACTGTATTTTAGAAAAATTATGCTGCTTTTATCTCATGTGCTTAATACTGTTGAAATGTAAAATAGGAAATAGAATTATTCTTTTTGTAATATAGGAAATAGAATTATTCTCATTGTAATATAGGAAATAGAATTATAATAGGAATAGGAAATAGAATTATAATAGGAATGTAACAATTTACTTCCTAGATTACTTCCTAGATTAGTTTTTTGTTTTTGCTATAACTTCATGTACATCTTATTGAAATACAAGAAAAATATTTCTCCACATGGTATCAGAGCTTGGTATCTGAAATTTCAAAAATTTTCTCCCTTCTCGGATTTTTTTTTTCGGCAATTGTTTCTCTGGCGACTGTTCTCCGGCAACGATCAGAATCTGGTCCAATCACACCGGACTGATTGTCTTCTCCTCGTCGTCCAACCCGAGTGGTTTCGTCGTCGGCCGCCACTGCACGCGCCCTCACGAGCCGATCGTTTTTCCAGCAGCCCTCCTCTGTTCAGTTTTTCCGGCAAGCGTAAGTTTCTGTGTTTCCGTCAGTTTCAAGACTTCAGGATTCTTCAAAAACAGCCTCTCCTTCGAATCTAAGTGGTTTTTCTTTTGTATCTCTTCCTCCCATCACCACTGAGCGATTAATGGGACGCTACTTATTCATCATGGGCTGCCTCTGTCGATATGGTGTATGGGTACAGGTCTGGAGGATCACTTGACCACAAAGCTGTTGATATTACGTCAGTAAGTCTTCCTGGACTAAAAGTGATGCTATGCTGTGTAGTATGTTATGGCAAACTATTGATCCCATTTCACCCTATTTATAAATCTTACCGCTTTGTGTGTTGATATTTGGAGTCAGACTAAACTTCTCTATACACATGACATTCAACGTTTATATCTGTTGTGTCCAACTTAGTTCATCTCAAAACAACAGGATATGAATATGTCGTTTCCTTGGTAAGACGGCTTCCCTTAAGACAGAATTCAATCTGCTGTTACCAGCTGGTAATTTGCGGCAGAAGATTTGGCTCAACGGGACAAGTTCTTTATGGTCCTGACACTTGCAGCTCGTCGTCCGACTTACACCTGTTCGAGATCAAATTCTTTCTGGATTCACCGTGCCTTTCCTTGACGAAGTGTTTGCCAGATTACTTCGGGTTTCCTCCCCTAATACTATACCTTCCCAGGTGACTCTTAGTCCTTGTTTCTCAGTCCAAACTTTTCGAGAACAAGGTGATCGAAGTGGCAGAGGAAATCGGCCCAAGTGTAGTTACTGTCATCGGTGGGGGCATACTAGAGAGAAATGTTTTAAGTTACATGGTCGACTACCCGAGCTGCTAATATTACTCAGGCTGATCACTCTGATCTTCATTCTGAGTCCTCTACAGTGATCTCAGCCCTCCTAACTCTCACAGGTACTGATTATGATGAATACTTACAGGATCAGGCCAGTAAGCAGTTCTCATCCATTGCCTCCGTCGCTCAAACGGGTATTCAGTTGCTGCCTTTCCAGTCTTCCGCTTTAGGACCTTGGGTCCTAGATTAGGTGCCTCGGATCATATTTCTGGTAACCCTCATTTACTTACTCAGATTACAAATACGTATCTTATCTCCTGTTACTTTAGCCAATGGTCTAAAGCCGATGTTCAAGCTATTTGATGTGCAAAACCCCCCTCCTTAGCATTAGACTTTGTGCTTTATATTCCCAAATGTCCATAATCTCGTGTCTGTTAGTAAACTTACCGCTCCTTAATTGCTCTATTCGTTTTGATACTGACTCTGTGTTATACAGGATCGCGACACGGGACGGATGATTGGCACAGGACGTGAGTCACAGGGTCTCTATCATCTCCATATCCCATCTAAGCGTATTGTCTCGAGTCTCTGGATCTCCTTCATAATCGTTTGGGCCTCCTAGTCTTTCCCAACTTCGGAAAATGATCCCAGGTCTATCTAAATCGTCCTTGAGTTGTGAGTGTGTCAGTGGAAAGCATACTCGTATCTTTTCCAAAGCATGTCAATAAAGGGCTGCGTCCCCTTTGAGTTAGTGCATTCAGATGTGTGGGGTCCTTGTCGTGTTAACTACTTGGGATTTAAATATTTTGTTACATTTATGATGACTATTCCCGTTGCACTTGGTTATTCTTATGCGCTCTCGTTCTGAATTATTTTCCATATTTTCATCATTTTGTGCTGAAATAAGACTCAAACATAATACTACCATTCGTATATTACGAAGTGATAATGTCGTGAATTTTCTGATTCCTTACTAAATTCATGACATTCAGGGGATTCTTCATCAGTCTTTTGTGTTTATAGTCCCAACAGAATGGCATTGCTGAGCGTAAAAATAGACACCTCATTGAAACTGCTCGCACTCTTCTTTACATAGCCATGTCCCTTTCCGGTTTTGGGCTGATGCGGTTCTAACGCCTGTTACTAATAAATCGCATGCCTCTTTATTTTACAAGACCGGGTTTCCACACTCCATATTTCCCTGATACTCCATTATTTCTCTTCCCGCGTGTCTTTGGGAGCACGTTTTGTTCACATTTTCCCTCTGGTCAGGATAAACTGTCAGCCAAGTCTCGAAATGTATTTTTTAGGGATTCACGTTTCAGAAGGGCTACAAGTGTATTCTGCCAAACCTTGTTACTTCATCTCTGCTGATGTACGTTCTTTGAGTCTTCTCCATTTTTTCCTCATCCTCCAGTGGAGTCTGATCCGGTGTAGATGTTCTACCTATTCCATACGTTGCTTTCCCACCTTCGTCTGTTTCGATACCTAGCTCCTACTAATACCACTCTTCCTGTCGACAATAGTTTTTGTTCCTTTACAGGTGATCCTGATGTTCCCGCTGCCGTTCCTGAGATCCCTGTCCTGCAGGTCCTGTGCTCGATTCCTCCAATGCCACGGTCCTGTCTCCAGCTGATCAGTTTCCCATTGCTATTCGTAAAGGTATGTGGGTCTACACGCAAACCTCATCCCATCTACAATTTTTTGAGTTCATCAGTTTATGTCCTTCATATTATGCCTTTGTCTCCACCCTTCTTCTGTTTCTGTTCCTTGAAAGTTCATGAGGCACTTTCTCACCCGGGTGGCGTCAGACAATGGTTGAAGAAATGTCTGCTTTGCATCATAATCATACTTGGGAGTTAATTCCTTACCTCGGGCCATTGATTGTTGGTTGTCGATGGATTTACACTATAAAGGTTGGTCCAGATGGTAAGGTTGATCGGCTGAAAGCCCGTTTTTGTGGCCAAGGGATACACTCAGATCTATGGGACAGATTATTTGGCACTTTTTCTCCTGTTGCTAAGATGTCTTCTGTCCGGTTGTTCTTTTGTATGGCTGCCATTCAAAACTGGCCTATGCATCAATTGGATATAAGAATGCTTTTCTCATGGTGAACTTCAGGAAGATATTTATATGGAGCAACCTCCTGGTTTGTTGCCAGGGGGAGTTGGTTTGGTATGTAAACGTCGGTTCTCTATATGGTCTAAAACAGTCTCCTCGTGCTTGGTTGGATGATTTAGCACAGTTATCCAAGAGTTTGATATGATCGATGTGAGTCTGATCACTCTGTTTTCTATAGACATACATCATCAGGCAGTGTATCTATTTGGTTGTCTATGTCGATGATATTGTATACAGGAAGTGATCAAGATGGCCTTGGACAGTGAAGCAACACTTGTTCAAACACTTTCAGACGAAAGACTTAGGGCTAATCAGATATTCTTGGCATAGAAGTCGTCAGTTTAAATCTGGTATTGTTATTTCTCAGAGGAAGTATGTACTGGATATTCTAGAGGAAATAGGGATGTCAGATTGCAGACCATAGACTCTCCTATGGATCCTAATTAAAATTTTACCTGGACAGGGGGAGCCTCTTACGATCCTGGAAGGTATCGAAGACTTGTTGGAAAACTTAACTATCTACTATCACACGACCGGATATTTCCTTTTCTGTCAGCGTTGTGAGTCAGTTCCTTCAAAACTCCGTGTGATAGTCATTGGGATGCAGTTGTTCCGGATTTTAAGGTTATCAAGGGAGCACCAGGTAGAGGCTTACTGTATGAAAATAAGGGCCATTCGCATATTGTCGGATATTCAGATGCTGATTGGGCAGGTTCTCCATCTGATAGACGTTTTACCTCAGGATTTTGTGTATTGTTGGAGAAAACCTAGTTTCATGGAAAAGTAAGAAAACAAGCGGTTGTTGCAAGATCAAGTGCTGAAGCAGAGTATCGTGCAATGGCCTTAGCCACTTGTGAGCTGGTTGGTTAAACAAATAATTCAAGAGTTGAGATTTGTCGAAGTATCACAAATGAAGTTACTTTGTGATAATCAGGCTGCCCTTCATATGCTTCAAATCCAGTGTTTCATGAGGGACTAAACCATAGAAATTGATTGTCACTTTGTTCGAGAGGAAAGTTCTATCAGGGTGTATTGCAACTATTGTTAGTTTCCAACGACCAGTTAGCAGACACCTCACTAAATCTCTCAAAGGTTCTCGTGTGACTTTTTGTAACAAGCTTGGTGCATATGATTTATAGCTCCAGCTTGAGGGGGAGTGTTGAAATGTAAAATAGAAATAGAATCCTTGTATATAGGATAGAATTATTTCTTCTCATTGTAATAATGAAATAGAATTATAATAGGAATAGGAAATAGAATTATAATAGGAATGTAACAATTTACTTCCTAGATTACTTCCTAGATTAGTTTTTTGTTTTTGCTATAAATTCATTGACATTCATTATGAAATACAAGAAAAATATTCTACAAATACTAAGGAAGAAAAAAGAATTAGAGTTTATGTGGAAGTAACATGTTAAGATGGTGTAAAGGTAACTGTATTTTAGAGAATTATACTTGTTTTTATCGTCTTAATATTAATTTACATTCTGGTAATTTAGTTGTATATTTTTCATCAGAAGTAGGTTTTTAGTATATAATTGGGGTTTACCCTTTGAAGATCTCTCTTTGCAGTTTAATTAAATTCTAAAAAATTTTGTTGTAGATTGTTGTAGATAATCATGCAAAATCTTACAGAATTGCATGATTAGTGAATAAATCTATAATAGGATATTAGGATTGTAATCAGGACATAATAGGAACAAAATCTGTAAAATAGGAAGTTAGTTTTTATCCAGATTAGATTATTTATTTCCTAGATTAGTTCTTTATTTTTTCTATATATTGATGTAATTTGCCAATGCAATACATAAGAAATTACAATAAGTTCTCTGTTTGTAACATGGTATCAGAGCAATACAAGCAATTCTAGGTTGTGTTTTTTTTTTCAGTTTGTTTTTTTTTCTTTTTGCCCAAGTGAGCATTTTTCGTGAGTCACCTGGAGAGTGGCCATTTTTTCTCAGCGACTGCTATGAAGTTCCTCAGTTTCTCAGCCAGGTCAGAACAGTTTTGTTGATTTCTGTTGATATCAGTTTTGTTCTGTTGATATAGAGTTCGTTTGTTGAAGAGTTTTGTTGGCTATTTCGTTTCTTACATGACTGATAAGTCTATAATTGATATGGTTCCTGTAAGTCAAAAATTACGGAGCATAAGTTTAATGGGTCTGATAAAATTTTGATTGGAGTAAGACAATCGTCTTTATCTGCGAAGCATTGGGTAAAAATGATCATCTCACCAAAGATTCATTGAAGACGATTCAAAACAAACTGGTTGAGAGAGGATGCCCGGTTGTTCTTGCAAATACGGAACTCCATCAACAGTGAGGTACTTGGTTTAATTAATCATTGTGAATATGTGAAGGAATTGATGGACTATCTAGATTTTTTGTATTCTGGGAAATGGAATGTTCTCGTATTTTGATGTATGCAAAGCTTTTTATCGAGCTGAGAAACAAGATAGTCTCTTACGGCCTATTTTATGGATTTTAAAAAGACATATGAAGAACTTAACATTCTTCTACCGGTGAGTGCTGATGTGAAAGTTCAACAAGCTCAACGAGAGAAAATGGCGATTATGAGTTTCCTAGCTGGACTCCCTTCTGAGTATGAATCTGCTAAATCTCAGGTTCTTGCTAGTTTGAGATCACCTCCCTCCAAGACATATTTACTACGGTTTTCGTACAGAAAGCACTCCATCTGTTCAATCAAGTAGTGTTCTTGTAAGTCAGAATCATGACACTGGGCGTTCTATAACAGGAGCAATAATAGAGGAGGGGGTTCGAATTATCGTGAGAATCGGAGTCAGGAGTCAGGAGGGTGTGTGCTACTATTGTCATGAACCCGGTCATACAAAGCGCACGTGTAGAAAGTTGCAAAATAGACCCAGAAACCTCAGTCAGCTCATGTTCCGCTACTGATACTTCTGAGAAGAGGTTATGATTTCAGCTTATGGGTTTGCCAAGTTTTCTCAGTATCAAGAATCATTGAAGTCCTCATCTACTTCCATCACTGCTCTCGCGAGTCAGGTAAACCAAACACATGTCTTATTTCTACTCCAAATGGGTCATTGATTCTGGTGCCACAGATCATATGACAGGTAATCCTAGTCTCTTTTCATCATATCAGTCACATAATTCCTGTCTAATGTTACTTTAGCTGAGGGTCAACTTCTTGTGTTCTTGGGTCTAGGTCTGTTACCCCTACTCGTTAATTTCCCTATCCTCTGTATTGAGTCTACCACAGTTCGCTTTAATTTAATTTCTGTGAGTAAACTCACTCGCGCTCTTAAATGTTGCATCTCATTTTTCCTGATCATTGCCGTTTCAGGATCTTACGACGAGGCAGATTATTGGTAAAGGACATGAATCTGGAGGGCTTTACACTTGACACACAGGTGCCCAGAACCAGTGCATGTTCCAGTATCGACCCCTTTGAGGAGCATTGTCGTAGGACATCCTTCTTTGCCATTGTTAAAGAAACTATGTCCTCAGTTTAATAAATTATCTTCGTTAGATTGTGAGTCATGTCAATTTGCCACACCCACCGTCTTTCTTCAAGTCCAGAGTCATAAAAGGCTAGTGCCTTTTGAATTAGTTCATTCAGATGTTTGGGGTCCGTGTCTATTGTGTCTAAAACCTGGATTTAAATATTTTGTTACCTTTGTTGATGACAACTCTGTGTAACTTGGCTTTATTTAATGAGATCGTTCTGAGTTGTTTTCTCATTTTTGTGCCTTTGTGCTGAAGTTAAAACTCAATTAATGCTTTTGTCCAGACATTAAGAAACGATAATGCCAAAGAGTATTTCTCGAGTTCTTTTCAGTCTTATATGCGCCAGCATGACATTCTTATCAATCCTCTTGTGTTGACACACATCCCAAAATGGAGTAGCCGAGAGGAAAAAGGCACCTTCTTGAAAACGCTCGAGCCATTATTTCAAATGCAAGTTCCTAAACAGTTTTGGGCCGATGCAGTTTCCACGACCTGTTTTCTAATTAACCGCATGCCTTCCTCTATTTTGAATGGTTCCACTCTTACAGTGTTCTCTTCCCGTAATCTTTGTTTCTATTGCCCCAAAGATATTTGGTAGTACTTGTTTTGTTGTGATGTTCGACCCCAAGTAACCAAGTTAGATCCCAAATCTCTTAAATTGGTTTTCTAGGTTACCTCTGTCTTCAGAAGGGATATCGATGTTATTGTCCTGGTCTTATAGATATCAGGTGTCACCTGATGTTACTTTCTAGAAAACACCCCTTTTTTTTCCCACTTCGTTCTACCTATACAGCAGGGGGAGGACGATGACTTACTAATCTATACTGTCACGTTCACACCTGAGTCTTCCCACATACGTTCCTCCTCCGGCACCACACTTGTTCGTCACTACCTCCAATTCGATTGTCTATTCTCGTCGACAGGAACCTCTTGTACCAGTCCTTTTGTCGTTAGACCCAGTCCCAGTGATCCGGCTCCTGTGTTCCTGTCAAGAAGACACTCAGACTTCATGTCTACCCAAGACTCTTCGTCGTTGGATCCAACCTTGAGTGATCTTGATCTTCCTTGCTTCGGAAAGGTAAACGTCAGTGTACTTATCCTATATCTTCATTTGTTCTTATGATCACCTATCATCTTCTTCTGTTCTTTTGTGGCATCACTAGACTCTGTCCCCTTCCTGCAACTGTCCATGAAGCCTTATCTCATTCTGGTTGGCGTGATGCTATAATAGAAGAGATGACTGCTTTAGATGTTAATGGTACTTGGAATGGGGTACCTACTGGAAAGAAGCCTATTGGATGCAATGGGTGTGTGGTTAAAGGAAATCCTGATGGGTCAGTGGCCGGCTAAAGCTCGTCTTGTAGCTAAAGGCTATGCTCAAACTTATGGAGTGGATTATTCTGACACTTTTTTCCCTGTGGCTAAATTGACTTCTGTTCGCTTATTTATCTCTATGGCGGCTACTCATTCTGGCCATATACATCAGTTAGACATAAAAAATGCTTTTTTACATGGTGACTTTCAGGAAGAAGTCTATTGGAGCAAACACTGGATTTGTTGCTCAGGGGGAGTATGGGAAAGTTTGTCACTTCGCAAATCGTTGTATGGTTTGAAACAGAGTCCACGTGCTGGTTTTGAAAAGTTCGTGAGGTAGTTGCAAAGTTGGAATGACAAAGAGCAAGTCTGATCACTCAGTCTTTTACAAACAATCGGCAGTTGGCATTATTCTTTGTTGTATATGTTGACGACATTATCATATTGGAGTGACACTACAGGGATTGCATTACTTAAGTCATTTCTTCACACTCAGTTTCTACAAAAGATTTAGGAGTGTTGAAGTATTTCTTAGGGTTGAGGTAACAAGGAGCAAGAAAGGCATCTTCTCTCTCAGAGGAAATAGTACTTGACTTATAACTGAGACAGGAAAATTGAGTGCTAAGCCATGTAGTACGCCAATGTTTCCTAATTTGCAACTTACCAAAGATGGTGAACTATTTGAAGATCCTGAGAGGTATAGAAGACTGGTTGGAAAGTTGAACTATCTAACAGTCACTCGTCCTGATATTCGTACTCGTTAGTGTAGTAAGTCAATTCATGTCTTTCCTACTGTTGATCATTGGGCAGCGTTAGAACATTTCTGTGTTATCTAAAAGGAGCTCCAGGACGTGGTATTTTGTACGGAAATCATGGACACTAATAATATTGAGTGCTTCTCTGATGCAAATTGGACGGGTTCCAGATAGATAGGAGATCCACTACGGCTACTGTGTTTTTATTGGTGGAAATTTGGTCTCATGGAAAAGTAAGAAGCAAACTGTTGTGTCCCGATCTAGTGCAGAATCGGAATATAGGGCTATGTCCAGTCTGTGTGTGAAGTAATAGGGATATATCAGTTTTTGACTGAAGTTGGTCTTATGGCCTCTTTGCCAGCAAAATTGTGGTGTGATAACCAAGCCGCTCTGCATATGCTTCTAATCCCGTATTTCATGAACGAATTAAGCACATTGAAATTGACTGTCATTTCATTCGTGAGAAAATACAGCAAGGTTTAATTTCTACAGGATATGTGAAGACTGGAGAGCAACTAGGAGATGTTTTCACTAAAGCTTTGAAGGGTTCGAATTGATTATATTTGTAACAGCTGGGCATAATTAACATCTATGCTCCATCTGAGGGGGAGTGTTGTAGATGTTGTAGTAATTATGCAAAATTTTACAGATATTGCATGATTAAGTGAATAAATCTATAATAGGATATTAGGATTGTAATCAGTACATAATAGGAACAAATCTGTAAAATAGGAAGTTAGATTTTTTATTTCCGATTAGATTATTTATTTCCTAGATTAGTTCTTTATTTTTCTATATATTGATGTATAATTTGTCAATGCAATACATAAGAAAATTACAATCAGTTCTCTGCTTGTAACAAATTTAAACAAATGAATTTAGACAGTAGAAGTGAAATGCTTAAGATGGGTGTAGAGACTAACAGCATTTTAGTAAAATTATGCTTCTTTTATTCTTCTCGCATACAATTTATATTTGGGTGATTTAGTTGTATAATTTTTCTTTAAGTGAGTTTTTTGGAGTATTATTGGGGGTTACCCTTTGATAATCACTTTTTGCAGTTCAATTATATCTGAAATTTAGACATAAATGAAGTTGGGCATATAATACTGTATGCTTTTATGAAAATGAAGCCGATATATGTACTATGAAGGTTGTCAATACTCTTTGACATGCCAACAAAGGTAATTTAATGCATTTGAGTGCTTTTAGTATGGCATTACTGATATTGGATCGCTCTATCATATGAGTTTTTTCATCATCTAGGAGTAGTTGTTTATTTGGATACTGTATGTTACAAGTTAATGAAAAATTTTAACTTTTCCAAGAGGAATCTGCGTCGGACACCTTGTCATCCCGACTTTGTTTCAAGGGTCCATGTAACTTGGTTTTCTATATGTATTGTATCTGGTCTCTTATTTTTCGAGCTTATGTAATTATGTACCATTAGAATTTGGTACATACACTTGTTTTACTCTTTATGGTTTTGGTACAAATGTCTTTTCAATTTAATATATTAAATTTTTTATTTTGAGTTGAAGTATGAAATAACAAAATAAAGAGAAGATAGCAGAAGAAATTTAAGAAAAGCTCTCCTATACTTATAAGAAATTGTAATTATTTGGTAGATAAATGTGTTTTTACTCTTTATGGTTTTAGTACAAATGACTTTTTGATATATTATTTCTTTTATTTGAGTTGAAGTATGAAATAATAAAATAAAGAGAAAATAGGCAGAAGAAATTATAAGAAAAACTTTCCTTTCACCAACCCTCCTACTCTAATTTAAAGGCAGATATTACAAGCCCTAATAGACGCACTAATAGTCATTAAATATATGAGTTCCTTATAATCCAATAGGCCCAAACCAACATAAAATAAAAAAAAATAAAAAAAAAGGACTTTTAACAATTTGCTTTAGCCTTTTGGAATTTTATCTTTCAATCGTGCTAGTAATAATATTTGGAAGGTATTGGTAGCAGTGATATTTTAGGGTGCGTTTGGTTCCCTATTTCTATTCATATTCCCAATCCTATTCCCCAAATATTGTTTGGCACATTATTCCAGAAATATTACTATATTTGTTTAATTGCTGTAGACCCCTTAATTTTATTAATTTCATTAAATACCCCCAGAAAAAAAGTTTAAAAATTAGCAAAAACACCCCCATCCACCCATTCTTGACAGATTCTGGCAACCACCACTGGTGGTTGTCGGAATTTGGCACAACGGCTTACATCTCAATCGGAACTGATTAATAATTCACTGATCTGACGGCCAAATCTTGGCCATCATTGACCAACAACGACTGCCAACGATGGGCTTTTGCGGATGTCGACGGCCACATCTGGCATCTTGCCGAAAAAGGCCAGATCTATGCGTTACGACACAGATACGACTGGTCTGTGTTGTAACATAATTTTTCGGTCAGATTCCGACGGTGGTGGCCGGAATCTGGCACTGCAGGTGGTGGGAGGTGTTTTTGTCATTTTACAAAATTTTTATGTATTGGGGTGTTAATTAACTTAGCAAACCTAGGGAGGTTTTTTAGAAATTTTTAAATTTTACCTCGTAATACTCCCCTATCCAACTACCCAATATTATTCCCAAAATCCTATCCAAAATAATAAACCAAACACACCCTTAATTTCCGTTCTCTCTCTCTCTCTCTCTCTCTCTCTCTCTCTCTCCCTCTCTCTCTCTCTCTATATATATATATATATATATATATTTGCCAAGCATCGAAAGAATAGGACTAAGGCGTTGCAAAAAATGGATAAGTTTAAAGTACTCTTTTATTTTTATNTGGAAGGTATTGGTAGCATTGATATTTTAATTTCCGTTCTCTCTCTCTCTCTCTCTCTCTATATATATATATATATATTTGCCAAGCATCGAAAGAATAGGACTAAGGCGTTGCAAAAAATGGATAAGTTTAAAGTACTCTTTTATTTTTATTTTCAGAAGTTAATAGCTTTAGAATTTTATTTTTTTTATTTGCAATAGTTATGTATAATTTTTTATCATGTGAGAAGGTATCAGTTTCATCATTAAATCGACATGCTGTTGCAACCCGAGTGGACGTTGGTACTCCAAAAGCCCAGTGCCTCAAAAAGTATTTCTCATTGATCTTCCCAGAATGCCATGTAGAGGCAAAAGTGCTACTATATGATGCATCATCCGAAGAAGAAATTCTTTCAGGCCACCCTGATTTTGTTCTGGATTGCATTGATAACATTGATACAAAGGTACCTTTTCTTGCTTATGAGTATGGTTCACTTGGAAACTAACTTTGATTAGCAGTGAAATTATTTCTTTAATATGGGGAAAAGTCAATACTAGTTATCTACTGTACTTTTTATATATGAATTACATTTGAAGATTGTGATATAGGGTAAAAGAAAATCCTTAAATATGCTTATTTAGCATCTTATACATGACTAGATAAGGCCACATGATCATCTAAAGTTGCCATACTTAATGAGTTTTGTCTTGTTATGATTTAGATACTATCTTTTGGCCTTTCATACATATTTAAGTTTTTTAAATTATGGTTTTTAAACATTGTACCTGAGCTTATTCAATTTAGAAGTCTTTTGTTGGAATCTGGAAAAACCTTCCGTTTTATTAATTAAACTATGTCATAGTGTTTGATGGGTTTGTCTTTCTATTTTTTGGGCAAGCTTGTTGAATAAATTAGGCCACACTTTGAATGGCACGTAAGGTATAAGCTTAAACTTCTGAAATTATAGTTTTTCAACAAGGCTAAAATAAAAAGTATTGACAGGGCAATAGTATTTCATTTCAGGCACTCCATAGTCCTTTTAAATATCGTTTTTATATATGATTTTGATATTGGATAGATGATATAACATACTCAATTTTCATATATCATAGGTGGCACTTCTTGCTGCATGTGTACGTAGGGGTTTGAAGGTTCTATCTGCAACAGGAGCTGGTGCTAGAGCTGACCCAACAAGAATTCGCGTGGCTGATTTGAAAGAGTCAACAAATGATCCACTATCTCGATCTGTAATGCTTCTGGCTTTTTTTAATGCTGTCTCTTCAACTGCTAACTGATTTATAAATGCCTATCTTCTTTATCATCTGTTAAGTAGAGCTGCGTTGCATAGACAATTCATTTTATGAATAGTGGATGCTAATTCTTATATATTTGGCTCTCAAATGTAAGTATTTTGTGTTTCAGATGGGAAAAAATCAGTAACGCCCACCTCCTCTGGAATTTTAGAAAGTGCTGGGCGAATGAATAGTATATGTTATTTTAAACCAAGTTACACCCTAGATGACTATAATGCCGTCCAATTCATCATTAACTGCTGACCCTGGAATCAGTAAAGGATTATTATACCCCTGATCTGTTCTTATTCAATATTTAGAATTTTTAGAATTTTTCCTTAAACTCCTTAAGATTTGCCTTAAATACAATTTAAACTCTAGTTTTTTATAATTAATAATAATTAATGAAATATAAAAAAATAATACCCAAAGCCCACCCAAAAATACGCACCAACTTCGCACCCTCCCCTCTAAACACTCTTTTTGTTTGCTGCATTTTCCCCCTAAAATGCTGTACAGGACCAAGGAGAATAGCCTTTTCTGATTAAACATTTCTTTAAGAGTTCTTGAATTTCCTTATGCATAGCTCCAATTGTCCATCATTCATTTGGACTGGCCTTGCCTTCTTAGATACTTGTCTTTCAGTAGACTCCTCATAGGGAAGCTCCACCGCCTGCATTTTTTTTCCTATTCTAGAATGTTTTTGAGATCTCAAAACACACTTCCTTTTTTATTATTTCTTGAACGTTTTTGATTTTTTCTATAATTTCCTGATTGACTTTGTGTAAATGAAAGAGAAATCTTTTTTTTTTTTTTTATTTATTTATTTTCAGTTTGCTTCTTTAGGCATTTAATTTCTTGCTTTTTTGGCTCTTCTAGAAAATCAATGGGAATTTTGTGTCCGCGATTTTGGATTCTTAACCTGTCTCATCTATCTGATTAAGATACAACATGTTCAGAAGAGGGGATCCCAAAATAACTTGGGTGAGATTTTTTACTGATATCAATGGAGTTTCTAGATGGTCCCTTGAGAACAGACCATTGCCCCCTGAAAGCTTATAGTCTGCTAAAAGCTTACTACCATCTGCTCTGTTTAAAATTTGAGTTGTTTTTGAATTGTATTTCAGAAATCTGCTCCTGAATTAACTAATGCCACTGCTTCCAGAGATCCTCTGCTACATGGGTTGACCTGTTGGATGACTTAATACTATGTTGGAAGGCATGGTTTAAATTTTTGGGTCTAATGATTTTTAACAACTTCAAGCTCTGGATATTAAGCCTGTATCTGCTACTGCAATTCAGCGTTGCCACTATTTAAATCTTACAGTTTTATGCATCAGTTGCCTATGTGTCGATCACTTCGAATGTTGTCTATGAAAAGGAAAAAAAAGTAGAAAAACCTTGGAGGTGAATCATAAATACATGAGTCATAGTTTCTGACTGATAAATGCATGTATCTTGGAAATAATTTTGTCTTATGTTGGTGCACAGTTTTAATGATGGTGTATTTTATTTTCCATTTGTTTAAGTTATTGTAGCAAGTAAATATGCAGTAGTAGTTATTCCTCCTTGTGTTAATATTAGGGTCCTCATGGTATTTGCTTTTTTTCAGGTAAGGCACCGTTTGAAGAAAGATTATGGCATCGAAGGTGGTATTCCTGTTGTTTTTTCCTTGGAGAAACCTAAGGTAAAGCTGCTTCCGTTTAAGGGGCCAAGTGGAGCTGAGGAAAATCCTTTAGATTATCAAGTAAGGGTTTTATACTATTAGTTTGAATTAGTTGTTAACTTTTTTTTTATAATAATATGGATTGTTTAACCTTCTGATAATGGAGCTGATGTATCTAATATATTAAGGATGAATGATCAAAATCTTCTTGTTGCTTTGCATCAATTTCGAGTTATCTTAATCTTAGCTTGCAATTACCAGATTTTAACATAAATTCTCTTTGTGATTTAACATTTAAACCTCTTACTGCATTATCAGATGGTACCTGGGTTCAGGGTTCGCATCATACCTGTTCTAGGTAGCATCCCTGCAATTTTTGGACAGGTCATGGCCTCCTATGTTGTGACACAGCTTTCTGGGTTGAACGTTCAAACAGAGCCCATAGTAAACTTAGATAGTGACCATTATCAGGTGCTTCACCAACGCCTTATTGAGCATGAGGAATCATTGTATGGCACAGCCGCGGAAGTCCAGGTTAGAAAATTTTCTTTTAATCTATCTTTACTGAAAGATGTACTTCTGATATTAGTTTTATGTTTATTGTTTGAGCCAAATGTTTAGCACTTTGAGTTTCTTTTAAGAGCTTTTTTAACCAAATATGATAAGTTGATTTGTTCATTTATGCTTTGCATGTACTGGTTTACTGGGCATTTGGTGGATTTTAATAATCTTCTTCATGAGAAAGGCTGCACTTGTTCTCAGGATGAACATTAAAATTGAAAGCTCTAGAATTGAGAGCAGAAATTGAAAAAGTTTTTCCTTTATATGAATGGGAAAGTCTTGCTACCATGTGCTATCTTATGAAACTTGTAATTAGAAGATTTGAGAAGTTTATGTCACTTTCTTATATATATATATATATATAGGTAACTGACAAGCCTGGATTGTTGCAACCCTTACTTTTATCATCCCAGGAGAACCATTTAGTTTCTTGAGATGCTCAATGGAATTTAAACATCAGATCCCTCAATGTAAATACTATTAGTGTCCATTGACTCTGGAATTGGTGATTGTGGTTTTGTATGCCAGAAGACTTATAAAAGTTTTTTGACGGGTCATATTACTCTTATTTTCAAACTGAAAGCATTCAGCAAATTTTTCGTAATAACTGACCATATTATTTTTCTAGTTTATACCTAATTGCTTTGCTTTGAATGGGTGATCTCATTGCAGTATAGTGTGACTTTACACAGTTTTCTTGCACTTGTTAATTACTATAGCAGTTAACAGGTTAAGTATTCTTATATTGTTCTTCTTTGGATAGTGTGATTGTTTGATGTTTCCATTTGTAATTAATTTATGTGTTGCTATATGTTTAATTTGTTAGGGAAGAGAAGAATTTTCAGTATGCTGATATGTTAAATTCATTTGTGTTATACCAGAGCTTTTAGCTTTTGGCTCATTGATGGTTCATATTTTCTCAAATTACTGTCCTAGCTTTCTGATATAACATGCTTTCTGTTACTCCTACCATCTGTTACAGGTAGATCTTGAGGAAGTTATGTATGTTGCAAAGGAGCTGTGGCATGGACGAAGTGCAAGGGAGCAGTCTGCAAAAGATGTAGGGCGTGGAATGTGGCGATCAGTTAATGAGTTAATGCTTGTGAGGTGTGGTTTGTGTATACTGAATTTAGCATTGTTTTCCTTGGGCAAAAACTCATAATTAACAATATCTGTTGCTGACGTTTTAGTACTGTAGTTTAATATGTTTGATCTTCTCTTTTTTAACGAAGGACAGATGTATAGTTTAAAAGTGTGCATTATGTGTAATGTTTTATAAGAAGGAACGTCCTTTCCTTGTTGATCTCTGTTTACATGGAATAACCTAATTTAGTTGGTTGTTAGACTGTGAAATACAGTATCAAGCACCAAATAAAACATTTTTTTATATTTGTTTTTATGATAAATTGTTACTGAAATTTTATTCTTTTGCATAACTGAGCTTGGATAGTTGCATCTGTCCTTTTGCTGTTTGGTATTTTCCAGGGTTTTATCTGTTACATCATTGCTGATCATTCCATTCATCGATAGCTCGAGCAACAAGTTCCTTGTGTTGCTTGAATTTGACTTAAACAGCAGCTTTTACTCATCATTTTGCTTTATTAAAAGTTTAAGCAATATTTTGCTGTGGCATTACTGCAGATCTATGCATTTCAGAATTCGATTAGACTTGTATTAATCTATGACGTCATTTGACAAGTTTTGTGATTACTATGGCTATATGTAACAGTTAGTCACACAATTATTTGTACCTGTTATTGGATTATAGTTGTCTTCTTAAATTGTATAGTTGATTCATTCTCATTTTTGTGCTGTTATCCATCATTGCTTTTCAGGTGGGACAGAATGAAGCCAGCATGCGTATCAAACTTGATTCTTTTGAAATTTAAAGAGGTATATTTGTCGGATTTAATTATTTAACAAACAAATGGAGCTTCAAGCACTACAAAGCAATAATAAAATTATAAAAGACATCATTAACTTGTTCTTTTAAATTTTTCCAAAAGCCTTTTAATTAATGCATCCGAATCAATTTTAGTATCAGATGTTTGATTCTACGTTTGTCACTAATGTTTAACTGAATTGCCATAATACTGTCCTTGTAGTGCCAAAATTATTTTTGAAGGCTGCTAAAATCCCTAGTGGGAAGGAGGTAAAAGCAATCAAAATGTTTGACTGATACTAGCATATGCCCATATAGGAGTGGATTTATTATTTTTGGAGACTTTCTTAAAAATCCATTGCTACATAACCATTCAAACTTTTTTCTATAGCCATAGCTTCATGGTTTTTTTGTCATTTTTGTTCGTTCCATTCTCTCATTTAGCAAGTATTCCTGCATAAGAAAAATTGTTGATGCTGTGTTTAAGTTTTTGGAAGAGCTTGGCCTATCTTTTTTCTGTATAACCAATGTCAAGGAGACCCAGTGTATACACAATTATGCATAAATCATCTAGTCTTTTATTTTTGGTCATTTATTGGAATCTCTGAATTGCATTTCAATTTGGAGAGCAAGGGAATAATATAGTTGATGGAAGAGATTTATCTTTATTATTGACTTGCCAAAACCCTAATGCAGTTTGTTATAGCTATGATTAGAGTGTCATCCAATTAGGTGTCAGGTGAACTACTGGATGAAATCATTTCATGCTGTTGAAGATCTGATTGCATTTCTTTTTCGTTTTAATTACAAATAACATTTTTTCATCATTCTTTATAGGCAGATGAACATGAATCAAGGACTCTTGACGATATCAAGGAAAAGGAACCTGAATTTTTTAAGAGGGTGACATCTTTGCTGAAGCGAGCTGAACTGGACTTTGGCTTGTAATTGTTGTGGACTTTGTATGCACACAGATTCTTTATGACAGGTCTGTTTCTCACTCCCTTTCTTTGATGTCGTTTGGTTGAACTTTGTCAAATCACTAAACTCGTGCGTGGTACCAGAAAATATAATCCGTCTAGTTGGTTTTCCCTTTTTTTTTTCTTTGTGTGCGTGTTTGAGTTAGTATTTGTTATTCTATTGAGTCTCTTCGACGTGTACATTATCCATAATGGATAGTCAAAAGCTTTAACTACTTAATGGTTACTTCGTACATATTTAATTAAGTCTGAAGCATTTCTTGCTGCAGAAAATATGATTACATATTTCTTCAAGCTAATATAGCATGCTTTTTGTCCTTTAGAAAAATGAATCAGACTTTAGTAACCTCACAATTATGAGGAAAAGAACCAGAAATCTTTTCGAGGGGTATTCGTGATGATGTGAGCCGAGCTGGATTTTGATAATTATCACGGAATGGACCTGCGTTCACACTTAAGAAGAGTGTCAGGCTTGTACACGCTTTTGCTGCGATGTTCTATAGTGAAGATATTCTTGTCTGTAGCTGCGTTTTTTGGACCCTTGTATATCTGGCAATTGGCCCAGAAAAATAATGGATTCAATGTAATGCCTTCGGCTTTCTTTATCATCCCAACCACCTTTCGGTGAATTTTGACAAAAGCAGGGATGCTATTGTGAAACCCACAGATACCTTGGAAGGTGTTGCTGTGCAGAGATTTTATGTATGGTAGAAATATAGAAGTTTTCAGTTTATAATTATGGTAGATTCCAACAAATATATATAGAGTAATACTAACCTTACAAATAGGCATACAAAAAGACAAATCCAACCCTTTAAGAGAGAGAGAAAGAGATAATCATGAATTTCAAGGGTTGGATTTATCTCTTTGTATGGCTAGTATTACTCGTGTGTATATATATATATATTTTTTTTTTGTTTTGTTTTGTTTGTGGGAATAGAGTATCCAATTGCTCCAGTAACATCTCTTTCATCACTCTGATAACATGGCTGGGATAAGTTCAACATTTATCAAATATGTTTGTTGTTTCAAATGGTGACAAATTTTGCCTGGCCTTAGCCTAGTTGTGTATATTGAAGAAAAAGTGTTTCTGCTAGATGAGAAGAACTTCTCCACATTGAGGCAACCAAACTTGGAGGACGTGCAGATTCTAATGTAATTATATAATTGGTTGAGTGTAGATATGTCTCGTTTACATAAGGAAATTCCCGGGTAAGGTGTAATGAATAAACTTTTGAGCTATTTTGGATGTAGGATTCTTGCTAGGCAAGTAGGAGAATTGTTTAATTAACAAATATAGGAGTGGAAGATGCCAATCATATAAAAAATAAGAAAGTTGAGTGGTGGAGGACCAATTGTTGAATAAAGTCGATCGGCGTCTGGGGAAGTGCGTTCAGCGGCGGAACTCTTAAGCTGTCTCCAATTAACCATCTGAAACAGTTAAATAAACCATTCAAATATAATATAACGTAAATTTCCTTAACAAAATGAATTCTTTAGTAAGTCGATATAAATTAATGTCATTAACTCTGATTTGAAACTAATATCTCTATTTTTCCTATTATTTGAGTTTATTTTATTTCAAATAAAAAATTTGAGTTGCCATCATTAATTTGAGAAATATAATCTTGCGAATCATTCACTTGCTTTTTGTAAGGGGCAAATTAAATAAGACAAAGCTAAAGGTGGTGTGGATTGGAATTGAATGTCAAAATTGTATTGGTTTAAAGTGTATATATGACTCCTTGCATGCCAGCTTGATTCTTATTATATTATATCAATGGCCTAACTCCTACATGGTAGGCATCACATGAGGCTACCTATAGTTATTCAATATTAACTACTTATAAGTGCCTATACTTTATACTTTAATAATCAAATATATTCATCATCATCCTCCTCCACTTAGTTTTATTCTTATAATATGTATGATTTATATTTTAATTAAATTAATTAACTATACCATTGGTGCTTCTTTATTATGTGTACAATAACCAACATTTTCAGGTATTAGGGCACTAAGAGTGAAGACAATTTTTTTATTGGAGCTCCCAATTATGTGGTTTCATTGTCACCAATGAAATGATACATGTCACTGCCCATGAAAATGCTGCCAAATAGGATATTGACTCTTCATCGAGAGCTTTAAGATCACAAAAACTTCTTGTGCGGGACAAGTATGTGAGCACACAAAAGGGCGACAACTAAGGGGACTATTATCTCCAACCCCCTCTCCATAATCAATGAAACCTCGGGGTAGAATCAAATAAATAACATACTTTAAATTTTTAACATAATAACTTTGAAAAGCCAGTGCTAGAGAGCATATACATAATTTAAGTATCATAAAATCTATTACAGAAAAATTCTTCAAGATAATATTTAGCACCTCACAATAGTTTTAGTTTATTAAAATCAACAAATGAACATAGACAATTCAAACAAAGAAAGCAACTCAGTATTTGTCTTATTGAACTCTTGAAATAGCACATCTAGAATAACATAAAATAACTCAATGCATGTTTGTGAGCTCCAGCTTGTATCACTAGGACACATCAAATTAGTTTCTTAATTGAGACCTTGTCTACTTGAAAGCTCACCACTTTGTAATGCTTTAATAACTACAAGTGCATGTTTTTCTTAAACAATATCACAATGCTTAGATGAGATTCCAACCACCATGGTAACTAAATTAAAGAGAGAAATAACTTCATCATGCTTCATTGACATAGAAACGAGAACCAAATAAGCAAAATAATGAATATCATAAGTATAGGTATTCTTCTTCAAAATAAGTGGTTTAAAACCATTGAACTTACCTGCATATTACTAGCTTTATCATAACCTCGTCCACGCAATCCATGCTTAAAAGAATAATTTATCAAGTGATGTCTTAAGTGAGACAGTCGTGGTACTTATAACATATTCCCTATTTTGATATGCATCAATGCCATTTGAGTTTGACATTTTTACCTATTATCTATTGCCCACGAGCAAATTATTGTAATTTCTTGTGTTTGATAGGGAAATTATTTAGGGTTTGTCTCTGTCATTGAAGATTGTAATTTCGGGTAATTTCTGCTTATTAATTTGCTTGGTTTGAAGTATCAGCTTTGGCCAAATATATTGGCTTGGGTAGTTACATGAAAAGTGCTAATTGCACAGATGCATGGTGTTGACAATCATAAGAAATAAAGCGTTGACAGACATTTCTATTTAGTAGGGTTGTGTAAATATGTTTGGTCCTAACACTAACTTCGGAATTGAGAGATTACAATTAAATCTCGTTGATTTTAAAAATACTGAAGAATAATAAAAATAATGTTGTATAATAATTACGATTAGAACAATTATAAGGACTAATGCATAACTAATGAAAGATAAGAGACTACTGCAAATTGAAGAACAATATAGGGGGTGAAATTTATCATCTTCTCATTTTAATACACTAGAATTACAAAGGAGGGAAAGGTTTATATAGTATTTCTTGCCACCCCCAAACTAATCAAATCTTGCCATTTAGCCACTAGGTGCCACAAATTGTTACCATCTTTTGCCATGTGTCAAGAGGTGGCAATAGTATGATGAAATGTGTCAAATGGTGGTAGATCCATATTTCTTTACAACACTCCCTCTTGGATCTCTACAAAAAAAAAAATCCACCACTTACAAACAATTATAGTTGACTTTACTTAGGAAAAACCCAATGGGACAAAAACCTTGAGCAAAGAAACAAAATTCATGATGAATTGTATAATGGTGTTGGACGTGCGGAATACTGCCTCGTTAAAAACCTTGTCAGGGAAACCCAGTGGGACAAAACTTGATCAAAGAAAAACGAGTACAGTGCACATATGTCTAGTATAATAAACCTTTCTAAAAGCTCCCCCTAATTGATGGTCCTCTTGATCAGTGCTCCTCTCCACACCACACCCCCCCCACACCCCCCCCCCATAATGGTAGAATTAATTTAGTAACTTATTGAGCCGCCGCATGCCAATGCCATACTCTAACTTTTCAAATGTTGATGTCGGTAAGGCCGTAGTGAATAAATCTGCAAGATTATCACTAGAGCGTATTTGTTTGACATCAATCTCTCGATTTTGCTGGAGTTCGTGAGTGTAAAAGAACTTCAGTGAAATATGTTTGATTTTGTCTCCTTTGGTATATCCTCCCCTGACTTGGGCAATACATGTCGCATTGTCTTCATTTATAATTGTGGGAACATCTATGGTACGTGGCAATTTGCATGTACTTTCAATATGATGGATGACAGATTTTAACCATATGCATTCTCGATTGGCTTCATGAAGCACAAGAATCTCAGAGTGATTGGAGGAAGTGGCAACTAATGTTTGTTTTGTAGAGCGCCATGATATTACAGTACCATTATGAGGACGTTTGGATCATATAATATTTTATTATAGGGGGATATTATATTAACAGAATAAAAGATCACCTTACAGATTACTGGGAATGTTTAGAAAATCTGTTTAGTTGGTTCGAATATATTGATGAATAATATGTTTGGTTGGAAGGATAAATGGGTGGGTATGTTCTATAGATTACTAAATTACCCTCCTTTTTAAATATTAATTTAACAATATTTTCATTATTATTGTTTGAATAATTTCTTTTAACCCCCTACTTTTCAGATTGAGCAAAAACACCCTAGCAACCAAAAATGTTTTAAACTTAACAAAAACACCCCTACCCACCCCAAGCCACTGTCGGCAGCAAGCCACCATTGTTGGCAGTGAAATGGCCAGGTCTTTAGCCGTGAAACGTTTCACGGCCAAAGACCTGGCTATTTCATGGCCAGATCAATCGCCGTTTCACGGCCACATGCTTGGCCGTGAAACGGCCATAGATCTGGTTGTGAAACAGCCAGATCTGGCTTTTTTCGACCATGGATTTGTGATCCATGGTCGGAAAAAGCCTCACCGATGCACGGTCGGCCATATACAACCGATAGTATGCCATTATGGTGACTTTGGCAACCTCCGATGGTGATCAACGGTGGTTGCCGGTGGTGAATAGTTCTGGGTATAAAGGCATTTCTGTGAATAATGATAATAATAAGGGCAATGTCGTCCGAAAAATTTAAAAAGCGAGGACAAAAGTGTCTGCATGAGTGATTGGGTGTTTTGTAAATATTAGCAAATATAAGGTTAATTTAGACCAAATGCTCAACTGTTTAGGGGCAATATGGGAAAAAAAATTGTAATACCAAGGTAAGTTTTAATAATAGCCCCCCCTTAGGTATTAAGATTACTGGAAATTTACCCCCCAAATGCTACTGTTTGTCATAAAATATTTTGGGAATAATTTTTTACAAACCAACCAAACATCGTCATCTGCTCAATTTGAAAAATATTACCCTAATTATCTAATATTAACCTGATCCAAACGACCCCTATAAGTGAAAAATATCCCATCTAGGAGCAGACTTTGTGAGGATCAGAAAGGTACCTAGCATCTATATAGCCAACTAATTTAGGATCACTGATAGATTTCCTTGAATAAAATATTCCTAGGTCTTTTGTTCCACTAAGGTAACGAAAGACATGTTTGATCCCATTCCAATGTCGGCGAGTTGGTGCAAAGCTAAATCTTGCCAATAGATTCATTGCAAATGCTATGTCTGGTCTCGTATATTGTATCAAATATAATAATGCACCTATTGCATTTAGATACGGTACTTCAGGACGAAGTATCTTTTCATTGTTTTCTTTAGGATGAAATGGATCCTTTTTAGGATCAAGAGACCGAGCTACCATTGGGATACTCAAGGGGTGAGATTTATCGATATTAAATCATATAAGGATCTTTTTAGTATAATTTGATTGATGGAGCAAAATCCCATTTGAACAATGCTCGACTTGCAGGCCGAGACAATACTTTGTTTTCTCTAGATCCTTCATTTCAAATTCTCTTTTTAAGTACTTAGCATCTTTTGTGAGCTCTTCAGGAGTCCCTATTAAGTTCATGTCATCTACATATACTTCCAACATTGCAAATCGTGATTTTGACCTTTTTATAAAGACACTCGGGCATACAGGATCATTAATGTATCCTTCCTTTATAAGATACACAATGACAACGTCCATGAGACGCATATCAAGTCTTTTTGAGACTGATAAACTAATCAAGTATCGAAATGTGATAACATCTATCATTGGTGAATACATCTCATCAAAGTCAATTCTAGGTCTCTATAGGAAACCTTGAGCCACTAGTTTGGCCTTATACCTAGCAATCTCATTTTTCTCAATTCGTTTCCTTATGAATACCCACTTGTATCCTACAGGTTTCACGTTTTCAAGCGTTTGGACTACAGGTCCAAACACATTACGTTTTGTTAGTGAGGTTAATTCTATTGGAATTGCCTCTTCCCATTTTGGCTAATCATGTCGCTTTCGACATTCATCAGTAAAACGTGGCTCAAACTCATCATTCATAATTTCAGTAGCTACTATGTATGAGAATATTTTTTCGACAATAGTTGTTTCACAATTCCACATTTCTTTACTATAAGCATAGTTTATAGAAATTTCTTCATTTATATGTTCTTGAATTCCTTTAGGGATTTGTTCCTTTTTAGGGGTTTGTGTCCTTTTAGGGACTTTTAACTTTCCTGGAGTTAGTTTAGAATATGTGGAATTATCTATTATTCTAGTATTGTCAACATTGGCACCTATTTGGTTCTATGCCTTTTGTTTCCTAAGAACAGTATCCTTGGCTTCAACTGGCCTGCCACGCTTCTAGAGTGTAACAGATGAATCGATCGCTACCCGTATGGATTGTTCATTGGTAACATCAATCCTTGCTGGTGTATTGACAACAAGAATGTATGATCTTGTTATTTTTGCTGCATTTGTAAATGCATCAGGCATGTGGTTGGCAATATTTTGCAAATGTGTTGCTCTTTGCACTTCAATTTTAGATTGAGATGTGCGAGGATCTAAATGAGATATAGAATTTACTTTCCAAGAAATTTTAGGCTTTACTTCAGGAGACTTTACCCTTTTCCCTAAGGGAGGAAATATTGTCTCATCAAAATGGTAATCCGCAAAAAGTGCGATAAACAGATCACCTGTTAGGGACTCAAGATATCTAATTATGGATGGTGAGTCATAACCAACATATATTCCCAAAAGACGTTGGGGTCTCATTTTGGTGCGTTGTGGGGGTGCAATTGGCACTTGTACAGTACAACCAAAAGTTCTTAAATGGGATATATTAGGCTGATGTCCAAATACAAGCTGTATTGGAGAGTATTGATGATATGCAGTGGGTCTTAGGTGAATTAACACCGCAACATGTAAAATAGCATGAGCCTTGGCAGAAGTCGGTAATTGCGTACGTAATAACAAAGTTCTTGCAATTAATTGGATAAGCTTTATAAATGACTTCGCCATATCATTTTGGGTATGTACATGTGATACTGGGTGCTCAACATCAATGTCATTGTTGTACAATAATCATCAAATGTCTTTGAGGTAAACTCACTAACATTGTCCAAACGAATTGCTTTAATTGGATAGTTTGGAAAGTGTGCCCGCAATCTGATAATTTGTGCCAGCAATCTAGCAAAGATAACATTATAGGCTGATAGTAGACAAACATGTGACCATCGTGCCAATGTGTCAATCAGTACCATGCGAAAATGTCCACTTGGTGGATGAATAGGTCTACATATGTTCCCTTGAATTCTTTGTAAAAATGATGGGGATTCTACACCAACTTTAGTGATGGATGACTTACGTGCCAATTTGTCTTGTGAGCAAGCAATACAAGCACTCTCATTAGGTGACATAATCTTTAGGTTCTTTAATGGGTGCCCATGTGAGTTTTCTATGATCCTACGCATCATAGTAGATCCTGGGTGACCAAGACGGTCATGCCAAATTTTAAAAAGTTCAGGATCAGTGAACTTTTGGTTTATAACCGCATAGACTTCAACATTCTTCAAGAATGTGTAATATAACCCTGATGAGAAAGCATATAATTTCTCTAGTACATGCTTCTAGCATGAAATATTAGTAGTGATGCATAGAAACTCTCCATCATTTTCACTTAAAGTTTTAATGTGATATCCATTGAGTCGTATATCTTTGAAACTAAGCAAAATTCTTCTGGATTTGCTAGAATATAAAGTATCATGGATACTTAATTTAGTTCCGCTTGGTAATAAGAGTGTTGCTCTTCTGGAGCCCTCAATTATGTCTGTAGACCCTGCTATGGTATTTATTTTAGCCTCAGTAAAGGTCAAAACTGAGAAATATTTTCTATCCCAAAGGATGGTGTGCGTTGTTGCATTGTCTACTATACAAATGTCTCCATTATTATTGGATATTGATGTTTCAGTTTCGAAGTCCATTCTTAAAAAAAAATTTACATTAGTAAGGATATCTATAGAACTTCATCTTCATGATGTGGAACCTCAGGTCCATTTTTTGTCTCTGTTTTACAAACTTCAAGTTCTAAAACAATATTTATTTATGGAACTTCAAGTTCATTTATCATATATAAGATGGAAGGACAATTACTAACATTGGTTATCGAAAATATAATAAAAGTAGATCCAACCATAAAGGTTGTATTCAACAAGAATAAACAAATCCGACCATGAAGGCAATATTCAACAATAATAAATAGATCCAACCATAGAGACGAAATTTAACAATAATAAATAGATCCGACCATAGAGGTAAAATTTAACAATAATAAATAAATCTGACCATAGAGGTGGAATTTAATAATAATAAATAAATCAAGCCATAAAGGCGGAAGCAGAGATTAAAGAACACATGTATGATTGAAGTACATACTTTCAACATGTCACTTGTTAAACTCTTCGTGCTGATAACGTGTTGGATAATAATTATGAAATATAAAACAATTATAAGGACTAACGCATAACTAATGAAAGGTAAGAGACTCTTGGAAATAGAAGAACAATAAAGGGGGCTGAAATTTATTATCTTATTATTTTAGTACGCTAGAATTACAAAGGGAGGAAGGGTTTATATAGTAATTCTTGCCACCCCCCAAACTAATCAAATCTTGCCATTTAGCCACTATGTGCCACAAATTGTTACCACCTTTTGCCATGTGTCAAGAGGTGGCAATAATATGATGAAATGTGTCAAATGGTGGTAGATCCATATTTCTTTACAACAAATAACCCAAAATTGTACTTTAATTGAATCAAAGGTTTTAAAAGATCCCAATTCGTAATACGGCTACTTAGAATTATTAGGAAACAAATATACCATTTAATGGTAACAAACCTAAAAAACAACCAATTTTTTTAGAATTATTATTTGTAAATATATTAATTAGTAATTACTATGTAACGAGGAAGTTATTTAGTTTATTTTATGGATTGTTTTAAGTTTTTCTTTTGCTTAATTACCTATAAGATGTAAACTAGTCTCAAGGAATAAGACGTAGTTGAAGTGATAAATTGTTTTCTCTCCAACTACAATTATTAGTGTCTTAATAATATACACATGTAATTATAATTGCCATATGTATGTGTTTTATAGTAAATTCAATCTTCATTATAGTTTTAATTATTAACGCATTTTTAGTAACTGTGATAAAAGTCATTTCATCAAATGTGACAGCTTCACACATCAAAGTAGGCACACTACATGAAATTAATTAGAGTAATACTACACATATAACATTTTTCATACAACATGATGTGGCAAAAAATAATTGGGAGAAAGCTTATTTTTAATTTAAAATCAGTCAACTATCTTTTGCCACATCATATTGTATAAAAATGTTATATATGTAGTATTATGCAATTAATTATATCTCGACGCAAACTAGAAGTTAATTATATCTCAACACAAATAATGCATTAGGATACTGAGGTACCATATCATTGTACACTTCACATGACGCGGAAAAAATCATAATTGATTTGTTGCTTAGTGTGCGTTATATCACTAGCGTCTCGACATGAATATATTGCACCATTACAAAGAAACATACTAGGACTCTGATTGCATCGTGAGATAGCTTCCAAATATCCTCCTGAGCCTTTGATACTACAACAACTAGCCATATTAGAGTAAGAGATTCAAAATTATGACATTGGAAAATGTTGGTATACCTTCATTTAAAGGCATTCAAGACATCGAGCTAGAATGACAAGAGTTTGCGCCATAGTAAAATTGTAGCGTTACTTCAAAATCTAGAAAATGCTTGAGTTTTGAGCATGCTTCAGTATTTCGACTATAACATGAGTTATAGACCTTGGATTTAGATGATTCTTAGATGGTTGGAAAGCAGACTTGAAACGATACAATTCTTATGTCTATGACTTCATCAGATTCTGATGTTATCATGATTAAATTTGAAGATCTTTCGGCATTGTGACACAAAAAAAATTGGTGTCGCGGCATTGTGACATTCAATCTTGGGTTTGGAAGGCTGGATTTTGGACAAAATATGCTGGGGCATGAAAAAATTCATGCCACAGTAGGCGTTGTGAACGAGGTTGATGCCAGGGCATGGGCTAGGAATTTGAGTTACATAAGGATTCTTTTAAAGACATCCAAATTTTATTCTCCTATTTTGTATAGGATTTTCCCAATCGCTTTCCCACAACCCTAGCACTATAAAATGACATCTTTAGGTATTTTTAAAGAGGATAAAAAATTGAGAGAAAAAAAATTGTACATTAATTTGGGAAGAAAGAAAGATTAAAGAATGCTTGGAGAGCAATTGGAGAGGATCTCATCAATTCCTTTGATCATCCGAGTGTTCCTAAGTTTTTCTTATCCTTCTTGTTATTTGGTTATCATGAATATAATATTTATTTTATTTCTTCTTATGAATAGCTAAACCTTTAGTGATTGAGGGTGACTTCAAAATCCTAGATATGTTTTGTGATTAATAGAACCTGTTACTCTTTTTCTTTTGATTCCTCTTGATTACGTGATTTATTCTCTATGAAAAGTGTTTAAATAGATTGTCTTTAATTGTTTAAGGGGCCCATTAAATAGTTAAGTTAATCTATTATTGCCAATTTAGATTGTCTAGTTTGTAATCGCTTTTCAACTCTAAATAATTACTGGTAAGTTGTATGCCTGCAAGCAATGGGAATAATCACTCAAGATAACCAAACCAGGCTTATGAGTTTAGCCTTGATTCAATATGTCTCTTGCTACTTGATGCTTTTATTATTTTGAATCTAGAAATCATATTCTAGGTTATTTAATAAATAGGGAATTGGGTTAAGACTGTGTCTAATCCAATGAACAGTAAGGAGAGATGGAATTTATCACCGTGTGATACCTTCTGAGCTGATATAATCAAGAGGGTAAGGAGTTAAATGGTACTTTTATTGATTTGCATTACATGTTTAGTGGTGGTGAATGATTCTTCAATCCAATTTACCTCATATTCTCTCATTCAGATAATTATGTTGATTATTTTTAATTAATTAGTTTTCAGTTTTCTTTTAATTCATTCAAAACCCTCCTGTTTAAGTAGATAATTAGTTAATTAGAAAAGTCTTCCCCCTTACTTTCTTTGTGCTACTACACGACATTGCTAGAGATTTTAAGTGAGGTTAAAATAGGTGTTGCTTTTGCATTCATCATAATGGGTCCCTTGGCTTTACTCGATTCTTTCACAAATTCGATATGGGTCCTTCCAATATTTTAACAAGATTCTCTGTAGCTATTCCATCAGTGATTTCTCGCAACTTTGCCTTGGTCTGGGGGGTTGCATGTACCATTTTGTCCATGTTAGAACAATATAAGCCATGAGGACTTATATGCGAGAATGCATGTCTGGAAGACTTGTATGCAAGAGATTGCTATAAGAAGAATAAGTCAAGGAAGACTTATATGGAAAAGACTATTACAATACAATTAAAACATGTCACAAAGCAATTAAAACATAATAAGTTAGGAAGACTTGTATAGTAAGAAGTATTATCTTTGAAGAAGAAAAGATACAAAATAGACAATGAAGGTATAATGTTGTGTTGGCTTATTTTGTAAATTAAAACATGGAAGCATGTTGGAGAAATACATATGCTCGTATTGAGAAAGCAGAACATTGAGTATGTTTAGAAGAATATATGCAAATGCTAGAGAAGTCTAACATGAGTATGTTTAAGAGAACAAATATCATAAATGTGCTATAAACAAGAAAAAACAGAGCATGAACATGTTTGAGGAATGTTGGATCTATGTTTCATTAAAGAGAAATGTGTCATGTGATGCATAGAATAGAAAGAAGTAGAATAGCATGAAGTAGAAGAACAATACATGATTCTTTTAGTGTAGGTGCCTTAGAGCCAATCCGTTTGTAGTTTTGACCAATATTTTAAAACCCGGCCCGACCAGACCGGTTGAACTGGGACTCGGGGGTTGAGCCAGCTTTTACATGATAAAAAACTGGAGAAGACAGTTCGCCCATGTTGACCCGTGGTTGGACCAGTGTTACTATAGCAAATCACCGGTCTAACTGGTTTTGGGCCAAAATCGGGTTTTTGTAATTTAATAAATCCCCTTTCAATTTTTCATTTGAATTCAATCCCTACTTCCATTCCACCACAATTTAACTTCGGTCTCCTTTAGATCTTTTTCTTTTTCTTTAGATCTTCATCTTCTTTTTCTTTGGATCTTCATCTTCTTCTTCTTTGGATCTTCATCTTCTTCAAATCCTCATCATCTTCTTCAGATCCTCATCTTCATCTTTTTCAGATCTTCATCTTCTTCGCTTCAAATCTTTATCTTCTTATTCTTCAGATCTTCATCATCTTCTTCTTCAGATCTTCTTTGTATTCTTCAGATCCTCATCTTCTTCTTCTTTCGGATCTTCATACTTCATCTTATTCTTCTTCTTTTTTAGATCTTCTTCTTCTTCTTCTCCTCTTTCTTCTTCTTTTTCAGATCTTCTTCTTCTTCTTGACAAAATTTTATTTATTATCGAAAGCAGAGAATATATATAACTGTGTGAAATTGAGGCTCCTTTGCATAATAATAATTATGGTGATTTATAAGTTTCGTGATGTTGATAAGTATATTGCTTGCTTATTTAATTGAAACATGGGATTGGAGATTAGTTCTACTGCAGGGTGAACTAATTTTAACTCACCATATTTTCTAAAGACTGCCCAGATGGAAAGAAAGATAATAATAAAGTTGTAATTTGCAAATAGTCAAATAAGAGTGTTGATCGGTTTGACCCACCATTTGACTCGCCGGTTTAACTGGTCAACCTGGGACTCCATCATCCAACCGATTCATTGATCGAGTCAATTATGAAAACATTGGTTGTGACTCTTTGTAAAATTCATGTTAATAATTATTAAAAGGCAAATTCTCTATATCAAATTGTTTAAATTATTTATTTTATTGATATATGCCCTTAGAGAGGTAGAATCATGACAAGGGAATCAAATATTTTAAGTCTTGATTGTGAGGACCAAGCAGGTGGTGAAGTTTTTGTGAGTAAGGGATTTAATAATTGGAAAGATAAAGCAAAAGTGAAAAACATGTTGGAGATCATTTTAGTACTCATAACCAATGTCATTCCAAGTGTGTTGATTTGATGAACCAAAGGCAAAACATTGACGTAAATCTTGCTTACGTATCGAAAAAGACCAAATTGGACTATCTCATTCGTTTGAATGCATAAATTGATTGAATTAGATTTCTTTTACATCAAGGGTTGGCATTTCGTGGTCATGACAAGTTGGTTGAATTTGAAAGTCAAGGTAACTTTATTGAACTATTGAAGTTTCTATCTAATTACAATGACGACATAAAGAAATTTGTGCAGGAAAATGCTTCGAAAAAAAATCAACTAATGGCCCCCAAAATCTAGAGGGAACTAACTAGTGTTTGTGCTTATTTGACGACTAAGAAAGTTATTGCGGAAATTGTGAGAGATAAACAACCATTCTCTTTAGTAGTTGATGAATCTCATGATGTGTTAGTGAAAGAATAAATAACTATTGTTTTTCGCTATGTGGACAAAATAGGTTGTGTTATTTATTGGGGTTGTGCATGTTAAGAATATTTCTATAAATTTTTTGAAAACTTCAGTAGATGCCTTTTTTGTAAAGCATGGATTGAGTTTGACAAGTTTACGGGGACAAGGCTATGGTGGAGCAAGCAATAGTTTGAAGACTTTGATATTGAGAGAAAATTAATCAGCTTTCTACATTTATTGTTTCTCTCATCAACTCCAACCGGTGCTAGTTAAAGTTGTAAGTAACCATTTGACATTGGGTCACCATAGCAACATTTTGCAAGTGTAGAGATCTTTTACGTGATAAATAGTATGAATATGTGATATCTTTGATTTTTTAGTAGTGATCTTTAGTCGGGACGAGGTTTGCATCAAGAATGCATTATTAAACGACCAGTAGATACATGCTGGGGTTCACACATAGGGACAATTTATAGTGTCATAAACTTATTTTCTTTTGTTGTTGATGTGCTTAAGGTGATTGAGATTCAAAGAGGCGATTGACAAAGCAAAAGTCAAGCAAGGAGTTTATTATGAATCATGGAGAATTTTGAATTCGTCATTTTGTTATTCTTAATGAAAAAAGTATTGGGAATCACAAATGAATTGTCACAAGCATTACAAAGAAAAGATCAGGATCTTCTTAATGCCATGTAGTTTATGCAAATTTCGAAGCTTCGATTGCATAAAATGAGAAATGAAGGCACTTGCTTCAATATATTGTTAAAAGAAGCTTCTAATATGTGCAAAGATAATGACATACCAATCCTGAAGGACATGGAAGATAACTTTGGGAGGACAAAACGAGGGATTGCACCAATTATAAATAAACATCATTTTTGTAGACGTAAAAATCTACTTGTACGGAATGGGGGTCTGATCCTGTGAGGTTGAGGCCACTAGAGATTCGCTGCACCTGCACACGTAGAGAAACAAACGCGTGAAGTGAACGGGAAACACCGGGGTGGTGTTTGCCATAGGTACTCCGACGCTCAAGTCAATAAGGCTGAAAGAGGCTTAGTATAGTAAGGGCTAGGGAGTAGAGAGGTTACCGGAAGTCTAGTTGGGGACTGTGACTACGGCGGTGATGTGAAGCTCTCAAGTAGGAGCTTCAGGTGTGAAGGTGTAATGTAATCTGTCCTTTGTGAGAGGGCTAGCCTCTATTTATATAGCGACTATCTGGTCTCCCAATCCTGGTGGGAGTAGGAGTCCTAGTGTGACTCTGATGCAAACCCTAGAAAAGTTAGGGCGGTGGTGAGCTGTCTTACCTGCGTCCGAATAGGAAAACCACTTCGAATAGGAGATTGATCAGGAACAGGAAAGTGATTAGTGAGGGCCGTGGGCTTTGAACTCACCTATAGGCCTAGGAAGTGAACTGGAACTGGGAGGCTCGTGCCAAGATGGTTTGGGCAGGCCGTATCTCGTATCGAATGAGACTAATCTGGCTTGGGCCTCTTTAGGATTGGGCCTGGTCTCTTCTTCACTAGTGGTCATGTTTTCCTATTTGGGTCAAGGAGGATTTTTGGCCCTAACAGTTTGTCCCCCACTCTCTGAGTTAAGAGTTTCTTAAGTCAAAGAGTAGATAGTGATCGAGGCGCGCTCGGTCTTCCTTCCTGGATGATCGATCGTCGGTATAGCAGAATAGTCTGATGTAGATAACTTCTTTCGTCAAAGGTCGCTCGGTATGCCCTGTCGGTGTAAAGGGCCGAAGGGGCAGGTAGTAGCATTTCCAGGGATCATGTGCTTGTTCGGTAAATCCTACCGACCTGAGGGGCGAGATATCGATCTATAGCCAAGGTGTTTGCTCGTTAAGCCGGGTCAAATGAGTTAGGAAGTTTATTAAACTAAAAGCTCCGCTCGGTCGGGATGCGTAGACGATCGAGTGGATAAGATACATGGACCTCGAACAAAGATTGTCCACTCGTCCGCTACGGAAGGATGAACGAGCGAGGCCTCCTACCTTGTTCTGAAGAGGGCTCGAACCGGGCCGTTTCAAGCTGATCGACCGATAGGCTAAGCCTTCTGGGCTAGCGAAGCATAGGACATTTAGAGTGCCTTTGGATGTCAAGGGCTGAGTCGGTAGGGATGATTGGGCGACAGAATGGAAGGGATATGCGAGTTTTAACATTGATTGCCCACTCGTCCGCTGCGGAAGAACGAATGGGTGAGGCCCCTGCTTTGTACATCTAGAGAGAGCTGGAGCCGGGCCGTTCCAAGCTGATCGACCAGTCGAGAGGGCCTCCTGAGCTTGTGAATCATGGGGGCATGTTGGGTCCACTGTCGGGCACGTGTTGACTCGGTCGGGAGGTCTGGCGGTCGATCCAGGCTTCTGTATGTCGCTGTAGTTTCCCAGGTGCCACGGATGCTTGCCACGTGTTCAACGGAGATCAAATCCTTATTTTTGAGGCGGGAAAATGAAAAGACGTTCTGACTCGTGGCCAATCGCGAGCCGCCACGTGTCTTCGCCTGTCAGTTTTCCCTTTAAAAACGAATGGGTGGACTGTTCATCTTCCAGTTCGCATTTTTCTCCCCTTTTCTCTTCAAAAAATTTTCTTTTCTTTTCGTTTCTTCAACTTCGTTCCAGTTTCTCTTTAACGACATTGGATTGTTATGGCAAACGGCAGCTTTCTTTCTGCAGTCTAGCGTTTTACGGTAAATATCCTTTTCTTGGGACTGATTTTGGTTTGTTTTCGTTGTTTGCTGAGTCTTTGGAATTTAGGGCGAAGTTCTTTGAATTTTTTGAGTAGTTTCGACTGGTTTTGGGGTGTTTAGAACACAAGTTTTTAGAATAGATGTGAATTTTGGTATTCCTGGTGGTTTTTCGGCGACTTGGCTGGTTGTTTTGGAGTTTTTCGAGTGTTTTGGATGGAACTAAGAAGACGAAACAGTTTAAGCGTGGCCTTGATTTGGCTCAATCGGTCTGCCTGATCGAATCGAGTGGCAGGTTGGATTGCAGTTGAACTGGGTAGGTAAGTCTTTCGGTCCATCTGACTGAGTGGTAAAAGAGAGTGCGAAGTTGATTGAAAAGGTGATCAGTCATCTAGACCGAGTGGGTGATTCGGCCGTGGAGGTGTTTGAGCTGGTGAGTTGGTGAGCAAGGGCGAACAGACTCATAGGGTCGAGCTTGAAGGCGAGTCGGTCGCCTGGGGCGAACGAGGGGAGACGGTTGGATAGTTCAGTCGGTTGTAGGGGTCTATTGGAGCTTGGGCTTGTAAGAGTTGGCAGGTAGTTGACGGTGATTGGTCAACCAGTGTTGGGGGGCGAGTGATAGCTGGGTGTTTGTGTCCTTATTCGGTCAGGTGTCCGGGGCGATCGGTCGCTTGACACTTGGGCTTCTTGAAGTTTTGAAATTTAGGTCGAGCCGGTCGATCGGTAGCGAGGGTCGACCGAGGTTTAGGAGTTGACGAGTTGTCGGGTAGGTCGCCCGATGCTGAAGGGCGAGCGAAGGCTAGATTTAGTATTTTCATTCGGTCGGTGGCTCAGGGCGAGTGGTTCTTTGACACTTAGTTTCTTTTTTGAGAGTTCAGAAGTTAGGACCGAGTTGGTCGATTGGGCTGGGCAATCGGGTCACTATGTCAGACACGAAATCAGCTAGCTCAAGTGAACTTGTGGTAGACGTTGATGATGAGTATGATCGTGCCCCCACCATAGTGATGATGCCCGAAGAGGGTGTTCCGATTGGGGTACCGACTGGAGTTAGTGTAGCTGCCCCAAGGACGAGTACTCCCGGCCCGAGTGGTTCGGGCAGGCATGGGAGAAGTGGGGAAGACTCCGAAGGAGTTGGTAGTTCGTTTTCTTCCAATAGCAGCTCTGAGGGAGAGTCGAGTCAATAGGGCAGCAGGATCTTGACTAGGGATTATCCGCCCATGCTTAAGGAAAGCGATGTGTGGCGCATCCGAACTTTGTACCATATTCCGAGTTCGGTTAATATTCGAATGCCACGGTCATACGAACGGGTTGACTGGGAGGCCCCAGGCTGGGTTAGTGTTTATGAGAAGTGGTTCCATGATGAATTGAGGCTTCCTGTTCCTTGCCTAGTCTGGGAGGTGTTGAACCACTTCATGATTGCTCATTCTCAGCTCATGCCGAACGGTTGGAGGTTACTTATGGCTCTTGAGGACCTCTGTACTCGGAACCAGGTGATGTTCGGGCTGTATGAGTTGTTATTCTTGTACTTTCTGAAAGAGAATGATAAAGAGAAGGGTCGCTATCTAATTAATCTGAGGCATGATTGGTCTCACCTGGGATCGACCTGCGGTCCAGTGACAAGAACTGGAAGGACCGATACCTTTTTGTGAGGGGTCAGGCTGTCTTCGGAGAGAGAGGACAGGGAGACATCTTGAGCAGCTGACGTAACGACCCAGAGGGTTCTACCTATTTCGAAGGATCATGGGGATTGACGGGTAGTGTTGGCAGAGTCTAACCTCAAGACCAGCCATCTTTGGGCCGGAGTAGAGGTGATTCAGCGAGGTATTCCCTTTCCTTCGTTGAAGCAGACCTAGGACGTGCTTCTGGCTCGGTACTGCAATCATATCATTTTTGGTGAGTCAAGGCTGAACCCACTAACCGTTGGAGAGTTTGCGCTTGCAGAGACTCTAATGAAGAAGTTGAGCGTCCCTAGCGCGAGCGAGTCCATTGCCCGGTGTCGGGAGAAGAGAAGGAGGGAGTCCTTAGCTAGGGAGGATAAGAGAATGGAAGATGTGTTGGCGACGCCGCCAAGTCAGCAACCCGTAACCGAAGTTGGAGCATCCTAGACCGCGATCATGGACGAGGAGGCTGAGACGATTACTTTCAAGATTCTGGCTACCGCGTTGACCTATTTTGACGTGACTTCCATGAGCAAGCTGGCCGACTCATTCTTATTCCCGACGGATATGGCACGCCTGAACCAGATGGGCGCAGTTGCTGCTGCTGCTGACTAGGGAGTGTCCCGCACCTTACAGGTATGACAGTAGTTTTGTTCTATTTAGCTCATTGATTTCGTACTGATGATAATACCTTGTTGTGCAGGCACTTACGAGCAGCCTTCATCTGAGGAAGTTTGTGGTGGCGTAGGAAAAGAGGATACAAGATGTGTCCAAGGCGAACACTAGCTTGCGCCAGAAAGAGGCAGCAGCCTGGAAGGCCGAGCAAGAGTTTCAGCAGCATCTGAGGGATAGCGAGCGTGAGTTGGAGAAGTTGAGGCGTGAGTTGGCCGAGAAGACTGCAGAAATTGAGTCTCTTAGGGAGCAGTATATTTCCATCGTTGATGACGCTATCATCAAGGCCCGGGGTGAACTCATGCTTGAGTTCAAGGAAGGGAAGACATCTCACTGGGATCCAGACGGAGACATCCAACTCATGTGAGAGATGCTGGAAAGGGGAGACAGACATCCAGGGGGGTAGGACGAGGAGTAGATGCCTGATTTTGCTAGTTAGCTGGGGCCGTCAGATGTTAGGGATGCGAGCGACTGGGCTGCTAGGACGGGTGCTGGCGATGCAGACGTGATGACCGAGTCGGAGATGGAGGAGGTTACTCATACTGAGGATAGTTAGCTTAGTTTTTCCTTTATGTATTTTGGGGCCTGCGATGCCTTTTTTCTTGGCTTGTGTGTCGTTTTTTGTATTCTGAACTGAGCCGTTTTAGGCTGTATGTATTATACTCGATTGTTCTAACTTCTGATGCTTTCTTCATGGATGAGTGAGTTGTTCATAGTTTCTTTACTTGTAGATGCACCAAGTTGTGTTTGTTACTTTAGTGTGGCCTAGTGGCTAAGGCATGTAAGCCTTATGTTGGGCTAGGTTGGTGCTTTGTTTATTGCAGGTGTAAAAATCATTCACTCGGTCTGGCCGACCGAGTACGAAGTCTTGGATTGACAAAAGTCAATCTGGAGGTGTGAGTTCTTGGGTCGGACAGGGTCGACTCGAAGGTGTGAATCGTAGATCGGGTTGAGCTAATTTGATGGTGTAATTTCGTGGATCGGGTGGGGCCGATCGAAGGTGATTTCGTGAACCAAGCGGGGTCGATTTGAAGGTATTTTCATGAATCGAGTAGGGTCGATTCGAAGGTGTTTTCGTGAATCGAGCGGGGTCGATTCGAAGGTGTTATTGGCAAATCAGGCAGGGCTGATCTGAAGGTGTTATTGTGAATCGATCAGGGCTGATTCGAAGGTCCGAAATCATGGATCGGGCAGGGCCGATCTGAATGTGTAATCGTGAATCGAGCAGGATCGATTCGAATGTGCAATTTCGTGGATCGGGCATAGCCGATCTGAAGGTGTAATCGTGAATCGAGCAGGGTCGATTCGAAGGTGCAATTTCATAGATCGGGCATGACCAAACTGAAGGTGTTACAAATAATTGATCGACCGGAGTCGATTTGTAGACAAAAAATTTCTGAATAATACTTCATTAATATTTGGCCATGAGGCAGACTGTCTAAGAGGAGGTGGATAGGCCTACTCATCCCTTTAAAATAAAAAAGAAAAACAGGAAAAAGATAAGTTCACCTAGAAATAGTAGCGTTTGAGGTGAACGACATTCTAACTGTTACTGATGTCTTTGCCCTCGGTGGTTTGGAGTTTGTAAGCACCTTTCCCTGCTTCTTTAGTTACCTTGTAGGGGCCTTCCCAAGTGGGACCAAGTTTGCCAGAGTTGATCTCCTTGGTGTTTTGGAAGACCTTGCGGAGGACCCAGTCGCCTATCTTGAAAGTGCGGATCCTCACGTTGCGGTTGTAGCGATGGGCGGCCTATTGCTGGTAGATTGCGTTGCGGATGCTCGCCCGTTCGCGCAGCTCGTCGGCAGTGTCCAGGTTCTGGCTGTTTGATTCTTCATCCGTCCATTGAAGCCTGGTGGACGGGACTGATACTTAGACTGGGATGACCGCTTTCAAACCGTATGTGAGGGAGAAGGGGGTCTCACCCGTTGATGAGCGGGCCGTGGTTCGGTATGACCAAAGGACTCTGGGTAGTTCATCGGCCCATGCACCCTTAGCTTTCTGTAATCGCTTTTTTAATGTCTAAATGATGGTCTTGTTTGACGACTCGGCCTGGCTGTTAGACTGGGGGTTGCGGGGGGTTGAGAAGCTCAGTTTTATTCCCCACATGTCACAGAAATCCCTGAAGCCTGAACTGATGAACTGGGATCCATTGTCGGTGACGATCTCCTTCAGTTTCTCGAACCTGCAGATAACATTCTTCCAGATGAAGGCTTTTACCTCTCGGTCTCTGACTTGTGCGAAGGCTTCGGCTTCAATCCACTTGGTAAAGTAGTCTGTCACAGTTAACATGAAGACTCGCTGTCCGGGTGCAGTCAGTAGTTTTCCCACGATGTCCATTCCCCACTTCATAAAGGGCCAGGGTGTGAGGATGGAATGGAGTCGCTCTAGTGGGAGGTGTGAGACATGAGCAAACCTCTGACAATTGTTGCATTTCTTCACATAAGCGGTCGAATCGGTGTGTATGGTCGGCCAGTAATATCTAGTAGTGATCACCCGGTGTGCAAGGCTGCGTCCCCCAGCATGGTTTCCACATTCGCCTTCATGTAGCTCGGCAAGGACACGTTGGGCCTCTTCTGGGCTTGTGCACTTGAGATAGGGGCCCGAGACTGATTTTCTAAGGAGTTGGCCTTCATGTATGGTGAATCTGGCGACTCTTGCTTTTAGTCGTCATGACTCGTTCTTGTCGGCTGGGAGTTTGTCGTGTTCCAAGTATCTCACTATGGGAGTCATCTAGCAATCAGCTTGTTCAACACCCATGGCTTCCTCGGGCGACTTGTTTGGTTGTTTTTCCTTCCAGTTGGCGAGCCACTGCATGAATAATAGAGGGATGGACAACTGGTAAGAACATTTAAGGGCTGAGCTGAGGTTGGCAAGGGCATCAACGTGGGAGTTCTTCACTCTGGGGATTTGGACGATGGAGAACTCATCGAATTGGGCCTGCAACTCCTTGACCATGCTCAAGTAGGATGTCATCTTTGAGTCGCGTGCTTGATATGTGCCTTGCAGTTGATTGACCACGAGCTGGGAATCAGACTTCACCTCTAGTCTCTTTGCTCCAATTTCTTTGGCTAAGGAAAGTCCAACTATGAGGGCCTTATATTCGGCTTCGTTGTTCGTGCACTTGAACCCACACTGTATTGCCCGCTGGATCATGTCCCCTTCTGGCGCAATCAGTACTAATCTGAGTCCGCTTCCATTTACGTTACTCGAGCCGTCCACTAAGAGAGTCCACTTGGAGGGTGGTCCGCTATTCATGCATAACAACTCACTCTCTGCTTGGGTGGTGGTATTCGGGGTGAAATCAGCAATGAAGTCAGCTAACACCTGAGACTTGATGGCGGTGCGAGCCTGGTATGATATCTTGAACTCACTGAGTTCTACTGTCCACTGTAGGAGTCGGCCTGATAGCTCTGGTTTGTGCAGTATCTTCTTGAGCGGGAAAAAGGTGAGTACAACTATTAAGTGACACTGAAAGTATGGCCTGAGCTTCCTGGATGCATGGATGAGGGTGAGGGCTAATTTTTCCAACTGACTATACCATTTTTCCGCGTCAAATAGTGACTTGCTTATATAGTAGACCGACAACTACTTCGTTTCTTCTTCTCGAACAAGTACTGCTAAGATAGCTGTCTCTGAGACCGCTATATAAGAGTAGAGCTTCTCCCTGTCCACAGGTTTGGAGAGGAGCGGAGGGGAGGTCAGGTACCTTTTCACCTGTTGCAAGGCTTCTTCGCAGGAGGCAGTTCACTCAAACTTCTTGGTCTTCTTGAGAGCATGGAAGAAGAGATGACACTTGTCAGCTGATCTGGAGATGAAGCGGCTCAAGGCGGCCACCCGTCCTACCAGGCGTTGGACGTTTTTGATACAAGTCGGAGACGGTATGCTAAGGATTGATCTGATTTGGTCGGGGTTGGCTTCTATCCCTCATTGAGTCACCATGTAGCCTAAGAACTTACCTGGCGAGACCCCGAATGAGCACTTGGCAGGATTTAGCTTCATGTTGTACTTCCTGAGGACGGCGAATGCTTAGCTGAGGTGCTGTTCGGCTATCAATGACTTGACGAGCATGTCGTCGATGTATACCTCCATGGTGTCTCCGAGGTACTCGATGAACATCTTGTTGACCAGCCGCTGGTAGGTAGCCCCGACGTTCTTGAGGCCGAATGGCATCACCTTATAGCAATAGGTCCCCCTTTCCGTGATGAAGGTTGTCTTCTCCTGGTCGTCCGGGTGCATCAAGATTTGGTTGTATCCTGAGAAGGCGTCCATGAAACTAAGGAGCTCATGACCTGCGGTCGCATCAACCATCATGTCGATATGTGGGAGCAGAAAGGAGTCCTTAGGATAAGCTTTGTTTGAGTTTGTGAAATCGATGCACACTTTCCACTTTTCGTTCCTTTTCTTTACAACCACGACATTCGCCAGCCATTCGAGGTAGTGGACCTCTTTGATCATACCATTACTCAGTAGCTTCTCGACCTCTTCATTGACAATTCGGTTACGCTCTGATGCAAATTTCCTTCTCTTCTGCTTCACTAGTGGGTGATCTGGGTCTACTTTGAGCTGGTGGACCATTGCTTCCGGACTGACTCTGGTCATATCGGCGTGAGACCAGGCGAAACAATCTTGGTTCTATTTAAGGAATTCTATCAGCTTCTCTCTTGTCTCGGGCTTGAGGCGAGACCCTATGTGTGTCTTTCTCTTGGGGTCGTCTGGATGTATCTGTACTTCATCCAACTCTTCCATAGATGGTTGATCCGGCTTGATCGGAGGGGTTGGATGAGACTGTAATTGCTATGAAGAGTTACCCTTGCCTTTGAAGGCGTTCTTGTAACAATCTCTGGAAGTTTTGGGGTCGCCCTTGACCTCTCGTACCCCCCACTTGGTTGGAAACCTGATCGTCTGGTGGAAGGTAGATGGGACTGCCCGCATGTCGTGGATCCAAGGTCGGCCCAAGATGACGTTGTAGGGTGAGGGGCAGTCGATTACCAGAAAAATGATCTGTTTGTTCACTCAGCCGACGTAGATAGATCTCCCCGATAGTATACTTCTGCTCATAGCTGAAACCAACTAGCAGTGTCGACCACCTGTTGATGTTTGCCTCTTCCAGTCCCATAGCCTTTACTGCTTCGAGAAATAGGATGTTTGCTGAAGAGCCTCTATCTATGAATACTCTTTTCACTAGGATGTTGGCGATCTGCAGGGAGACGACTAGAACATCGTGATGAGGAGCGGCCAAGGTGACCGGCTCGTCATCTTCAAATTGAATTACCTGATGGGTGTGTGACCGTGAGACCGGATGGATGGACTGGACTTCATGGTGGTGGTTGGTTCTGGCATATCGCTTGGTTGATGAATAACTTACCCCACTGATCTCTGTTGCTTCGGAGATGAGCGAACATAATCCTTTTGGTGTGGGTTCTCGTGGAGGTGGTGATGGTTCTTTTGAACTTTTGTGGCTAATGGTGTTCTTCCCCTTATCAGTTACCAAATCTCGGAGATGTCCCCTCTTTAGAAGTGCAGCGACCTCTAGCCGCAAGGCGATACAGTCTGCGGTGTTGTGCCCATGATCGTCATGGAACTCACACCATTTAGTCTTGTCTCTCCTTGTCTCGGGGTTGAGCTTGCCTGGCCACTTAACGGTGGATCTCATTCCTTTCATAATCGCGACGACTTGGGTTGGTTTGACATTGAGGCTATACTCTGGTATTTTATACCGGTTCGATCCAAACTGTCTGCTCTCGGTTCTCATTGGTTAGCGATCATAAGGTTTTCTGACTCTGCTCGAACTACGTGTTGGGGATTAGTAGCGGTGCTCTGCTGGCTTGTGCTCTGGCTTCCTATCATTTCACCTTGAATCGTATCTGGAGTGAATCGTCCGGTTTATCTCATCCTCCTCCCATCTTATTTGGATCACTGCCCGGGCTAGGGCGTCTTCCATTGTGGTGCAACCCAGCGTTGTAAGTTATTTGTATAGTTCTCCGTCCGACAGGAGATCTTTCCTGAAGGCATCTACGGCTGTCTCAAGGTTACATGCATGGATGAATATCTTCTCTTTGTTAAACCTGCTGACATACTCTCTCAGTGGCTCGCCCCTTCTCTGGTATACTCTGTATAGGTCGGCCGATAGCTTCTCGAGTTTCTTGCTGCTGGCGAACTATTCCACAAAGGTGTCGGTGAGTTGGGCGAATGAGTCGATAGATCCATTCGGGAGATTCGTGTACCATTAGAGTGCCGGGTCGGATAAGCTCGAACTGAAACTTTTGCACATGCAGGCTTCCCTCAGCGGTCGGGGTATTGAGACGGTGAACATTCGCTGCTTGTACGAGGCTATGTGATCGTCCTGGTCGGTTGTGCCGTCGTACAGTTTCATGTTGGGGATGGTAAACTTCTGAGGCATGTCGGCTAGGGCGATCTCATCCACGAAGGGTGAATCTGTATAACAGTGGGGCCTGATCTTCTTGGTTGGGACCGGTATTCCTGGGATGTGTCTCATCACTGCTTCCACATCGGCCAATCTCTTGGCTAGTACCTGTTCCATAGGAGAAGGGGACGCCACCAGGTCATCCCGCTTGATCGGGTCGGCCTTTGCAATTGTCTTTGGCACATTCCGTTGGACCATCCCGCGCGATGTGATTTGGTGATTCATTGCTTCGTGCACACCTTGGTAGCCTGGATCTTCGTTCATTCTTTCTGGTTGGATGACTCCCACGGTAACAGTTCTGGTGTTTTGCCCTACATGAATAGGCTCGAGTGCTGTGGTTTGTTGGGTTTGGCCGTTCAACCCGTGGGGGTGAGCCGAGCCGAATTGGGTTTGTGTTGGGAAGGTTGACTGGACGTAAGGTGGGACGGAAATGATGAGTTGGTCTTGCGGTTTCGGGCTTTCTGTCACTGGATTGTCTTGATCTTGAGGCTGGGATGGGTCGGCTGAATGGTGTTCTGTTGGTGTATCTTTATCTCCATGTGTCAGGACAAAATCGTCGACCGTCGATGAGTTTAACTTACGCGGCCTTTTGCTGGAGACCGAGAGTTTGTGCTCTGGTGTATGGAGAGGTTGCATGGATGAAATAGGGGCGCGGAACCGATTGGGGGGTGTCTGGCCAGGCAGAAACTCTAGATCATAGAATTGACTCACCTTCTCCTTAAGAGACTGGTTTTCTGCCCTGATAGATGCATTTTCGGTCCGGATTGCATTTTTCTCGGCTTCCAGTACAGCTACCTTATCCGAGTTCTGTTGCATGAGGGCGGTCAGAGCCTCTAGTTTGGCCTCGAGGCCGGGGTTAGCGTTGTCGAAGTTGTCAGCCATGGAAAGTTCCTCTACGTAGTAAGGTTCGTTGAGTCGAATGATTGCTAGAGGCCCCATGGTGGGCGCCAAACTGTAGACGTAAAAATCTACCTGTATGGAATGGAGGTCTGATCCCGTGAGGTTGAGGCCACTAGCGATCCGCTGCACCTGCACACGTAGAGAAACAAACGCGTGAAGCGAACGGGAAACACCAGGGTGGTGTTTGCCGTAGGCACTCCGACGCTCAAGTCAGCAAGGCTGAAAAAGGCTTAGTATAGTGAGGGCTGGGAGTAGAGAGGTTACCAGAAGTCTAATCGGGGACTGTGACTACGGCGGTGATGTGAAGCTCTCAAGTAGGAGCTTCGGGTGTGAAGGTGTAATGTAATATGTCCTTTGTGAGAGGGTTGGCCTCTGTTTATATAGCGACTGTCTGGTCTCCCAATCCTGGTGGGAGTAGGAGTCCTAGTGTGACTCTGATGCAAACCCTAGAAAGGTTAGGGCGGTGGTGAGCTGTCTTACCTGCGCCCGAATAGGAAGGTGATCCGAACAGGAAAACCACTTCGAATAGGAGATTGATCAGGAACAGGAAAGTGATCAGTGGGGCCGTGGGCTCTGAACTCGCCTATAGGCCCAGGAAGTGAACTGGAACTGGGAGGCCCATGCCAAGATGGTTTGGGCAGGCCGTATCTCGTATCGAATGGGACTAATTTGGCTTGGGCCTTTTTGGGATTGGGCCTGGTCTCTTCTTCACTGGTGGTCCTGTTTTCCTATTTGGGCCAAGGACGATTTTTGGCCCTAACAATTTTAAGGTGGAATTTGTGTATATAGTTTTAGATAACATTCAAGAAGAACTCAATAATCATTTTGATGAAATATATATGAGGTTGCTTCAGTGTATGACATCTCTTGATCCAAGAGACTTTTTTGCTGCATTTAACAAAGATAGATTACTTGAATTTGCATAGTTCTATTCTGCCGATTTTCCTCAAGACAATATTTCCTTCCAGAAGATAAGGGATTAAGAGTCTTAATATATGACTTTATTTGTAAGGGCAAAGTGAAATTTTTATTGTTACCTACATCAACAAGTCGATAAGTTTGGTCCTTTCACAATTTTATTTTCCTTAATTGGATAAAATAATTAGAGAAATATATTTTTCAATAAAAAAATCTTGTTAAATTGAAGAAATCCCTAATTTGCATTGAATAAAAAGAAAGATGAAAACAAATATCAACATAAAAATAAATACTTTCTTTTTATGTTGATGTATATAATGTACATGCCTTTCCACAACCACAAGTACATGTTTAAGGACACCTCAAACTGTAAAACGATTAAGCTCCTTTAAAATAATGTCAATTGATAATAGCTATTTAATATAGAATAAAGTAGTAAATTAAATTTAAATACAGTAAAACCTCTCTACAGTGATACTCTATATAGAAATAAACTCTACATAGTCATAAAAAATTCTAAGCCCAATTTGGGATAGTTATAAATAAGAACAAACTTCACATTGTAATAAGTTATAATTTTTCTAATTCTCATCTTAAGGAAAGTTGCCTCCACATAGTAATAATTATCTATATATTACCAAAAAAATATATGTTATGTTACATTAAAGGTTTAAGATGAAATAAAATATTTATCTAAAATTGTTTGGGACAATGATTTATATTTTAGAGTTGTTACCACATCTTTTACCTTGCTAGAATGTAATAACTTGCTAACATGGACAACTTCTTGTTGAAACCAAAATATTTTTAGCTTCTCAAGCATGTTTAGAGCTTCATGGCATGAAACTTTTTGTATTTCCGTACTATCATCCTTAGGATTATTTCCTTTATTTTCTTGTCTAATTGTAGCAATGATTTCTTCTTTGGTTAAAGCATACACGATTTGTTGCTTATTTAGATTATCGAGAAAGACATTAATATCTATTCAATTAGTGTAGTGAGATTATCGAATATGATCACTCAATTTTGCAATGACTCTTTTATTTTCCTCGTCCACTTCATTTGTAACTTGCAATTCATCGAAATCGGGAGTCCTAATTTTGCAATGCTTAAAACCATTGGCAATTGTATGTGGCTTCACATCAATTGACTATGCATCAACTGCATTTATGGTTCCATCAATGACACTTATCTTTGCTGGTTCCAAGACACGGTCTTCTATCCATTTCAAAAGTAGGCAATTGAAGCGGTGAATTGAAATTCTAATACTAATAAAATATGAATTGAAATCCTAATACTGTATTACTAAAACATGAATTAAAAAATAAGAAATCAAAACTATAATTTTTGTAACTACACTTCCATTAAGTTATAATCTCCTTATAGTAATAAAATTAGTTAGTCCCACCATTATGACTATAGAGAGGTTTTACTGTAATACTGTTTAACTGTCTTCCCAATGTAAGGAATTAAACACGAATACACAATGCAAATAATAATAAAATTTTATTTAATTCCTCATTCCCATGATCCGGGTACTGATTATATTGTCTTATGTTACATAATCAAAAAATAAAACCATACAAGGTTCTAAAATTCATACCAACGTTGGAGGCTCCTTCAATGTCTCTAAATGAATTTTGCTATTTGATTCAAGTGGAGAATCGTACTCACAATATCCACACGAGAGCAGGAACAAGAACACAAAATAATCAATTTGCTAGATTGATTATTTGCTTCAAGGAGGAACCTTTTAGGAGAAGAATTGAGAGAAGTTTTATTTCTCTCTTTTACTCGAAACGGCTAAGCTAATTAGGTTAGTAAAACATAATTTTAATTATACTTATAATCAATTTGCTAGATTGATTATTTGCTTCAAGGAAGAACCTTTTGCGAGAAGAATTGAGAAAAGTTTTATTTCTCTCTTTTACTCAAAACGGCTAAGCTAATTAGGTTAGTAAAACCTAATTTTAATTATGCTTATATATATATATATATATTTCTCCGTGGACAATGCCCTTAAATCGTTTTTTTAGTCTTCATCATTTACTACCCTTTATTTTAGTAGGCGCCAGTCTTCTTCATCCGGCCGCATTGCATCAATATGTATCAAATAATCCATTGGGTGTACATTCAGAGATGGATAAAATTTCTTTTTACCCTTATTTTTATGTAAAGGATCTAGTGGGTTGGGTAGCTTTTGCTATCTTTTTTTCCATTTGGATTTTTTATGCTCCTAATGTTTTGGGGCATCCCGACAATTATATACCTGCTAATCCGATGCCCACCCTGCCTCATATGGTGCCAGAATGGTATTTCCTATTGATCCCTGCCATTCTTCGTAGTATACCTAACAAATCGAGAGAACCTGCAATAGCACCAGTTTTTATACGTCTGTTGGCTTTACCTTTTTTTAAAAGTATGTATGTGCGTAGTTCAAGTTTCATTAATATTAATTCTAATAAATAAAATTACAATTTTGCTAAATTAATTCCAATACCAAAATTGAACACATGCTACAACCTTAGCAAATTTAATTGCACAGCAAAATTACCAAAATGCCCATCCATCTAAAAGACGAAAATACCCCAAAATATTATTTTCCTCAAACTGCCCTCTAAATGTGTGACCCATAAGCTCCCTCTCAAATTGGCATAAGCAGTATCATGATTAACACTAATTAATCGTTTCACTACACATAGACCAAGATTGGTCCTTAGCAAGACATTATGGCCACCCAACAGATAGAGATTCAGAGAAAAACCTATAAATGATATGGTTACTGTGCAATTGAATCTCTTCATCATCCGTTATTTCATCAAGACTGAGGTACAAAACTAGTGTCTACCTCAGATATCATCCTTGATATTTTGGTATTCGGTTATTGGACCAACGATCAGAATAATAAATTATTTATTGTCGTTGCTAATATAACCAATGTTTTAAAAACCGACCCGGGACAAAACCCAACAAGAGGGCCGGGTCGACCGGTTTAACCGGTTGAACCAATTGGTTCAACCGGTGAACAGTAATTTGATGACATCATCAAATTACTGTTCACACAATACATTTTTTCCCCAAATTTTACTCCAAAGTCCAAATCATAAACTCCAAAATAAAAAATCCATAGCAAAACATCATCAAACATCATTATATCAATAATACAAATCAAAATAACAAAATGAATGAAGAAAAATAACATAATAGTTGTTTCAAGTTTTCAACTTTCAAGTCAACGACTCAACATTTCAACATTCTAACAAAAATTGATCTTCACCAAATGGTCCTCAATCAATATATCCATCATTCCATACTCAATTAAAATTGACAATTCACACACCACCTGATGGATGATCGTCATCATTATTAACATCGGCGACATCATCTACAAAAAATTCTAGCAAAAAAGAAAAATCATGAGCCTACTCAAGTTCTTATTTACATAGATCCACATTATGCTCAACTATCATAGCATATTAGAGGCAGGTATACGTAAAAGCAAGCAGCCAAAATGTCTGCAACGAAATGTAAATTGCATAATATCAAGTAATCCTGAAAAAGACTTGATGATGCACAATATTTCTTTAAACCCAAACTATGACTATGAACTTGCTCCAATTATTTCCAAGCACCAGCCTAAGTCATTCTACTATCCTAGAAGATTCATAAAAGAGATAAAATCAATGAAATTCAAATCAATAATTTGATTAAAATTGATGACTTGATTAGTTAATAAAACTCCGGTGAATGCACAACAAATTCATCAACTAGTAAATGTTTTAAGCTGATATTCCTAGAGTCAGAGTTGGTTGATCCCTTATCTAGAGACAATATGTACAAAAGGTTACAAAATGAGAGAACGGTATCGTTCTAATGCAACAAAAATCAACATTCCGAGACCTCTTCTACAACCAAGATCCTAACATTTCAACCCTCACACCTCAGGAAGCACTCCAGGAACTGGTAGCTAATGAAGCCACAAACTACGAAGGCTTCCCATTTCGGTTCAGGCCTAATGCCTTGATCATGCACAAGACCTGAAGGCTGAAACAAAGACATGCCTGCATCGTGACAGTTACTTGCTGGTGAAGATGAGCTGCCATTCGTTGCCCGTCGGGGAGGTGGAGCTCGGCTGTGAACAGGGCAACTATAAAGAGTTGAGTCAGATTCAAGCAATGTGAAGGAGAGTGCGTGCAGCTCCGAGATCCAGATCGACTGTGCACTGTGCAGCTCCGAGAAGAATCAAGAATGAAGACGATGGATGACGGCGTAGATCGGCGGTGATGAAGAGTGGACGCCAGAGAAGATCGCAAAATGAGCAGCACCCTAGCTGACGACGAAGCAAACCAATGACGGTGAAGGCTGCAGCGACGAGTTTCGACGGTGAAGGGAAGACTCCAGCAGTAATTTTCAGAGTTCAGTGAGAGTGAAGCTTCAGAGTTCAGACTTTCAAAGCAAAGGGTGGGAAACGCATGAAAATTGGGGGGGGGGGGGGGGGGGGGGGGGGGGAATGATATTGGGGTTTACTGTTTAAGTTTTTTATTATTAAATTTAATTATTTTATATTATAAATGTTGACCCGGCTTTTTTAAAATGGACGGTTGGACCGGTGGGTGCTACAGTACACCGGTCCAACTGCGGGCGCCAACGGACAGACTAAAAACACCAGTTTTTAGGCTCACCCGGCCCGACTCACCAGCCGAGTCTCGATTCAACCGGTTCAACCGGCCTGGCCAGGTCGGGTTTTAAAACATTGAATATAACTTAATTGCGCGATGAGATAACTTCTCCCGTACCTGTGAGTGATGAATCCCATATTGATTCACCATAGCCTCAATACACTTCTTGATGCAGCCAATCACTGCCGTTCTGATAGCCCTGAATAGGATTACATTGGGCTAGTGTTAAACTACACCAATTGGTGTACAAGGCACTCCAGTGATCTCAAGTTTAAGGATAACATGCACCACCATCCGTTAAAGGATTTATTTCACAGACATTGAGGTTACCATCTATGTGGAATCCTCTAGTGGGTTAGTCCGGTGAACTTGCCTACAACAAGCACCCATGTGTTGTACTAGGTTGTCACTAAACAACATTGACAAGTGAGATTAGTCACTGTTTTTCGACAAGGTCGTTCAATACTATGATACCCTTATTGTATTACTTGTGCCCTTAGTCAGAACAATACTGGGGCTATGAACATTTCTAGAATAACCACCATATGTGATCATAGGGTTCTTACTATCGAGATTTGAAACACTTGATACTCTCATCATAGTTCTACCATTTTAATGACATATATCAAGACATACAATTATGAATTACATGATGTAGAAAAAAATGTCTTTTTATTGATAAATAAACATGATTTACAAATAGTCAATATTATAATAATTGATTGGCTCTAGAGCACCTATTCTAACACCATACACTATAAATTCACATCAGAATCCAACAACAATTGTATATGTTGGTAAAAAAAGAGGGATAAAACCATTCAATCCTCTAACAATCTGATCAGAAAGTAGTTAAACTTTTTTCTTCCTAATGATAAAAAGAAATTATACATAACCAAAAAGACATTAATATTGAGATCTAAAGTTTGTAATTCCTTTTATGTCTTATAAACCAAACAAAGGGCATCAAAATCACCCAATAAAGTCTTTCAATTTAAAATCGGCCATATCATTCAATCAGCTTCCCTTAAAAAGCACACATCCAACTTCACTAAAGCTTCTAATCAAAACAATTTCATCTACAAAATCATAATTTCCAAAAAAAAAAATCCTCACCTATTCTTCAACAAACAGACGTAGAAACCTAGTAAGAAACAACCAAAGCCAACAACTTTACAACACAAAACTAAAAACAAAGCAATACCTTACAACATTCAACATAAAAATAAATAAAATTTCCATAAGACATCAATAAATAAATTGGTAAGAGGAGAATACCTTTTTTTTTCTTCTCCCGATTTTCTTCTCTTCTTTTTTCTTTTTCTTCTCTTTCTTTTTTAATTCCTTTTGGTGGGCATGGGCTGCACTAGTTTGGATTTGAGTTGTTGTAGTTTGGGTTTCAGCTGTTGAGGGTAGGCCTGGTCAATGTTTCTTCAATTTTTTTCTTTTAATTCAAAGCCTACCCTCACAAGGCCTAAGTCCACCCCGGGCTACTACAACAGTTGAAAGGGTGTTCGCTGTAATGAATCTTGTGAAGAACAGTTTGCGTAATCAAATGTGAGAGTGGATGAACAATTGCTTGGTGGTTTACGTTAAAAAGGAAGTTTTTGCTACAATTCATAATGAAGTTATCATTGAACACTTTTAGAATATATCGAAGCGGAAAATCATGTTAAATTGAAGATCTTCAGGTATACCATTCTAACTTGTTTTTATCTTTAAATAATCAATATTCATATATTCAGATCTTCAAGTATACCATTCTAACTTTATTTTTTTATCAGTATGTAGAGGATGTGTGGATCTTTAATCTAGATGATTGAGTTTTGATTTTAACGGCTAGATTTGGAGTTACACAGCTTGAAGTTTGACTGCTTCTCTAGTGATTTTAATCAATCTCTTTGTAAACATTTATGTATTTTACTTTTGTTAGAGTTGTGATTGAGCTCTAAATTTATGTGAAATTTTTTTGGTGGATTGTGGTTGCTGTAAACTCTTTTGATTATATTGGATTTAAGTGGATCATTAGATTCCCGTGATTTTTTACTCTCTTCACATTGAAGAAGTTTTTCGACATAAAATTTTTATTGTGTTTCCTTGTGAATTGGATGTTATTTTTAATATATTTACTCAAGGTTTTGTTTCTCATAGATTTATTCAAGTAGGAAAGTATTGTTTTATTGCATTCTTTCTTTTCAGTTTCTTGATATTGTAATATTTATTTTCCTCAAGGTTTGGTGGTTTTTTAAAAGTTTTCACTAGTTGATTTACAAACAATGGCTGAGCTGTAGAGGGGCCCCCTCAGCAAAAATCCTGGGTCCACCACTAGCCTTCAAGGGAGGTAATTGATTAAATAGGAAACCTTAGAGAAGTTGTTTGAGGATTTATATAACAATTGGTGGGAGATTGGGTTTTTGTCAAACCTTATGGGAGTTAGCTGATAATAGGTCGTTATTTTATGTCTAGAGGGTTTGGGAAATTACTAGGGGTGCGTTTGGCTCCCTATTTTTATCCATATTCCCAATCCTATTCTCCAAATAATGTTTGGCACACTATTCCAGATATATTACCCTATTTTTTTAATTACTTTTAGACCCCATAAGGTTATTAATTTCACTAAATGCCCCCTGAATTTTTTTTAAAAAATTAACAAAACCCCCCCATCAACCCAACTTGTCAGATTCCGGCAACCACCACCGGTGATAGCCGGAATCTATACAACGGCCTAAATTCCGATCATAAATGGCCGGAATTACATCGATCTGGCCGTCAGCGACGGCCAAAGAAATGGCCGTCGTTTTGGCCTTTCCAGCCGTCGACGGCCATAACAGGCCCTTAGATCTGGCCGGAAAAGGCCATAATGATGCGTTATGGCACAGATCCGATCGGTCTGTGCCGTAACGAAATTTTTAGGCCAGATTCCGGCGGTGGCAGCCGGAATCTGACACTGCAGGTGGTGGAGGTGTTTTTGTCATTTTATATAGTAGGGTCTTTAATTAAATTAGTAAACCTAAGGGATTTTTCATAAATTTTTCAAATTTACCTCGTAATACTCTCATATCCAACAATCCAATACTATCCTCAAAATCCTATCCAAAATACTACACCAAACGCACCCTAGGTTATCCTTACAACACTGTTTCAAATGTTAAATTACTAAAATAGACATCAACTGTTAGTTTAAAATGGCTGCTACTATTAGTGGGGTGCTTTAATAGAGATGGGCAAGGCTTAGGCCCTACCTAGGCGGTGTTGGGCCTGGGCCTTCAAGCTTCAGTCCTAAATTGGGATCGGTCCTTGAGGGATCAGGCCCAAATCCTCAAGGACCAGTCTTGGGCCCATTAGTTTTCTTAAGGCCTAAACCGGTCCTATGGGCCTAGAAAATTTTATTTTATTTTTAATTTTTTTGTAAAATTACATTTAACCCCTAAATTTATTATGCATTTCTATATTATAGAGGCGTTTTTAATATTTGTCATAGGGTTTATGTGATTGGGTGGGGCTTTTAAAAATTAATGGGCTCGGGCCTTGGATCGATCCCTTCTTACTTGGGCTTGGTTTGGTCTCAAGACCGATCCTTTCCTCCCAAGGATCGGTCTTAGGACCGGGATTTGGGGTTGAGGCCCCATTTTTCCCACCTCTAGGTGCCTAGTATAAAATTTTTAAATAGTTATATGTCTAAATGCTCAATAGTATAATGATAGGTACACACCTATATTTATGGCAAACTTTGAGGGTACTTTGTAAGTAATCCGGTGTATTATTCATCCTATATTGAAATACAAGTTATATATATAAAGAAAGAAAGAAAGCGAATAGCTATATTTATAGATGTGCTAGGGACGTGCAGAGAAGGGTGATGAATGAAAGGCGACCCCATGCACTGTGAAGTTATCTTAATATTCATGGAGACTAATTTTGAAGTGGAAAGAGAGAGAAAGAGATAGAGAAAGATTCTTTTAAGTGACTATCAACTCCCTTCTTTCTATTCTATGTACTTATCCCCAAGTTGGACGCAGAGCAGTTTGTTTGATATCCAGAAAATTCATCATCCATTAAAGTAAAAGAATAGTACATTTTTAGTTGGACTTTAAGATAACCTTTTCCTTTGTTAATTTTATCCCAACACCAACACTTCTTCCTTTTTCTCTGACTTCTCTGACGTCCCACCACTGTCTCCTCTTCCCCTTCCTCTCTCTCTCTCTTTCTTTTCCTAACACGCTTCCCATTTATGGTGTTTTTGTTTTTTAATGATCACCCTTAACACTCCACTCAAATTCATTTCAACATTTCCATGACCACTACTTCAACTTCTTATGCTGATGGTATGACCCTCTGTTTCTTTCTCACTTCTTAATTTACTTATTGTTTTTTAAACACTCACCCTTCTCGTTCTTTTCTTTTCTGATTCTGGGGTTATCATGATGTAGATGCATGTTCTCCAAATGCTTTCTGGATTTTTATATCTTTGGAATGTCTGCCTTTTATACTATAAATTGTTCTAATGTCTTTTGAATTTTCATTAAACATCATATGTTGCTTATAATGGAACCTTAATTTTCTGTAAATATAGCTGGACTAAGATAAATGATGTGTTTTTGTGTATTACTTTGTGCTGAGTTCTTGAATTCTCTTACTTTGATGGATTGTTGTTTTCATTTTTCTGTCTTTCATGCCTATTGTTGAATTTCACTCTGCAAATCTTCTAAGCGAAATTATATTTAGCACCTTTGCTGCAACTTTTGTTTTTCTTGCTTTATTCTCTGGGATTCCTTTAATTCAAGTTCATTAACTGTCTAATTTCTGTTAGCTTGTTTTTAAACTTATGTAAAAATTTAACTTTAAAATCTTAAACTAGGGAATTGAAGTTTAGATTGATAATCTGTGAGATACTTGCTTTTCTCCTCCATCAATTTGATTTTTGTTTGGTGCTGCAGTACATTCTATACTGCATTTTCTTTTGTAAAATTAATTTCTGTGAACTTTGAAGAGTAGTCTTTCTTTTCTGTTGCTATTTCATAAGTTTTTGTCACATATTGTATATCATTCTCAAGAATCAAATATCCTCCACACTTTTACTGTTCTTTTAACACAAATTATAACTTTCCGAACCCTATGTACATCTTGATTGTGCAACACATAATGAGCATGTATCAATAATTTAAACTACCTAACTCTATTATGTATCAATAACAGATGAGATTGGATCTTTGGTCCTGTATTTTGAGGAGTTTTTTTTCTCTGATTAGACCATCACACGCAATAAGTTTTCAGACTTGGGACTTGTTTAGGTTAAAAAATTGTTAATTTTGAGTATTTTTTCATGCCACTTTAAGTAGTTTATGTGCTTCATATACTTGGTTTGCTGATTAAAGTAGAGTAGTTATAGCTTTGAACAAGTGACCTTATTTGTTGCGAGTATGAAGTTCCTTAGTTTCCAGGCTCTGTGTCTCGTTTATTCCTCAGTAGTAGCTTCCAATTTCTCTATCAGTCAATAACTATCAGCAGTTTTGGTCATTGAGCCTCCTCTACTGCTCATTCTGTTGGTATTAACTATTTTTCTTACATACTTTTGCTCATTTGCCATGTTATTGAAATTCTTGTATGTTAGGAGATTCGGAAATATTAAAAATTAGAGTTTATTTTCTACTGATTAATAAACAAAACAGAGGAATTGACTTTCTGTAGTTCTTCTAGCAACCTGCCATTTTTCTAGAGGAAGGGGAAATGTGGTGTTCATTGTATTGAAGCAACTTTATAAATTTCAGTCGTTGCTTTATGTCAAGCCACTAACTAGCACTTTGTGTGTGTGTGTGTTTTTTCTCTCTTTCATTATTGCGATATTATCCTGAGTGCAATATGTTCTGTGTTCCTTCCTTCAAATTTTTTTTCGCTTTTAGCGGGTGAGAAAATATTAGAGAATGAAATTTCAGTGTCCTAACAAACCAACAGAAACCACTGAAAATTTGTTCATGATAGATGGTTCATTTCCTCTAATAATTGGGAACTCGTATTATGAAGCTTCAACTTTCCTGCATCCCAATATTCTCACATATCAGACTAGAAGGATCCCCTTTCTCCCTACCAAAAGTATTCCTATTTCTCTTTTTTGCAAATAAGATGTATGACTGCCCAAATTCCAGCGCTCTCACCATGAATCAAACAGTTTCACATTCATTCGCTATGTAGCTCAAGATATCTCAATACCCATCCTACTTTATTATATTCCGACTAATTGAGTGTTTCCTCTAAATAGTAGAATACACCCTTCTATTTTACCACTGTTTAAATGATGGATTCTACCATGCTGTGGTATATTACAGTGTACTGTTTTTTGGAACACTTGATGATCTCAAAACTAACTAAACCACGGGATTCTAAATGTCTCTTGTTTATTGGTAACATGCCCGAGTATTGCCCTATCAAATGCCGTAAAAAGCTTGGCCTACATTACTGGACACCAAGTTGTTATCATTGAGACGATTAAGTCCAGTCCTAACAACTGCCATTAGACAACACAGATAGGATCAAAACTAAGGAAATTAGGGAAGTATTTCCATATCTCTCAGTTACCAAAAATTAATTGTTGGCATTTGCTTTACGATAGTTTTGTGTTGCTATAAGTTTCTCTAGATCCAGGAATACTCATCTAGAATTTAGATATCCATAAAGCTTCCGTTTTGCACTTGATGCTCTTGACGCAATTAAAGACTTGTTATAGCAACACTCTTAACATGCCTGTGCATTGCTGCAATATTCCCAGTCTCTCAAATATTTTGAATAAATGTTTGATGCATATGGACAGAGTGAGGGAGAATTCTCAAAGCACTTGTGTCACACCTTGAGGTCTTTCATTTGCTTAATGTATGGATATCATATTTTAAATAAAATATAAAAGTTCTTGTTAAAAAATCCTTTCATTGGTACTGCATCTGTCTGCTTTTGCTTTTCAATATTTTGAAAATATAGAAAAAGAAACGTAACAATAAGATATGTATGGTTTTCCCCACTTTCTCTTGCCCTTGTGAGCATTGGTTTCAAATGATTTAATAGAGTGGCATATAGTTCTTTTCTATTCTGGTTTCAGCAGGCAGGAACACAGTTTGTTTGATCACTGCACATACAATATATAATTCTGCTGAAAATTATCTGTTACATATATGTGGTTGAATATGAATTTGTCTACTTAATGAACTTATTCTCTGGAAAATATGTACCAGTAATTTTTCTTTCTGTTAGAATTCTTCTTTAACGATTAGAGAATGATATGTGGTGAAGACATTATTGTCGCCAAATAGAAATTATTTGAGGTTTCCTTTTTATTTTATGCTTTTTTGTTGTTTTTGTGTACAGCCTAATTTCCTTTTTTTAATTATAAAATTCAAAATGAAGTGTAAAATTGCTAGTCTTCCTCTGCAGTTGTTCTCTTCCTAAATCATTTTATTGATGTATCTTAAGTGTATGTAATAATCATCTATCTATTTTTCATGCAGTTGCAAGCATTAACGGTTTTGTTTCAAGTCCTTCTAAAACTCAATTCATTTCTATATCAAAGGTTGCATTGAGCGTTGATTTTCCAATTGTAATGTCCTGCTCGCAAGACGTTGCCTTCTATGTTAGTAATTTTAAATTGCAATGAACTAAGCATTCATCATATCTTGAAAAATGCAGATGAACATTATGTAAATGCAGCAAAAGATTATTCGGACTTCACCATTCTGGCATTGCATATCTAGAATGTAATCTAGCTCTTCGCCTCAAAATTTCAATTCAACCATGAACCCAGAAATTGACCTTGAAGTGGAAGCTTTCTCTGAAAATGATTCTGATGTTAGCAGCCAAGTAGCTTCCAACCTATCAAACCAAGAAAATTCTGCAACTCCCTCCAATGACAGCCTCACTAACTCATCCAATCTCACTAATCCTTTAGAGATTCAATCAAATTCAGATCCAGTTTTACTTGATTTAACTCTTTGCTTCAATAACAATGAGTCAGGAGCAAGGGATTCTGTAGGACTTTCATTGTCGAGCACAAGTGAGAGTAGCAATGAACCTGTCACTCAAACTACGGCAGCAGCCATTCCGCGAGTGTTTTCCTGCAATTACTGTCATCGAAAATTCTTCAGCTCCCAGGCACTTGGTGGCCATCAGAATGCACATAAGAGAGAAAGAACACTTGCAAAACGAGCTATGCGAATAGGGATATTTTCTGAGAGGTACTCCAGCTTAGCATCTCTGCCTCTTCATGGCTCTTCCTTCAGGTCTTTGGGGATCCAAGCTCATTCATCAGTGCATCAACACTATACACCACCCGTGCGATCACCAGATGTTAGGAGCAATGCAAGATTTGAACACAGGTATCCTGGTCTCCCAATATTCGTGGAGGATGATGAGGCAGAGTTGTTATGGCCAGGTAGTTTCCGTCAGGTAGCTGAGGCGGGCAATACTCATCCAAGTTTTACAGCAGCAGGAAGTTCAAGTATGAATTTTTTGGAAGTTGCTCCAGCAGTGAACTTGGATAATTCTGCACCTGATCTCACACTCAAACTTTGACCAGTTTGTGTATTCTTACTGGCTTTGGCAGCTCTTATATGTCATTCTCTCTTTGTACAAAGAGATGTGCATGTGCCAGGAAGAGCCTTTTTAGTACTTTTCATGTTGTAATACTTAAAGCTTGCTAGTGTATAAGGGCTTTGTAAGGGTTCTTCTAGAGCTCCTCTGCTTGTCATGATCCATGTAATTGACTGATACTTTTGCAGATTTGTCAAGTAGATTGAATAAAAGACCATAATTTCTTACTTCCGTTCAGTTCTTTATTTGCTTCAGTGATTGTGTACGCTGAAAAATCAGTTCTATTAACTTACTCCAATCTTTGTGTAGTGAACAAACTGTAGTTTTTCAGCCCTCATGGAATTTCATTGGTGTATAAATTCTCATAATGCAACCTTAATTCTTAACTTAAAAATAACATATAAGAAATACACAAGATGATACTTGATGATATTGGGAGCGAAACCAAAGTCTTAAGGGTTACATATTTTGTAACGTTTCTAAACAGTTGATCATGGATATCCTGTTATACATCTAGGAAATCAAAATCCCTGGGCCAACCACTTTCATGGTTTTCAAAAACAAATAAAAAGATAAAATTATCCAACAAAACTCACTTACTTTCTAATGAAACAAGTTAGGATCAATTTCACACACAATAAAGGGGCGATAGCGAGCTAATATGGTAGAAATCTCCACAATCAAATGATAACATTTCACTGAGAATTTGGTACACTTGTACCAATCACAATCGTCTTGGGGATGCCTAGGAGTAAGATCAAATCATACAGCAGATTAGAAAACTTTCATTCATGCAGAAAATGCTCATTTAATATACTACATAAGCATAAGCAAATTGCAGTAAGTTCACAAAATATTAATGATATCCAAAAATTGAAAATTTATCATACAAAAAAATTCGACATTCAACTCAAAAATAAAACAGAAATTATACATCTGTTTCCTTTCACTCTTTTAACATTTCCCGTAAACAAGAATCTCTAAGATTTGTACAGAATTCAATTGAAGTAACTAAAAACCTGCCTATTGAACCACATAGTAATAAAGCTTTGAACACAAACAACTAAAAGATTCAGCCCCTCTGATGAGAAAATTATGATTTTGCTATAGGTTCACAGTTATGTTATCAAGGAGATAGCAAAATTGCAATAGTGAAGCTGAATTTTAAACCACCGATGTAAATTGATCAGTCAATGCCCAAGCTCGAATAGGGTTCATAGCCACCCTGACAATCAGAAAAGATCCGAAATGAATCTACTCCCAGCACTACCATCTTCAAAGTGAATGATAAATCTATGTACAAATTATCGCAACTCCTCAAACTAAAGAAAATTCCAGCTAAAATATATATAGTAACATTATTATTGAGATTACCACTGGACAAGCCAGACAATGAGCAATTAACACATTCAATAAATCCTTCAAAAATTGGGCAGGATTACAAATTTACCAGGCTTTTTTTTAATTTTTTAATTTTTTTTATTTTGTTGCTCAAACTTTTTATTCTCTTCTATATCAAATGTAGGGTTCAGAAATTTCAGCTAATCAATATAGGCAATCCTTGTATTCCTCGCTAAAGAATGGAATGAAAGCAAACAACTGAGAGCACATCAACCAAATCATGAATGGAGAAAGAATGAATTAATTTCATTTTCTATTTTGGTGGCATGAACAAATTTCATAAGTTCTGTACTAATCCAATTTTACTGAAAAATGCTACTCACTGAGCAGTCATCATGAACACGCCATATGGTCTCCCCTAGAAGATTCGCAACTGATAGGATAGTCAGCTGAGGAAAATAGTTCTGCTCCAACACAGGAATGGTATTTGTGATGATAACTTCTTGAAACAGGCCGCTTGACAACCTCTCTATTGCAGGAGGACTGTAGATAAGCAATAAATAAATACAATTTTTGGTACAAACAATTACAATGACTTTTTTATTATGCGAAGTCCAAGTCTTGTCATTCAATAAAATCATAATCAAATTTATAGAGGAAACTAGCAGTGTTTTCATATATATATATAATGAAAATCATATTTGAAGCATTTAAATAAAATAAAAAATTCGTTGTTGTATTCTAGTAGTCAGCTAATCTCCCAAGTAAATTTGTAGTTTTCACCTACTCCAAAAAGATGGTAAAGCGACTTTAACCCCCCATGCATTAAAAAATTTAACTAACAGCATAATTTCAAAACTACTGTAGTTGGTTGACTAATTTACTAACCGAGCATCAAAATTACTAAAAGAAGCATCAATAAATAGATATATAAATTTTAGCATTTTATGAGGACCATAACTTAACACATAATTTTACATCAAATTTAAACCTTTGGAGTAAAACACAAAATGAAGGGTGAAGAATTATTATCATGTCATAGTAATTTCTTTTTGTCTATCCAAATTATAAATTTTAGCATTTTATGAGGGACAAGATCAACCCCATAACTTTACAAATATATTTACATCAAAATTAAGACTTTGGATTAAAAAATAATGAAGGGTGAAGATTTATTATCATTATCTCATAATTATCTCTTTTTCTCTTATCCTAGTTATTTCTTCAATATCTCTTTCATATATCTTCTCTTTCCTATTTAATTCACCTATATTCTCTCTCCTATTTATTTTTTTCATTATTTTCTCCTTTCCTATTATCATCAACCTGAAGAAATATAATCATTCTTCTTTTGTTTCTTTACATTTTTATATTTAAACTAGTTAGCAATATTACTATAGTGTTTATTTGCAATAATTCATTCTCATAAATATATGCTTTTAAAGAATAGTAAGGTATATGATAAATTATTTATTTTAATTGCTAGACCAAGGAATTCATTTTATTTTATTTTTTTACTTTATCTCTATTAGCTTAGATAAGGAAAATAATATAATGATGAAAAAGATAATCAAATAATCACTATCTATCTTGGTTCGACTTACAGTAAAAACCTAGCATCAAATTTGTATTAACGAAGGCTAAAAATATTTTGATATCATAAAAAAGTATTTTATAATTATGAAGTGTATTCAGCATCAATGAAAAGGAAAAAAAAAATGTTTTAGTTAAGAAAGAGTTGTGAGGTTTAAGGAGAGCGGAGAGAGAAGTGAAAAGGAAGGAAAGATCAGAGAAAAAGAAGAAAAACATTAAATGCAATCATAAGTAGTTGTGCGTATTTACTGTTCCGATGTCATTAAATTTCTTCTATATCTGAGCCATAGATCATTCTGTAATCCAAAAGATTAAATTTGATGTAACAATATCTGTAACCTAAGGGGCTATTTATCTTGCCCCTTCTATAAAGGAACAAAAGATGATCTTAGACTTAAGGATCCAGGTACCTGAAAACAGCATGGGTAGTGCAAGCATAGACTTCCCTGGCCCCCTCTTGATGTAACAGAGCTGCACCTTTGGCAATTGTTCCTGTAACCCAAAAACCAATTAGTCACTTAGAAAAAGAACAAATAGCAGTGATCAGGATGATAACATTAGAAAATAAAAGGAAAGATACTATTTAAAATAAATCATCTGTTGCATGCTTTTCCTATTTAATGAAAACGGAAAGCAATTAGATTTTGTGCGAAGCTGACCAGCTGTGTCAATCATGTCATCCACCATAACTGCCACCTTTCCCCGCACGTCACCAATCAAATTCATCACCTGCAAAACAAGATCAAGCACATGATAGGAACTTCAATAGAAATCAATCAACAAAGCAATTCCAACAATTCCTGAACACACCAAAATAACAACAGAAACAATTATATGTATATATTGATCTGAAATGAGAAACAAAGATGCAAGAATATCCAAAAAGAACAATAATAAGCAGTAAAATAGGTACTAGCAATTCGAGGAGCTAGTCGCCTCCCCCCAACATTCCCAAAAGTGATAACATGCCCTGTTCATGGTTTTCCCCCCCTTATATACACAAGTGGAGTCACATAATATCCCTTCTTGGGTCCATGTGGACTATTCCCCTAACTAACTCTTATTTGTCCCTATTGTCCCTTTCCTTCTTCTTCTTGTAAATCTTGGTTATAGGTGGTCTATCAGCACATATAGGTATAGAAATATTAAAAACACTACTTTTTATCATGGGAAATCAGGATATTGTATTAACCCATTTGAGGCACAAGAAACTGCATATGAAGAGAATCTGACCTCCGCAACATTATGCCCATGGCGCCTTTTATCAACAATGGCTAGAGGTGCATCAGATAGTTTTTTGGCAAAAGCACGTGCTCTCGCAACACCCCCAACATCAGGTGAGACCACTACCAAATCATCAGAACATATAGTCTTGCTGGCCAGGTAGTCAAGTATCACTGGCTAAAGTTCACAAAGAGATAAAGAAGGACAATCATTAGCCACTGTCAACATTACAAGAGGAAATGAAAGAAACATAAGAGTATCATTTATTTTGATTGTTCATACATGTGAGAATGCATTAAGTATTTTCACACACTAAATTATGCCATGAAAGCAACAAATTTAGCTTTGGCAGTAACAACTTAATAAGTTAACAGCTAAATAAACCCAATTATAATAAACTGACATACATAAGAAAGAAGTCATATCATTTATACTATAGCCTTTTCTGAAGGAGCAAACTTATCTATATTCAATTCTGTACCATATTTTTTAGGTCCTCAACACTCCCCACCATTTAACACTTGAGATAATGCCCAAGTATTTTGAAATTGTCTTCATTTTCTAGCATCAACCCCTATGAATACTGAGGACTAAAACCCAAACAGAAAAACAAGAAAACTGATTATTACCTGACCATAGACATGATCCACAGGAATATCAAAGTAACCCATTGACTGCCCAGAATGAAGATCACACGCAAGAACACGGTTTGCACCGGCCTCTGTTATTAAGTTTGCAACAAGTTTGGCGGCTATAGATTCACGCCCTTGAGTCTGAAAACAGTAGCACACCAATATATGAAACAAATATTGAATTTGAGATTATAAAATCTCCCTAAAATGACTTCCACAACATGGATCATATAATGCAAATTGCCACTCACTCGGTGGATGTAATATAACCCTTTTATACCTTTCTATCAGCACGAGCATACCCAAAATACGGAATAACAGCAGTAATATTTTTGGCGGAAGCCCTACGACAAGCATCTATCATTATAAGAAGCTCCATAAGATTCTCATTAGCGGGAGGACAAGTGGGTTGTACAAGAAACACATCACAACCTCTAACACTTTCTTGTAACTGAACATAAATTTCCCCATCAGCAAAACGTTTTATCTTAATCTTTCCAAGCTCCAGACCCATGTAACAAGCGATTTCCTATTCAATACAAAAATCAAAATAACCCATTACGTATCACCAAATTAACACAAATAAATTTGTCAACCAATTTGAGTTAATATAAACCTGAGAGAGAGCGGGATTAGCGGTGCCAGAGAATATACGAAGCCTAGTATCGTTGGTGTTTGACGAAATGTCTAAATGAGATTTTGAAGCCAAAACATCGTTATTACTGAACATGGGGGTGCATGGCTTTCCATTCTCGAACTTCAAAGATTCAGCAACATTACATCTCTAACAAGAGAAAAATAGATATGTAAACAAACAAAATCAAAGGTAGAGAAAGAGGATAAGAAATTAAGTGGGAAGGGAAATTGAAAGCTACTCACGACGCGATGTTGAAAAGGGATGCGAAAGCCAGTCTTGTTGCGGAGGAAACTCAGGCCGGTTGGGGAAGTGGAAAAGTGAAGAAGAGAAGTCATTTTTTATGAGGATTTTTTAAGAGAAGAAAGGAGAATCAAAAAGGGTTTTTGGTCATGGCTTCAGACTTCTTAGCTGTAGGGTAAGGAAGACAATTGAAGAATCGGTTCAAGCGGGCCCTTTTGTTTTCTTTCAAAATCAGAACAAGTTGTGCATATATCTTCTATCACCTTTTTTTGGCTATTCACTAATTTGCAATTTATTTATTTATTTATTTATTTTTAAGATTTAAGAGAATTTTGAAAACTAAACACCAGATTTTGAATTTTAAAAATAAGGGCAGTTTGGGAATGCTGACCAACTTTGAAAATGATTTTCGATGTGTTTGCTAAATACTATTTTTATAATGGGAGAATGACTTACACGTACCCAAGGTTTGTCGTAACAATAAGTTGGTACCTAAAAGGTTTTAAAATGACAAATAGGTACTTTCCGCCATGTTCTGTTAGTGATTTCTGTTTATTAATAGTGAAAAGACTAAAATGCCCTTAAAAGTTTGAATTTTAGTTTTTTATAAATTTAAAAATTTCTGAAAACCCCCTAAGTTTACAAATTTAACTAAATACCCCAATATATAAAAATTTTGTAAAATAACAAAAACACCCCCATTACCCGCAGTGCCAGATTCCGGCCACCACCGCCGGAATCTGGCCGGAAAGTTGCGTTACGACATAGACCCGTCGGATCTGTGTCGTAACGCGTCGATCTGGCCTTTTCCGACCAGATCCGTGGCTGATCTGGCCGGAAAAGGCCAGATCTACAGTAGATCTGGCCGTCGACGCCGCAAAACTCCATCTGCGGCGTCGACGGCTAGATCTGGCAGTAGATCTGGCCTTTTTCGGCCAGATCAGCCACGGATCTGGTCGGAAAAGGCCAGATCTGGCTGCTGCTTCGACGGCCAGATCTTGCCTTTTCCGGCCAGATCCGTGGCGGATCTGACCGGAAAAGGCCAGATCGGCACGTTACGACACAGATCCGACGGATCTGTGTCGTAATGCAGTTTTCCGGCCAGATTCCGGCGATGGTGGAAGGTACCTATTTGTCGTTTCAAAACCTTTTGGATACCAACTTGCCGTTACGGTAAACCTTGGGTATGCACAAGTCGTTCGGCCTTTTATAATTATTGTGATTTTTAAAATCTATGATTGTGTTTGGTGAATTAGATTTTGAAATTATTGTTAGATGTATAATGATAAAAAAAGAGACATTTTATTTCTTAAAGTACTTTTATTTTATATTCAAAATTAGTATTTTGATAAGTATTTAATAAATATTTAAAATATTTTAGCTCTAAAATTGTTTTATTTTGGAGCTCTAGAATTGGTCTCTCTTGCCACGTTGGATGTATGGTTTAATGAGATATTTTTAGCTCTAAGATTCATGAATACCCATACTGGTTGTTCGCCATAAATACCCATGCGAATTGTTCACCATGTGGCACATTTTGGAAGCTCTAGAATTGCTCCATTTTGACATATTGGATTGATAAACCAATGAAATTGCTCTATCTTGACACGTTGGATTGATATTTATTACTCCATCTATAATTATTAATTAATTAAAAAATTGGGAACAATTCTAATTATATAGGTGCATTGCATTAGCATTCTAAAGGTCTAACCATAATGACACCTTATATTTGTGATTGTCATGTGGTTAAATTTTATTGGTGATGATGTAGACAATATTAATTGTTGCATTGATATTTCAAAGTCTAAATAAATAGACATAAATAGGACTGTTTAACGAATCGAGCCGCTCGCGAGCCGGCTTGACTCGACTCGAGTCTGGCTCGTTAACGGCTCGACTCGACTGTATTCGAGCTGGCTTAGCTTGATTCATGAGAGGAAACGAGCCGAGTTCGAGCCGCATTCGGCTCGAAATTCGTAGGGGCATATTAGGGGTTTTTTACAGTATGGAGGATTAAACTAAAATTTTCAAAGAAAAAGGTTTGCAAAAATGACAAAGATCCCCCCATTTTGCAATCCCTAAAAACGCGACTCCACCACTGTTTACTGTAAAACCAAAACGAGTAAAGAATTTCAACCAACTTTTCAGCCGCTCTGGTGTCTTTCCTCATCGTCGTCAAACGACTCAAACCCATATGCTTCATTGTTGTGTTATCGCAGTGTTATCGCATACTTGTTGTATTTATCTCTTCAAATCTCGCCCATGTCTGGACGCTTCATGTTTTCCTTTTGTTTTGTCACTGTCAAACCCATCTCGTTGTCGCCGTCGCCATCGTCAAGGTTGCTGAAAGTGTTGGCTTGTAAAGGTATGTGTGCGATATTGCTCGCAGATCTAATAAGAGTTAGGGCTATTTTAGACTTTAGCTTAAAAGAAGTGACATTTCACATTTGTAAAGCTGCAGCCTGCATGAGTAATTTGCACGAAAAAGTTATTTGGAATGTGAGCCTGCGTGAGTTTCAAGCCAAATGGGACAATATAACAGATGCATTTTATTGACCATTGGTTTTTTTACTACATGCATACAAACAAACAAAGGGTATTTTGAATTCAAAAATATTGAAATCTGCTCTTAATATTTTTTTTTTAAATTATTTTTTATCGGCTTGCGAGCCGGCTTGAACTCAGCTCGTTAAGCTGGCTCGCGAACCAGGCTCGAATTCCCCTCCTTCCTTCACGAGCCGAACCGAGCCAGAAAATCAGAGGCTCGGCTCGACTCGGCTCGAACTCAATTTCTCCTCCCTACTCACGAGCCGAGCTCGTTAAGCCAAAAACTCGGCTCGGCTCGGCTCGATAACAGCCCTAGACATAAAGAATAGATTACATAGGTGCATTGCATTGGCATTCTAAAGGTCTAACCATAAGGACACCTTGGATTTGTGATTGTCATATGGTTGAATTTTATTGTTGATGATATAGACAATATTAATTGTTGCATTAGTATTCCAAAGTCCAAATAAATATACATAAATATTGTATTACATAGTTGCATTGCATTGGTAGTAAAAGCATACCTGTTTATTAATAATTATATGAAAAATGCTATCCTTACAAAAACTCATACAAAGAGGGCTACAAAGTGACATCATCAAGAAGAAAAAAACAAAGAAAAAAGGGAAAAAGAGAGAGAGAGAGAAATCATGAAAATCAAGGGTGGTGATTGTCTTTGTATGTGTCTTTGTAAAACTAGCATTGCTCTAATTATATAGATGCATTGTATTGATAGTGCAAACATTTATTTGTATTCAATTCGTATTTAATTATGTTGGTATTTGAAAGGTCTAAATAAAGGGTTATAAAAGGGGCGTATGTTCAGTTGTGTATTATTGCAATATGTTAGTTGGTGTCAACAATATGTCTGGTCTTTTGTTAATTGTTTATAGGTCATGTTAATTTGTGTCAATAATATGTCTGTTCTTCATGATATTATTAATCGACGATTTTTTATTTATTTATGCTTTTGTTATTGTTTACAGGTCAAAGATTCATGAATTGGCATGGAATAAAGGCAGGATGTCCGATTAACATTATCAAATGAGTTATTATTTTGATTCGTTCTTCTAAAGTGTAAGCATATCTTCTAACTATTTTAATACGAAATTGTAAGTATATCTCCTAACTATTTTAACGGTTATTATATTATTGAATGATTGTTTTTGTTCGATCAATCTATTTGAATGATTAATTGTGTTAGTCTTGCTGAACGGTAAGTGTATTTATTAACAATTTTAATATGAAGATTAATTAACTTTTGTTGATTTCTTTTTAAGGTAACAGTTGTTATACAAATGAATAATTGTTCCTTAACAAATCTTAACATGAAGATCGATTAAATTTTGTTATGTTTGTTTTCAAGGAAATGTTCATGTACTTTACTAAGATCAAATAGAGGATGATCATATTGTCAGTCGAACTGTGAGTACATGTCATATTTATATTAGGAGAAACAATTCAATTGTGTTGAATATGTTTTCTGCAAAAACATTCGTGTATTTTAATTTGTTATATGAATGATTTATTGTTTATGTCCTGTTGATGTGCAAGTATATATGTTAAATGAATTAATTTTGGCTGATTCCATTTTCCAAATAATAGGTGTTATTAAAATATTTCTTATCAGTCCTAATATGATAATCCCTTAAATTTGGGTTGAGTAAACCATTCATTTTATCATCACACGCATTTCGATTTCCATTGAACAATCAATAGTAAATTGACCATAACTTGCTCAATAAAAATCCAATTGATGAAGGATTGAATCTTTAGAAACTAGATAGACAAAGCTTTAATTTTATATATTATATACTTAATTTGGATAACTGTAGCCCCCACTGCCGAACTATTCCTTTCATCATCACACACATTTCAGCTTCCACTGAACAGTTAGTAGTAAATTGATCATAACTTACTCAATAAAAATCCAATTGATGAGAGGTTTAAATCTTTAGAAACTAGATAAATAGGATTTAATTTGATAAATTATACGCTTAATTTGGATAACTGTAGCCCCACTGTTGGACCATTCATTTTATCATCACACACATTTTGGTTTCTCTTGTTTCTCGATTTCCACTGAACAATCAGTAGTAAATTAGTCATAACTTGCTTAATAAAAATCCAATTGATGAGCGGTTTGAATATTTGAAAACTAGACAGATAGGGATTTAATTAGATATATTATACATTTAATTTGGATAACTGTAGCCCCCCTGCCGAACCATTTCTTTTATCATCACACACATTTCGGTTTCCACTGAATAGTCAGTAGTAAATTGACCATAACTTGCCCAATAAAACTCCAATTGATGAGAGGTTTGAATCTTTAGAAACTAGAATATAGGGCTTTAATTTGGTATATTACACGCTCAATTTGGATAAATTTAGCCCCACTTCCGAACCATTCCTTTTATCATCACACACATTTTGGTTTCCCCTATTTCTCGATTTTCATTGAACAATCAGTAGTAAATTGGCCATAACTTACTCAATAAAAATCTAATTGATGAGCAGTTTGAATCTTTGGAAACTAGAAAGATAGAGCTTTAATTTGATATATTACACAATGAATTTGGATAACTATAGACCTGCAGAAGAACCATTCATTTTATCATGACACATATAAAATCAATATATATGAAGCTGAATACCCATGCGGGTTGTTGGCCATGTGGCACATTTTGGAAGCTCTAGAATTGCTCCATTTTGACACATTGGATTGACAAGCCAATCAAATTGCTCTATCTTGACACGTTGGATTGGTATTTATTGCTTCATCTGTAATTATTAATTAATTAAAAAAATTGGAATAATTCTAATTATATAGGTGCATTGCATTGGCATTCTAAAGGTCTGACTATAATGACACTTTATATTTGTGTTTGTCATGTGGTTGAATTTTATTGGTGATGATGTATACAATATTAATTGTTGCATTGGTATTCCAAAGTCTAAATAAATAGACATAAAGATTGGATAACATAGGTGCATTGTATTGTTGTATTACTAATTAATAATAATACTAATTATATAGGTGCATTGCATTGAAATTCTAAAGGTCTAACCATAAGGACACCTTGGATTTGTGATTGTCATGTGGTTGAATTTTATTGGTGATGATGTATACAATATTAATTGCTGTATTAGTATTCCAAAGTCTAAATAAATAGACATGAATACTGGATTACATAAGTGTATTGCATTGATAATAAGAGCATACCTGTTTATTAATAATTATATAGGTGCATTATATTGACATTGCAAACCTTTTTTCGTATTCAATTCATATTTACGAAAGGTCTAAATAAGGGGTTATTAAAGGGGCGTATGTTCAATTGTGTATTATCGCAATTATTAGTTGGTGTCAATAATACGTCTGGTCTTTTGTTAATTATTTATAGGTCATATTAATTTGTGTCAATAATACGTTTGTTCTTCATGATTTTATTAATCAATGATTTTTTATTTATTAATGTTTTTGTTGTTGTTTACAGGTCAAAGATTCATGAATTGACATAGAATAAAGGCAAGATGTCCGATTGACATTGTCAAATGAGTTGTTATTTTGATTCGTTCTTCTAAAGTGTAAGCATATCTTCTAACTATTTTAATACAAAATTGTAAGTATATCTCCTAACTATTTTAATGGTTATTATTTAATTGAATGATTGTTTTTGTTCGGTCAATCTATTTGAATGATTAATTGTGTTAGTCATGAAAAAAGGTAAATGTATTTCTTAACAATTTTAATATGAAGATTAATTAACTTTTGTTGATTTCATTAGTCATGAAAAAAGGTAAATGTATTTCTTAACAATTTTAATATGAAGATTAATTAACTTTTGTTGATTTCGTTTTCAGGTAACAGTTGTTATACGAATGAATAATTGTTCCTCAACAAATCTTAACATGAAGAATTGAAGATCGATTAAATTTTGTTATATTTGTTTTCAAGGAAATGTTCATGTACTTTACTAAGACCAAATCGAGGATGATCTCATTGTCAGCCGAACTGTGAGAATGTATCATATTTATATTAGTAGAAATAATTCAATTGTGTTGAATATGTTTTCTACAAAAACATTCATGTATTTTAATTTGTTATATGAATGATTTAATGTTTATGTCCTATTGATGTGTGAATATATATGTTAAATGAATTAATTTTGGCTGATTTCATTTTCTAAATAATATGTGTTATTTGAAATATTTCTTATCATTCCTAATATGATAATCCCTTAAATTTGCTTTAAGTAAACTATTCATTTTATCATCACATGTATTTCGGTTTCTATTGAACAATCAATAGTAAATTGACCATAACTTGTTCAATAAAAATCCAATTGATGAGAGGACTGAATCTTTAGAAACTAGACAGACAGTGCTTTAATTTGATATACTATATGCTTAATTTGGATAACTGTAGGCCCCACTACCAAACCATTCCTTTCATCATCATACACATTTCAGCTTCCACGGAACAGTCAGTAGTAAATTAACCATAATTTGCTCAATAAAATTTCAATTGGTGAGAGGTTTGAATATTTAGAAATAGATAAACAAGGCTTTAATTTGATATATTATACACTTAATTTAGATAAATATAGCCCCACTTCCGAACCATTCATTTTATCATCACACACATTTTGGTTTCCTCTGTTTCTCGATTTTCACTGAACAATCAGTAATTAATTGACCATAACTTACTGAATAAAAATCCAATTGATGAGCAGTTTAAATATTTGGAACCTAAAAAGATAGATCATTAATTTGATATATTATACGATGAATTTGGATAACTATAGACCTGCGGTTGGGCCCGCAATCGAACCAAACACGAACGAATAGCCCCGTTCCGAAACTCGTTCGATAAGCAAGAAGGAGTGTTCGATTTCATGTTCGAACTTGAACGAACAAAGGACGATTGTTCGTGTTTATTAGATTAACAAAACGACTAGATCGTGATCGTTCGACTAACTCGTAAATACGGATTTGGATTTTGGGTTGGGTAAGGGAAAATGTGGAACTAGGTTTTGACTTCGGATTTTTGTTGTAAAATTTGGGCTGGGCCTGGTAAGGGAAAATGCGAAAATGGGTTTATATATATATGTGTGTGTGTGTGTGTGTGTGTGTGTGTGTGTGTGTAATTGTGTTTGTACAAAATTATTATCATATATATATTAATCATAGATTAAATATGTTTAATATGTTATGAAATTATATATATATATAATTTCATAACATATTAATGTGTAATTGTGTATGTATAAAATTATTATCATACATATATTAATCATAGATTAAATATGTTTAAAATGTTATGAAATTACCAAAATTATAGGTTATCATATATTTATTATCATTACATAAATTATCATAAATATTTTAAATGTTTACATATATATTTTGTATCAACACCTATAAATTCATAATGGAATGAATGTCTATTATAATATATGATCAATACATATGTGTGAGTAATTTTTTATCTCTATATATATAATTTCATAACATATTTAACATAATTAACCTATGATTAATATATGTATGTTAATAATTTTGTATATACACAACTACACATTATATATATATAACGTGTAATTGTGTATATACAAAATTATTAACATATATATATATATATTAATTATAGGTTAAATATGTTAAATATGTTATGAAATTACCAAAATTATAGGTTATCATATATTTATTATCATTACATAAATTATCATAAATATTTTAAACGTTTACATATATATTTTGTATCAACACCCATAAATTCATAGTGGAATGAGGGTCTATTGTAATATATGATCAATACATATGTGTGATTAATTTGTTATATATATATAATGTGTAATTGTGTATACACAAAATTATTATCATACATATATTAATCATAGGTTAAATATATTAAATATGTTATGAAATTACCAAAATTATAGGTTATCATATATTTATTATCATTACATATATTATTATAAATATTTTAAATGTTTACATATATATTTTGTATCAACACACATAAATTCATAATGGAATGAGAGTCTATTGTAATATATGATTAATACATATATGTAATTAATTTGTTATATATATATATATATAATCATTACTGTCTACATATATATTTTGTATCAACATCTATAAATTCATAGTGGTATGAGGGTTTATTGTAATATATGATCAATACAAATGTGTGATTAATTTAGGTTTAATTAAACTATTATGTTATTAAATTTGTCATATTATATATCACTTGATTATACAATATGTTATGTTCATAAATTTGTCATATTATATTTAATTAAGCTATTATATTATTAAATCTGTCATGCTATATGTCACTTAATTATACAATATGTTATGTTCATCAATTTATCATAATATATTTAACTAAGCTATTATATTATTAAATTTGTTATGCTATACATCAATTGATTATACAATATGTTATGTTTATCAATTTACCATGCTATATTTATTAATTGAAATGTTATCTTATAATATTTAATTATTGATTATATTTGGAAAAATATGAAACTATTATGTTATTGGATTTACTACATTATATATCACTTGATTATACAATCTATTATGTTATTAAATTTGTCATGCTATGTATCATAATAATTTATTACTTTTTAATTAAAATGCTATATACATATATATTTAATTATTGATGACATTTGGAAAAAAAAATCTAAACATATTATATATATAAGAAAAACAAAAGCATCATAATATTTTATTATTGATTACCATTAAAAAAAATTCATCCAAACTAAACCAAACATAATATAAAAATGAAAAAAAATATATATAAATTATAATAATGCATACAATGTTTTTCAAACATAAATGAACAAAAAATTGAACAGATTGTTCGCGAACGGATGGATCAATCGAACGTATAATGTTCGCGAACATAATCGAACGAACAGCCCATGTTCGAACTCGATCGAACATATTATCGAACGAACATCGAACTGTTTGCAAACAGTATCGAACGAACATCGAGTTGTTCGCGAACTGTTTGGTTTGTTTGCAGCCCTACCTGCGGCCGAACCATTCATTTTATCATCACACACATAAAACTAATTGAATTTTAGTGATGACAAAGGAAAACAAATATTGATATGTAGTTTTAATTGTATTTATTGTTGATTTTTTTTATGTTACATATATATATATCGAAAACAGGTTGTTGCTGATTATAACAAATTTTATTTGTATCACAAATATCATGTGATGTTTGTTGCCGAACCATGTAGCTTTAGTAAACCATTTATAATATGTTGAACCATTATTATTATCCTTAAGAGGGCGTTTGGATCATATAATGTTTTATTATAGGGGGATATTATATTAACGGAATAAAAGATCACCTTGAAGATTACTGGGAATATTTAGAAAATGTGTTTGGTTGGTTCGAATAAATTGGTGAATAATATGTTTGGTTGGAAGGATAAATAGGTAGGTATGTTATATAGATTACTAAATTGTACTCCTTTTTAAATATTAATATAACTGTATTTTTTATTATTATTATTTGAATAATTTCTTTTAACCCCTTACTCTTCAGATTTAGCAAAAATACCATAGCAACCAAAAACGTTTTAAACTTTATAAAAACACCCCTATCCACCCCAAGCCATTGTCGGCAACCAGCCACTACCGTTGGCGGCCGCTGGCAATGCCACAAATCTGGTCGTGATGCCGACAATGCCACAAATCTGGCTGTGATGCCAGCAGTGCCATAGATCTGGTCGTGAAACACTGTCGTTTCACGGCCAAAGATCTAGATGTTTCACGGCTAGATCAGTTTTCGTTTCACGACCACATCCTTGGCCGTGAAACGACCATAGATCTGGCCGTGAAACAGTCAGATCTGGCTTTTTCTGACCATAGATCATAGTCGAAAAAAGCCTCACCAGCGCACGACCGACCATATACGGTTGGTCGTACACCATTATGGCTACTTTTGGCAGCCTTCGATGGCGGTCAACGGTGGTTGCCGGTGGTGGCAATTGTGGGTATAATGACATTTCTGTAAATAATGACAATAACAAGGGCAATGTCATCCGAAAAATTTAAAAAGTGAGGACAAAAGTGTTTGCACGAGTAATTTGGTGTTTTGTAAATATTGTTGGAAACTATGTATACATAGTCAAAGGTATATATGTAATTTTAGTGTGTGTGTGTATATATTTGATAGGTCGTACTGTTGAGAGAATTAAGTCAAATAAAAGTTGAAAACAAAACATGGTATTAGAGCTTATCATCTTCCATGAGCCATTTTTTTCGAGTTTTATTATCACTTTCTGTTTCCTCAGGTGGATCCTCAATTAAATGGTCTCCCATGTCAATGTTGGACACATATCGTCGGATAATCCACTTCCATTGAATATAATTCATTTTTCCCAATAACTTTCGATCAATGATTTTGGTGGAGGAAGTGACAATTTTAGTCACCATCTTCTTACCGTCCTCTGCCATACTATCTACCAATTGACAATGTCAAATAACTCCTAACTCCACAGATTCACAACAACCTCAACACCAAACAACCTAAGCAAACACAAAAGCTTCCCAATCTCAAACAACCAGAAAGAGGCTAGCCAAAAGGATTCACAACAACTCCAAGCAAACACAAAAGGATTCACAACAATAGAGAAGAGACAAACCAGAGGAGAGATTGCAGCCTGCACCAAAAAACAAAGAACACAGAAGCCAGAGGAGAGATTGCTGGAACCGAACTAGTATTTGCTGGAAAAGGAGAAACCAAGAACATAAGTCGCCAGAAAGAGAGAAACAAAGGCCAGATGTCGCCGGAGATAACAGAGGAAGTCAAGGTTCGTCGAACAGGTTCAGACGTCGCTGGAAAGAGAGAAACTAAGGGCAGCCGTCGCCGGAAAGAGAGTAACTAAGGGCAGACGTCACCAGAGAGAGAGAAACTAAGGGTATACGTCGTCGGAGAGAGAGAAACCATGGACAAAGATGTTCAAACGTCGTTGGAGACCGCTGATCGCCCGAAAACAGAAACGAAGAAATGGGTTTAAGGGTTCACGTGTCCCACTCTGATACCATGTTTTGTTTTCCGACAGCCGGCAACGTCTGAACGTCTTTGTCCATGGTTTCTCTCTTTCCGGCAATGTCTACCCTTAGTTTCTCTCTTTTCGACGACGTATGCCCTTAGTTTCTCTCTTTCCGACGACGTCTAAACCTGTTCGACGAACCCCGACTTCCTCTGTTATCTCTGGCAATATCTGCCCTTAGTTTCTCTTTTTTCGACTACGTCTGAAGCTGTTTGACGAATCTCGACGTCCCTTGTTATCTCCGGTGACATCTGCCCTTAGTTTCTCTCTTTCCGACGACGTCTAAACCTGTTCGACGAACCCCGACTTCCTCTGTTATCTCTGGCGACATCTCATTGGGATGCAGTCTTCCATATTTTGAAGTATCTAAAAGGAGCCCCTGGACGTGGGATTCTTTACAGTGATCATGGTCATAATAAGGTAGAAGGTTTTTCAGATGCAGATTGGGCAGGATCCTCTGTGGATAGACAGTCTGTGACTGGGTTTTGTGTTTTTGTTGGAGGAAATCTTATTTATTGGAAAAGTAAGAAGCAACTGGTTATAGCTAGATCAAGCGTAGAGTCTGAGTATCGGGCTATGGCACAAGTTACTTGGGAGCTTATATGGACAAGACATCTTCTTAGAGAAATTGGGTTTTGTGATCCAAGGACTATGGACTTGTGGTGTGACAACCAAACATCCATACATATAGCGAACAATCTAGTCTTTCACAAGAGGACTAAGCATATAGAAGTGGATTGTTACTTTGTACGAGAGAAACTTGAACAAAAGCTAATTGCTACTAATCATGTTAGAACAGGGGAACAACCGAACAACTAGCTGACATCTTCACGAAGTCTCTAGTTGGTAAAAGGGTAACCTATATTTGTAACAAATTGGGCATGATAGATATATATGTTATAGCTTGAGGGGGAGTGTTGGAAACTATGTATATATAGTCAAGGGTATATATGTAATTGTAATGCGTGCATATATTTGTTAGGTCGTACTGTTGAGAGAATTAAGTAAATAAAAGTTGAAAAAAAAACAAATATTAACAAATATAAGGTTAATTTGGACCAAATGCTCAACTGTTTAGGGGCAATATGGGAAACAAATTGTAATACCAGGGTAAGTTTTAATAACAGCCCTCCTGGTAGTAAGACTACTGAAAATATACCCCCCAAATGCTACTGTTTGTCATAAAATATTCCGACAATAATTTTTTACAAACCAACCAAACATCGTCATTTGCTCAATTTAAAAAGAATTACCCCAGTTATCCAATATCAACTCGATCCAAACAGCCTTAAAGGAAAACAAATATTAATATGTAGTTTTAATTATAATTGTTCTATCTCTTTTTGATGATATCTTTTATTTACATACATATATCATGAAAAGAGTTTGTTGCTGAATATAACTAATTTCTTTTATTTAACAAATATCAACTGATGTTTGATGCTAAACCATGTAGCTTTAGTAGATCATTCATTTTATCATCATACACATTTAGGTTTCCACTGAACAATTAGTAGCAAATTAACTTGCTCAATAAAACTAAACTTTATGAGAGGTTTAAATCTTTAGAAACTAGATAGACAGGGCTTTAATTTGATATATTATATGCTTAATTTAGATAACTATAGCCCCACTGTCAAACAATTCATTTTATCATCATACACATTTTGGTTTCCACTGAACAGTTAGTAGTAAATTGACTATAACTTTCTCAATAAAAATTCAATTGATGAGAGGTTTGAATATTTAGAAACTAGATAGATAGAGATTTAATTTGATATATTATACACTTAATTTGGATAATTTTAGCTCCACTTCCGAATCATTCTTTTTATCATCACACACATTTCGGTTTTCACTAGATAGTCAATAGTAAATTGACCATAACTTGCTCAATAGAAATCCAATTGATGAAAGGTTTGAACCTTTAGAAACTAGACAGATAGAGATTTAATTTGATATATTATACCCTTCATTTGGATAACTATAGCCCCACTGTCAAACCATTCATTTTATCATCACACACATTTCGGTTTCCCTTGTTTCTCTATTTTCACTAAACAGTCAATAGTAAATTAGTCATAACTTGCTCAATAAAAATCCAATTGATGAGCGGTTTGAATCTTTGAAAACTAGAAAGATAGGGGTTTGATTTGATATATTATATGATGAATTAGGATAATTATAGACCTACTACCGAACCATTCATTTTATCATCATACACATAAAACAAATTTAATTTTAGTGATGATAAAGGAAAACAAATATTAATATGTAGTTTTAATTGTATTTATTCTATCTCTTTTTGTTGATTTTTGGATTGATTTTGTTGATTTTTGGATTGATTTTGTTGTTTGATTTGTAGGTTTTACAATTATTGTCTTTCTTTAGAATGCTATCATCAAATGTTTTTTTTGCTATAGGTGGTGGTCAATTCTAATTGCAGCAAATGGATTTGTGTCACTGGACCTTTATCTTCATGGCTTCTTCAATGCTTCAATTAAGTTGCCTTTAGATTATAATGTTGGAGTTGTTGTTGCTTTCTATGTGAGTATCTTCTCAACATTCTTAATTTTTTTATTTCTAAAATAATAATAATAAAAATAATTCATTTTCTCTTTTCAACAATCAAAATCAATTTTTTCCTTTGGCTCTACAAGTCTCTTGCTTAAAAGTTCACATTTTTCAATAAGATTTTTTTTCGTTGATTAATTTATAGACTTATCAATAATACCTAGTGGGTTATTCTACAATTTTTTTTGCTTTTCTTGACAAAGTTTTAAACTTTGGTAGCAAATGTCAAATGGTAACATATTTGAGAAGAACCATGATGATATAAACTTTGAGTTCAATTTGTGGATATTTTATTTATTGATTTTTCAATTATCAATTCAATATAAAATGAACTTCAATATAGAAAATATATATTTAAAACACAAAAAAACCAATAATAATGTAAAAATATATATATATTAAATATACCCGCGCAACGCAACTTGAAAATGAATATAAGTTACAGATATTGCAGAAGGTTAATATAAATTTTGAGTTTAAATAGTTGATCTTGATAATATTCAGGTGATATTAAATATCATACACGATTCACAACAAAATACTAACATCGAATATCAAAGACATGTATGTAAAGATAATATCAATTGTACAAGGTACTGATCCTGAAAATATAATTAGACCATATAATATTCAGGTGATATTCTCAAGTTGGATGAATGATTTAATAACATCTATCTATAATTGATATTAATAATTATACAGGTACAATTATTAATTTTATCTTAACACAACTTTGTCTATATATACAATTTAGATTTACTTTAAAATTTGTATAATTTAACATTTATTATGTCTTAATCTAATTAGGTTACAATATATTTCAAAAACATTGAATAAATATACCCGCGCAACGCGCGGGGCACATGTCTAGTTATAGGCCAATTAATTGTATTTTTGAATGTTTTAAGTAATAATAATAATAATAAGTAATAATATTCTAAAAGATTATTTATTATTTATTTGATAGTTTTGTTATTTAAATAATTGGAACTTTTTTAATAATTAATTATATATTTAATACCGTGTTGAACCAAATAAATGACAATATTAAAGGCTCCGTTTGGCTTATTATTTCAACCCATATTCCAAATCCTATTCCTAAAATAGTTGTTTGGCTTATTATTTGAGAAATATTAGTATTTTTTTAATTAATTTTAGACCCCTTAAGTTTATTAATTTCATTAAATACCCCCAGAAAAAAAGTTTAAAAATGAACAAAAACACCCCCACCCACGCATACTTGCAAGATTCCGGCAACCATTGTCGGTGGCAGCCAGAATCTATCACAAAGGCCTACAAACAACCGGAACTGGCTGGCAATTCACCGATTTGGCTTTTTCCAGCTAAATCCACTGTGGATCTAGCCGAAAATGGCCAGATCTGGTTGTCAACAATGGCCAAAGAAATGGTTGTCGTTGACGGTCAACGATGGCCATATCTTTGGCCATCGCTGATGGCCAGATCTGGACTTTTGCAGCTGTCGACAGCCAGATCTGGCCGTAGATCTGGCTTTTTCCAGCCAGATCTGTGGTGGATCTGGTCGGAAAAGGCCATATCAACGCCCTACCCACCAGATCTGACTGGTCTGTGTCGTAATGCCATTTTTCGACTAGATTCCGACAGTGGTGGCCGGAATTTGGCATTGTGGGTGGGTAGGAGTGTTTTTATCATTTTATAAAATTTTTATATATTGGGGTGTTTAGTTAAATTAGCAAACCTAAGGGGTTTTTTTTGTAAATTTTTAAATTTTATCTCGTAATACTCTCCTATTTATCTATCCAATATTATTCCTAAAACCTTATCTAAAATAATAAAACAAACAGGGCAAAAATGAATCCAATCCAATTATACCTGATTTACAAAAATCTGGCGGGAAAAACAATCCACTCCAATGCATTATGTTGCGCCACAGGGGCACCCACAATGATTAAATGTTTTACTTGAGAATGGTCCCAATAATATCAATAATTCTATTACAGTTAATTCCTTAAAGGCTGAATTTTGGAGGCAGGATTATCATATTTATCTTAATAATTAATTAATTAATTATAATAACTTGAATTACAAATATTTTAGTTCTTAACACATTAATATAAATGTTTTAAAATTTTAAATAACTACTCTTATGATATAAATAAGAATATTATATATTATTCCATATAATAATTTGTGATTTTAGATAATAAACCTAAATTAAGAACAATCTAATCAAATGTAATTATAAAATATTACCTAAAATATTTTAATATTTATTATTATTTATACATATAAAAATTATTTAAAATACATCATATTATCATTTTATAAGAAATAATTACTAACATATCGTTAATATTAACGATAAATTAGAAATAAATTTAATAAATAGATTTATAATTAATAAGAAAAAGTCAGTGCCTAACTTGGGTAAGGAATTCCATGACTCATGAGATTCCTTATCCCAATCATTTAGGATAAATAATGGAGACTAGGGTTGGACATAATCCAATCTCATTCTCCTACAAATAGACCCAAACATGGGATTGGATTAATTTTTTTGAAAATAGTTGAATCCCTCTCCCAAGACATACGTTAAACCACAAGATTAGGACATACCATAGACATACCATATGATCAATACAATAACCTATTAAAAAACAAAGACCAAAAGACAATATAATTAATCAAACACTGCAAATTCTGAAAGAGCATTCAAATTCTTACAACTCACATAAAAAAGCAGTTGTAAACCATAAATTAAGTTTTCAAAATCCCAGATAAATAAGCAGACTGCATAATTATATTAAATTTTTCCCTGAGAGACAAGTTTAAATGGAGCAAGCAGCAGCTAGGTCAATCCAAATTACAGCAATTCAAAGTGGCCTTTATCCTCTGAACAGTGGAGCTGATAAGGGTGTTGACGGTGGCCACAGATTCCACGTTGACCTCCTTTGAAGATGAAACCAATATCTGAAGAGCCACTGTGAGAAGTGAACCACCAGCACTGGAACCAGCGGGGCTTCCAGAGTTTGAACTAGTTGAAGCTCCATTGTTGTTATCTGGACGCCCATCACCAGAGATTATAAAACCAGATGGAAGTATTGCAATATCTGAAGAATCCTTTCCGCTTATAGCAAGGTTCACTGATGGTATGTCTATCGGAGCATACACAATCATCGACCCTAACACATCTATGTAACTCTCTTGAAGCATTAACATGTTGTTCTCAGTTGGGACGAACGGCTGCTTCAATCAACCAACAAACAAGTAATTGAAATTTACAAAAAATAAATAAATAAATACATAAAAGGGTAATTTAAATAGTGAATAATTTAAGTAATTACCCTTATAATGGAAGTATAGTTCCCCGGGTGAGCACCATTTGAGATATGTGCAATCTCATTTGCAGGATTTCCATTTGAAAGAGTGTCCCACTGTTATACAATGAAACTAGAGGTTAATTAATATTGAACTAATATAGTGTCGAGCCTTTATCTACTAGTTTAAGTTTGTAGGTGAAATGATAACTTAATATGGTATCAAAACCAAAGATCTAAAGTTTGAAGTCCCTTATTCAACTAGGTTAAACAAAAAAAAAAAAAAAGAACTTAGTTTCATGTGAAGAGGCCTATTGAACTAATATAATATTGAACATTCACCTAGTAGTTTAAGGTTATATATGAAAATCTTTAAATTCATATATTACTTACATGAACTCGCATTTTAGGATCTTTGAAAAAATTGAAGATATTCTGAGTAGGGAGTGGAAGCCAGAGAGAGGTAGCCGCGCTGACAACGGTTCCACTGGGCTGGCCTTCTTGTATGTTTTGGCGAACAGCCACTCTAACGCCACTATTGTTTACTTCAGATAACTGAGGGAAATCTAGTTTGCTTGACATGTTTAAAATTCCACAAAAATTCTTCACCATTCTGTGCCCTAGCTTCATTATGCTCTTTCTACCTTCAGGCGAGTTTATCACTGAGAAACAAAAGAAAGGAGAAATAAAATTGTAGAAGATTGAGATTTATTTCAGAATAAAAATGATTTTGGAGGAACTAATGAACAAGAAAGTACCTCCTCCAAGTTCATGAGTAGGTAAGGTTTCATCCATGGAGAAAGATAGTCTTTCACATATCCTCTGAAGAGTAACAACCCACCTTTCTGCTCCATAGGCAGAACTACTGCAAATGAGATCTCTATAAAGCCGATGAGTTTGGCTTTTATCATCAACTTCCACATGTTCTACCCAAGTTACCTTTGTTATACATAGTAATGTCAGAAATTAAAAACAATTTAAATGACAAAATAGTTACAGATATAGTTAATATTCATTTGTTATAAAATTCTTGAAAGCTCTAAAGAAGTCAAATAAAAGATCTTAATTCCTACAATGGTTGTGTATCTAATAAGTGCTCTTAAAACCTATTTCTGGGTATACATACCATACATATCCTTGTAATTTGAACACACAATCAATGCAGTACAGCTTAATTGAATGAAAAATGCTCTAAAAACCTAATTTTTTTTTTGAAAGTTAATAAGAAAAATTATCATTAAAAAAATTGTTAGGATTATAACTGGTTTTGTCCAATACAGAAACAATAAATATTGTGATCCATTACCTCAAATGCCCGGTATACTTTTGTTAGAGATTTTTAGTTACCCTTTCTGTGAGATTTTTATTTGTTAATTTAACTTAGGTTATTCTATTTGAGTTAAATCTATGTTTCTTACTTAAGGTTGATTCATTTTGGCATCTTGGTGTTGAATAATTATGAAAATAGAGAAATTTACTTCTCTAATTCTCCATTCTTCTCTCTCATCTCCTTCTAATAAGTATTATTTATCTCCACCCTCTATTGTAACCTTGTTCTAATTCTTTTTAACTTTCCAACTCTTTTCTTTATCTGTGATTTCTATTTTACTTTGTGCTTTCTCTCTGAATTCTATAGTCTTAATTTTTTTTTTTTTTTTTTCTCCCTCTTACATTTTATGTCATTAGCTTACCTTAATTGATATCTCATATACTTTTGAAGATCACAAGAAATAGTTCAATAATTGTATTGCCTTTCCTATACATATAATTTCATATTCTTTTGAACATCATGACAAATTGTTTCTTAATTGATATATTCTCTTTCTTGTCTTATATCATTTCATACACTTCAAAACATCACAACAAATCAACTAATTTCTTCTTATATGATGAAATTGCATGCATTTTTGTAAAATAAATACAATTTTTTGTATTAGAGTCTAGGGATTGCTGTTTTAGTGAGATTTCTGTTCATTAACTTGAGTTAAATTTGGCTATTGAGGTAGGTTTCTTTATTGGTGTTCAATACTTCCTAGTAGCAAAGAAACTTAGAGTTTTGTTTCAACCATTTCCATCTCTAATCCTCCATTCTTCTTTCTCATTCCCTCTAATATATATTTTTATTTTCTTTCTCCATCTTACTCTTGTTTTAAATCTTTTTACATCTTTCTATTTCTTTAATCCTTTGGTTTGTGATTTCTAACTTTTTCTTAATTACTCTCTCTGTTCTATACTTCATACTATTTTCTCCCTTTCTCCTATTATATGTCCTTAACCTTCATTAATTGATAATCGTATACTCGATACGTTGTTATATTTTCTCTCTTGTCCTATATAGATTCATATACTTATGAATATCCTTACAAATTTTTCATAATTAATAATTAATATCTTGTCTTTCTTGTCCGACAAAAAATTATGCATTTATAACCATCACGATAAAATACTTATTTTTCTTCTTCTCCTACAACTTTTCAAGCATTTCCAAATATCGCGATGAATTGTTCATTACTATGTATGTATTCTCTCCCTTGTTCTCATTTAACATGTCTTTCTTATCCTATAACATTTCATGCATTTATGAACATCACAACAAATTGGTTATTAGTTCATATGTTCTTTTTCTTTGTCCTATATTATCTCACACATAATCTTCTTAACATCAACAAAAATTGCTCATAAATTGAGTAATCTTTCAGAGATATGCATGATCCGATCTCTTAATTACTAAAAATATATAGTATATAACTTAAAGTTAATAAATTGTAATAACTCACATTGGAACATCCATTAGGCATTTCTTGAATCATGCAACCAGAAGGAAGCCTCCAACAACGAGAAGGTGAAATATTTTCTTGGGGTGGCCAATCACAAGATACATCCACCATGACCCATAGCCCTTGTTCAATTTGCTGGCAATGGCGAAGGAAATAGTACTCTCGAGGTGCCACCAAGGGAGACAGAATGTGCATTTGCTCATACATCTACGTTCATTATATGCTTGAGCTCATGAAAACTGAAGATTATGAAAACTATAATATATAAAAAAAAAAAAAAAATTATTATTAATTAATGTGAGGATTAATTCTTTAACTATATATACCAATTGCAAGCAACCGCTCCTATTTCCTGGCATTCCTTCTTCAAGAACTTGAATCGTCCTTGCTTCTGTAACAATTGTTGGAAATGTATCCACCCATTTATCCTGTGAAATAACAGAAAGTTATGGTTAATCAATTACTTTGTACGAAGCAAATTATAAACAAAAGAAATATGTGCACTGACCGAATCTAAAAACTTGTCAATCAATTGCATTGCATTCATATTCACTATCCTTGAATCCTTTGATGACTCAAAGCGAGCACTTGAACTGTTGAAGTGACTAGCCCTAATGCATATCTTCTCATAACTATCTCGATTAATAACATATGTTCCGTCCGTTAAGGACTTGTTCCACAAGGGTTCATCGATTCGAAGAAGCCTAATCAATTCATCCATTCCATTAGTAGCAGTCTCTACCATGATTGTCTTCTCCACATCTGTGATTCCTTTAAATTGAAAAGGTAACGAAATGTTGTCCAGTGGCCCCGAACCAGGATCAAGATCGAGATTAGCTCTCCCCATTGCTTGATTCTGAAAATTTGGTTGCAATGAAGCACCAAATGTTGATCCAGGAATAGGGTTAAATGCATCAATATGTGGAATTGGTTTGCCTATGAATTTTGCAAGAAGGTTGGATAACTTTTCATGCTGCAAAAAATATATATATAAAAAAAAAAAATGGTTACCACATATCAATTAAATCACATATCCCTAACTATCCAAAACAATATTGTAAACATAAAATCTTAGCATTCAAAACTAGCCTCTTCTTTCAAGCGAGCATTGTCCAAATGCAAATTCTGTAGGCAAAGTTGACGTTCTTCTTCTCCACAGGGAGGTCCACCGCATGATGGGCAAATCACAGTCTTAGGGCTCTCCCCTGATAGCTGAGTTTTCAGCTTGGATTCTTTCATTTTCTGCCCGGAGAACTGAGTTATCAGCTTTCTCATTCTGAACCTGAAAAATAGTTGATAGATAAAGAATCAACAAACCAAAAGAACTTTTATTAGTATAATTGCTACAAATTATAGTTAAGTACCACCTTTGTTTGAGTTCTCTTATTTTGAAACCAAAACTTAATCTGCTTAGGATCAGACCCAATTCCTGCCTAATTGACGCCGTTATTGTCATCGGGATGAGGACCCTCCTTGAAAAACCTGAATTGAAAGAACATAAAATCATTTGAAGTTTAGATATACATTAGCTATAGAAGACTTTTTGCATAAAATAAAACTAAGATGTAATTCAAAATGAACCCAAAGAAAGTGTCGAATTAACATCAGTCAAGCAACAAATATTAAACAATTAAATCAAAGAAGGTTTCAAAAAAAAAAAAAAAGTTAACCAAATATTCATTGATAGATCCAAAATCTATATTAGTATGAAATGATGTTAGAACCAAATAATACAAAAAATATTGGAAAAATTGTTTGCCTTCTCATGCATTAGAGATTAATATCAAAAAAAAAAAAAAAAAAGAACAGATTCAAAGAAAAATGAATTCTCTTAAATGAAATCCAAACCAAAAATTTTTTTTTTTTGTCATCTATAATTAGATGAAATCTGAAGATAGAGATATATTAATAGTACGCTCAAGAATCTGTATTTGGTGGTTTGTATGGCGAGGTATGTCCTTTTTCCTATGCGAGAATTAGAGCCTTTGTTCATCACCGGAATTACCACCACTTCCCATCACAAAATCCATATTTGCAGACTGAAAATTTATATGAAATTATCTTGTTTAAAATGCTATTCAAGAACACTGATAATATGTTAAAGCGACGAAGATAGTTGACTAATAAACTTTCAGAGGAGAATTCATTAAGGATAGACAAGAGCACGAGACGAAGTAAGACAGAAATTGGTTTTATGTCTTTTCTTTGGGTTTTTCAACAATCAAACCTGCGAAGAACACGTAGACAACCCAGCGAAATCAAGGGATATGATATGCTGTGCATGAAGATCCAAATAAGACAAAAGTACATAAAATGGTTAAAAGGTTTCTTGCAATACACCAACCATATCATATATATATTTACCTGACGACCATTAATTTTCATTAGAGGATGATTTTTATGACTTCTTCTTTCTATTCTTTTTCATATATGGCTTTCTTTTCTACCTTTTTTTTTAATTCTCTTTATGAATAATGTATTTATGTTTTATCCTTTCTTTAATATGCCGTTATGGAATTATTATATAGTAGGAAAGGACCAACTCTTAATTTCTTTCTAACTTTCATTTTAAGGCAAGAATTGGGTTTCTTTCTATAAGATTGTACACTAGTATGACTGAAACTATATATTTTGGATAACATTTTTGTACCATCGGTTAAAACCATATATTAACGCTCAGGTTCTTTTAATACAATTTATGACACAATTTCAATTATTGATTCATAATAATCTATTTGCTTAAAATAAATTACTTTAAGTTTTCAACTAACTGCATTGAATATTGAATAGGACTAAGAATTTATCGAAAATTTGTTTAATAAAAATTTCATCCTATAATTAATTGTATTACTTCTATTTTGTATTTTCTACAGCGAATGGTTTGGCCGTTGCGTGACAAAGGTGAAATACAATTACTCAACTTATTGTTGTTTTGTTTTGGCCATAGACAATATAGGTGGAACTTCTTACTCTAATTTCAATTTTGAGTTACGTATTCCAACCCTAGGTTGGCATATCTCCAATCAGTACCCCTGGTTTTGGAAACTATCAACATTCTACCTTCTTTAATGTTTGTTAATGCGTCCTGGACATTTGAGTATTTGACACTGGTTCGCATTACAATGAGTAAATTACCCTTAGTTTTTGTATTATTAAAATAATAATTAAACAAAATCAATAAATATATTCTTTAAAAAACTTTTTCCAAATCAACAACTACTAGCAAATTAATGAAAATATTTAATTAATAATTAATCACAATCATTCAAAATACCCACCCCTCTTCACATCCCTCGTCTTGTCCTTCCATGGAAAAGCTTCTACTGAAATCTTCATCTCTACCACTTTCCTTACAATAGTTGGATATTTTCCATAAACCAAATACAAACACACAGCATAGAAATAAAAAAAATACAACCTTTCCTAACACCAGAGGTCGAACCACCACAATGAAAATCACGAGTTCAACAAATCTCAAATTATAACAGGTCAATAATGTTTCAGATTAATCATACATTAGATAAAAATTCCGATATCAGTTTTTTAATTTCTAAATCCTTCCCAAATCCTCACAAAATTAATCAGTTTTAATTTCAAACCAAATAAATCCCACCATCTTCACAATGCTTAACACCTTCCCAATTCAAGCACATTCAAAATTTTCTAGTACATTTATTCATATCTTCACTTCAACAAATCATGAATTTATTATTTAAAAAAAAAAAAAAAAAAAAAAAAAAAAAACCTAAATTAAAAAATAAAAGATAAACCAAGACAAACGAGAAAAGTCGTTGGCTCAAATTTGGCAGCCTTTATACAGCCATGAACAAGAACAACCCTTGATGTTTGATCTTCAACATAAGAATTTTTGTTGTTTAAGAAATTCAGATGGCAAAGTTTCTATTATTCTCTTAAGCATAAAAGAGCGAGCTTTGTCCCACCCAATCAAGAATTCGAAACGTGAACAAAGACACACCTCATTTCCTGCACTTTGCTAAGAGAATATGACATATCTAATCATAACAATAGTCTCAACTACCACTCCTGTATTCAAAAAGATACTTTCGAACTAGTTTTTCACAGCAACTTGATACTGTTTATAACATATGTGGTTGTGCAAAAAACTACATATTGTTGCCTATTAGGGAAAATTTGGTAGCGATCAGGCACCTGGAGTCGCGCAGCTGATCGTTAGCCAACCGCATCACGGCCGCGGATTCTAACAACGGTTGTTTGGTCATGTTGGCCGCAGCCAAGGAAAGTTGTTTTTTCATACTTAATTTTTAAGTTTTTATTTGGGTTGAATTTTTAAGTTTCTGTGACAGATGTTTTAAAAGATAGGTTTGTATACCAATAAGCTTTTTTTCCTTTTTTATAACGGTTACATAATGTCAAGGAGAAGGACATAACCACCCGCAGTTTAACTTTATGTTTGTATACTACAATTGGGAAGTACATTGATTGTTTTGGAACCAAAGGTAATAACTTGTGGTTTCCCTTTACCTTAGGTCGGTACATGCAATTCGGCCGAAAAGTAATAATATCGGATTTTGAATCAAATTTTCCCCAAAAAAACCAAATAAGGTTACGGTCCTCAAAAGTACAAGCAAAAAAAGTTTAAGAATGACTTAGGTACCCAATCATCTTGTCCTTGAGGGTTGGTTTTGGTTCCTTTAGGAACCCACTTTCTTTTGTGCCCATATGATTCATTCTATTTATTGGGCAAGACAAAAACATATGAGCGCTTCACCTCCAAAATATTTTCAAAGTCATATTGGCCTCACTTAAGTGGAAGCTTTAACAAATATTTGCCTTAAAGGTTTGTACCCAAGTCTCTTTTGTTCAAAACTCCCCTTTGTACCCTATGCATTTTATCAAGAATGTCCTTCCTATTTTTGAAGTTTAAAACAAACTTAGTCAAATTCTTTGCACTTTTCTTCAAAATCTCATTTTCAATGATTTCTTTTCTCTTTGAGGCTTTACAAGTTGATTTTCAACTTTTGTTTTCTTTTCAAAGTAGAAAACTTGTTTTCCTGACATCCTATCCTTTAGGCTTAGAGTTTTCTTTGATAAGAAAATCATTTTCTTTCTTAAATCTTCATTTTTCTTTTTCTAAGCTTGAAGTCTCTTATTAGAGTTTCCATTTTTTTTAATACAAAATACAATTTTTTTTTTTTTTCAAGTGTAATCAAATTAATAGTATTCATATGTATGGTTATCATCTCACTCATCATCAAATTGTCCAAGGAAGAGATGAGCTAGAGTTAGTTACCCCAAACTGTCTATTACTATGAACCAGAGCGGACCCAGCCCATTAGCCTACCCTCACATTTAAAAAAAAAAAAAAAAAAATTGTTTATAAGGCCCCATAAATTTTTTTATTAATATATAGTCTAGGCTTGCCTTCAAATTTAAAAAAAATTAGAAATATTATACATATATCCAAAAACTCATAAAAAATTTGCTATAATATTATATTCAACACCGCCTACATCATAAAGTTTAAACACGTTCTCCACCTATGTTTCTAGTCCACCTATTTTTTATGATTTTAACATAAAATTCTGTACTTCTCTCTCTTCTCTCTTTCACGTTCTTTATGTTATTCATTCTTAAAACTTTTGAAGATTGCAATTGTTGAAGTTTTTACTAATCAAGGTGCCACAATTAAAAATTCATAGTTCTGTTTTATCAAATTTTAGTTATGTATATTGCTAATTTCATTTTAGTTATTTAAGGGTTGGAATCATGCTTATTTTTTGGAGGTTTAATTCTAATTTGAATGGACAGAGTGCTTATAAGCCAAAAAAAAAAAAAAGTATCTCCCCACCAACCTTTTTTTTTTTTTTTTTTTTTTTTTTTTTTGCTTAAAGCTCAAAAAAATTATATAAAAACAATATGTCAGCTTAATTTAAGCTTATACTAATTTGACCAGCTTATAGCTAGACAAACACCCCCCTTATCTAATTTGATGGGAAAAATGCATAGATCGTATGATTTGTTTTGTGTGTTAAGATGTTCATGTTTCCAAATTAAACCTTAACTATATTTTACTGAACTTATTCCTCACCCTCACCCACTCTTCCTACAATTTCAAGTCACCGTTTAACTGCTCAAAATATTAAAAAGTTGAGTTTTAATCTATGTTTATATTAAAAAAAATTCTCCATTTTTATTATTCATATAAAAGTCCATGGCAACAACTTGACTTATTTAAGTTTTGATTGACTTTACTGATTAGGCCTGTTATCATGAAAATTTATATTTAATCTTCTGAAAGCCAAAAAAAAAAAGAAATTGTGTAGATCATTTTTTATGGATCTATTGTTATAAATTTCTTTACTTATATTGGATTTAAGTATCGTTAGATTCCCGTACTCTTTTGCTCTCTTTAATTGTGAGAGTTTTCCACGAAAAAATTTTCTTGTGTTTCCTCGTGAATTGGATGTTATTTTCCAACATAATTTGCTCAAGGTTTTGCTTCTCATATATATTTATCAAGTGGTAAAGTATTGTGCTATTTGCGTTATTTTCTTTCAGATATTGATATGTATTATTTATTGTTGCTTAAGGTTTGGTGATTTTTAAATGTTTTCACTAGTTTTGACAAAAATGGCGGAGCCACGGAGGCCCCTCGAGCAAAAATTCTGGGTCCGCCCACTGCTATGAACCACATGTTGGCCAATTCATTTTCCTCTTCCTTGGATTCATTTTCATGACTACATCCCATGTGACCTTCTAGCTTTCTTATTGAACTTTTCATCTTCAAGAGTGGGCATCTATTTGATGTGTCCCATTTCTTGCTTTCATAGAATCTATTTAGGTCTCTTTTTGCCTTTCCTCCTCTATAAGCTTCCCTTCTTGTGAAAACTGTCATTTCTTCTTGATATCTTCTATTCCTAAAGTATTCCAATCCCCTCAGTTAAGAATGTAATATATCTTCATCTTCATCATTTGAATGTTCTTTTTTTTTTCTTCAATTTCATCTTCCTTTGATAGAGTATTTGAGGGCAATACTCTTTCTTTTATCACACCCTCTTCATTATATTTGCTTCAATGTGAGCTCACAAGTGAGAAGTGACCCCAAAAACGCTTTGAAATAAGGCTTAAATACAAGAAAGGAAGCGGCTCATAGGTTGGAACCAAAATAAGCCTGAGCCCAGCAAAATCAAGTTATAAAATCGAGTGGGCCCTCGAATATGAGCCCATTCTCCAAAGTATGGCAAAAAGTCAATACACATATTTGGGCCCAAAGTTAGAAAATCAGGCATTGTGCATAGGTGATCTACCTTTTTCCCTCACTCAACAATCAAGCTAGTCTCGGACTATTTACAATACTCTAGAGACTAGGGGTATGCTGGTGGGTCGTACAGCTAATGAGGGTAAAAAGGGTAAAATTACTGCTAAACAACGAATGGAAGGCTCAGGAATGAGTTGGGTAGGAGAAGTGGTCAAGAACAGAAGTCCAATATATTAACATTGTACTCATGTCACACGTTAAGACAGAATGAGAAGTTCATATAAACTAAATATTCCTATAGAACTGTCACAAAAAATGTGTTTGTAAAATCGACAAAACAAGGGGTGGATTTTAGCTGCCCGCAAGCTTTATATTTCATGGAGAATAGATTAGCAACAAATCCCTAAATAAATCATGATTACCAACAAGGTTAGAGGGAAGCATGATTATTCTCCCTCGTTTAATAGCACATAATTCTTTGGAGAAGGTAAAAGGGGTAAGGAAAAATTGCTTGTTTTTAGCCTATTCTAGTATTCTCTCTACATAATTGTCATTGCTTTCATAAGAACATCCTCTAATTAATTATTGCCAATTAAATACATATATGAAAAATGGGGGATGGGCCTAGTGTCATAGGAAGTCGAATGTCCAGTGCAAAGCAGTACTTTAGACTGATAAGAATTTGATTTACTAATTTGGGTATTGGAGGTTTCTCGTCAATGACACCCCTACTGGCCCTCCTTGACTATGTTGTTACGTTGCAGGTTGGAGTCCACGTCATTTTCACGGAGGATGAGCAACGGTGGATGCCGGTGGAAAAAGACTACAAAACCTAGAAAACCAAATTTCAATGTCAACAACAATTATTATTTTAAATGAAGTAGTATTAAATTTATTGAAACTTTGTTAAATTATCATTCACATTACTAAAATATTGTAACCTCCAATAGCAACTCCATTATCATAAAAATAAACATATAAATATGACAATAATTAGATACAATTTGATATGATTATGACTTATGAGGATTGACTTCCTTTGCTAATAGATTTAAACAGGGTAGATAAAGTTTTGCATACAACCTATTGTTACATAAAATGAATTGATAAATTAATATAAAAGACCTATTTAATAAACAAACAATATATTAAAAAAATATGATTACACGAATTTTGGAGAAACCAATTTGATTCCTGAGCTTTCGCTTAAATAATACTTTATTCTTATAAAAAATTTAGTCACATTTTAAACCCTATTAGTAACATTTTGGTGTCTATCATTAACAAATCTCACTACCTTAAGGACTAAATTGTAACTGGCAGAAACCAAAACGTTTCTAAAAAAATATATAAAACTAAAGTATTACTTAAGCTAAATCTATAGACGAAATTATTATTATCCTCAAATTTGCGTGTGTAGGAGTATGCATATCATAAGGTTTGGCATTTATGTAAAGGTTTATAAAAATAATACCCATTGGGGCCATTTGGATTGGAGGTAAATAAGAGAACGGGGGTAATCTTCGTTTATGTTGCAAGATTCCTGTGTTTGGTTTGCAAGTAATAAATTATTACGATAATCTTTTATTGTAAATAGTGTTTATTGTTGGTAATGTGGAGGGTGATCTTATTACCTTGTTAGGGGATGTTATTAAAACATTATCGGAGTAATCTGATTTTTCTGCCCATTTTGCCTTTAATTAAAAATCATTTCAGATACAATTGCCTTCAAATGTCTACCAAATAACAACTAGCACAGCCCCCCTACATTTGAGGAATTAGCTAAAGCACCACAGCCACAAAAAAGTTTAAAAGTTAACAAAATACCTCCAACTACCCAAGACCACCACCGGCCGTGACTCACCACTGCTGACCGTGGCGTTAGTCGTCGTAATGGTGCATGACCGACATGATCTGGTTGGTTGTGCATTGGTAAAGCCTTTTCCGACCATTGATCTAGAAACAACCATATTTGACGTTTCTATGGCCGTTTCACGGCCAAAGATCTAACCGTGAAATGACATGACCAAAGATCTAGCTTTTTCACGGCCAGATCTGTGGTTGTTTCACAGCCACATCTTTGCCCGTGAAATGGCCATAAATTTGGCTGTTTTCTGGCCATGGATTTGTGATCCATGGCCATTTCCAACTTTGCCGGTGCACGACGGGTCATATACAACCAGTCGTGTGCCATTCCATCGACTACTGGCGACGGCCGACGATGGGAGTTGGCTGTTGGCAGTGGCTTGGCGTGGGTTGGGGGTGATTTTGCTACAAATTAAAATTTGATATGGTTAAGGTGTTTTAGAAAAATTTCAAATGTGTGAGGTTAAAAGAAATGATTCAAAAAATAAAAATAAAAAATACTATTATATTAATATTTAAAAATGAGGACAATTTAGTAATTTATATAAAATACTCATCAATTTATCCTCTCACCTAAACATATTATTCATCAATTTATTCGAACTAACCAAACACATTTTTTATACATTCTTAATAATCTTTCTTTCCGTTAATATAATATACCCTTATAATAAAATATTATATGATCAAAATGTCTTCATTAAGTATAATTAAATAACAAAAATCTCTTATAATTATAGTAATAACATATATCACCTTCTTGTTGAGTTTTTTTTTTTTTTTTGTATTAAAATGACTGACAGAAATGTAATTTCATAAATATTTGTCAATCCATCATATTATAAATTGTAATTGTATACTAACAACTCGTTAATAGGAAAAAGATTTATTATTATTTCTGAAAAATCAGAATTTGTTTTGTTATTTTATTAAAATTCAAAGAGGGTCGAGGAGGGACGGAGGGAGAGGACGTGGTAGGTGGGTGTGGGATGTGGTTGGTGAAATTTGGATGAGTCATCACTGACACCAGCTGACAAAAGCAATCTTTGAAATTAAATATTATTTTTCAACCCATAAATCTTTGTCCACATATCAACATTTTTTTACATTATTATGCCACTAAAAAATAAATAAATAAAAAATTATGGGTATATTGGTTGGGGAGCATTGGACGTCACAAAAGACGTGGACAGTATCAACTATTTCTGTCTCGTGCTTAATCCATATTAGGTTAAAATTTAAATGCATTTAAGGTAGCACATGCATCATTTTCATACAATATTTCTCATACAATATTATATGGTAAGATATGATTGACTAATATAAAATTAAAATTAAACTTTCATCCAATTATATTTTGTCACATAATGTTGTATGAAAATAATGTATGTGTAGTATTATTCTTTAAGTTAACATATCTTTACCATAATTAGTGTAGTACCCTAGACCAGGCAAAAAGGTATGTACTCGCAGGTCGATGGGTACTCGCATCAAACAGGTGCATACGGATATTTTTAAAATTTATCAGTACCCGATCCATTCGTAAAAAATTGGGGTGAGCCGGGTAATGCCTGTGGGTGCCCGCAAATACTCACATTTTATTTAAAAAAATAATTAAAAAATTAAAACCTTAAAATCATTTTCCCAATCTCTCTCACACACAAACCGAAGTCACATTTCTCTCAATCAGAGAAAGAAGAATTGGAAGGGTGGAGACCGAAGAAGAAGAAATATGAAAAAGTGAAGAGGGAGAAAAAGATGAAGAAGAATTGGAGAGAGGAAGAAGAAGAAGAAGAAGAAATGTGAAAAAGGGGAGAGGGAGAAAAAGAGGAAGAAGAATTGGAGAGAGGGAGAAGAGGAAGACGAACTGAAGAAGAAGAAAAAATATTGAAAAGGGGAGAGGGAGAATAAGACTAAGAAGAATTGGAGAGAGAGAGAGGAGAAGAAGAAATATGAAAAAGTGGAGAGGGAGAAGAAGAAGACGAACTAAAGAAGAAAAATTATGCATTGGGGAGGGAGAAAAAGACAAGAAGAACAAGAGAGGGAGGGAAGAAGAAGACAAGAAGAGTTGGTGAGTTCCTTATATAGCTCACCGTTTGGAAGGAGGCATTTCCTGAAGGCATCAACCATGGTTTCTTGGTTGCAGTAAGGGATTGAGACCTTCTCACGGTTGAAGCATCCCACATAGTCTCGAAAGGGCTCATTTTAGTGCTGCCGGATTCGATAAAGGTCACTGGATAATTTCTCTAGTTTTTTGTTGTTAGCAAATTGCTCCAAAAAGGTGTCTATGAGCTGAGCAAACGAAGCAAATGAGTGGTTGGGAAGGTTGGTGTACCTTTAAAATGCTAGTCATACTAGACTAGAGCCAAAACTCTTATACATGAACGTCTTACGGAGATCTCTTGGTATGGCAGCGGCGAACATTCTTTGTTTGTAGAAGGCTACATGATCATTTAGGTCAGTAGTTCCATCATACAACTTCATGTTGCGGAAAGTGAATTTACGGGGCATATCCGCAATAGCAATGGTATCTACGAATGGTGACTCGGCATAGCTTTGGGGTTGACTCTTTTTTAGGGGTACTGGCACGCCTTGGATGAACTGGATCATTGCTTCCATCTTGGCCAACTGCTTGGTTAGGGTTTGTTCAAGGGGTGTGGTTACAGGTGCATATAGGTTGTCTAGGAATTGGGGAAACACTCTGGGATTAACAAGTATCGTCGAGTTGTGTGGGGAGCCTTGCTGGGTTAAGTCAATCTCTAGGTTCATGGGATGTGTTTGGTGGGTAAAGGTGGTATTGCTGAGGTGGGGTAAAGTGGCTTGTGTAAGTGTCTTGGAAGCCGAGTGGGTGATTGGTAGAGTGGTGACTAGTCGGTTCAGCTCGACCATTGATGTGGTTGTTGTTGGGGCTGTGGTATGATGGTCGACAGTAACTCCATTATCCAAGGTCAGGAAGAACTGTCTGGGTTGAATGAGATGCCGAGAGGAAGATGCATGATGTTCCTTATCTTGGAGTGCTTGGTTCTCCGCGCGGATGGCAGCATTCTGAGCCTCTAGAGCCTGATATTTGTTGTTGCTTTCTTTCACTAGCGTGGTGAGGGCTGCAATTTGTGCCGCAACATTGGACATCGGAGTCTCTGTGTTGTTAGTCATGATAGCCGAATGGGGACGTGTAACACCTTCAACATGTCATTTTGAATCGAAAAATTGCTAAGGCCCTATGGTGGGCGCCAAATTGTAAATGATACAATTTACAATTAAACTCGAAAAGACGAAATCTTGTGATGTGAGCCACTGACAATCTTGATGGACCTGCTAAGGGTGCCTTGATGATTGAAGGGGAGATTCAGTGATGTAAGGGGGTCGTTAGAGTACGCAGAGAGCTTGAAAGTAAGAATACTGAAGCTTGGAGGTGATTTCTGAATGCCTAACGAGAAGGTTAACCCCTGTTTATATAGTAAACCCAAGGGGTCTGAATCCTTATAGGATTCTGAATCTTACTTAGTAGGTGTGTTTTCCTTTTAGAAGGAGATGAGATATTTTGCCTTTATCGGCTTAGACTTTTCTTTTTGGGTGAGATTTGAGATCTTTTTAGAAGAGAAATTGACTAGGATTCTGATCCTTGTTGTGGTTGAATGGGTCGGACTCAATTTATCTTAACTGGTGGGATGACCTAACTCATACAGCAGACATTTGCCAAGGTATTCTAAGCGTGAGCTCAATTGGGATTTGGCCAAGACCCTGCGTCGTCACATATTTATGATGTTATTGGACCTCATCAGGTTCAATACAATTTTTGGCCCATACAGTTAATAATTAGCTACAATGTTTTCAAAATTAACTATAGAAATAACATAAGTTACAAATCTTTCAAAAATAAGCCCCAGTCAACTGGTTGTTAGTGTTAAATTTACTTGTGTAAAGTAAGAGACTGATATTTTATAGAATTAGATTATTTTTCTTTTAAAATAACAAATAAGAAATTACTAAAATATTGAGATAACCAAACAACATTACCCAACAAAAAAAAAAAAAAAAAAAAAAAACAACCACCGGCATGGCTACCAAGCCAACACTCGCCAAGGTTAGATGACGCAAGTGACATTGCTGATTGAAATCGGTCACTGGTCATTGTTCTTATCATTTTGGGTTTCTTTTTTTTTTTTTCCTTTTTTCAAATACTTTCAAAAATTATAATTCGAAAATATATACTATAATAGTATTTGAAAATAAATTACTAGGTTTATTTAACAATGGGGCTGGAAATATGGGATACCAAAAACAACAATTTATTAAGAAATCAAACAAACCAAATTAATTTGGGTGATTCCATTTCATTCAAGATAGATCATCCATAAAAATTGAATTGATTTCAACCTAATCTATTGAACTTACAATTTAATTTGATTTGAACCTTAAAGGGGAAAATTTTAAACCCCTAAGATTTGATGGTATTTATAAACTCTTCATGTTTATCGAAATAAGTATGCACCCCTTGTTTGTAAAAGTTAATGATCAAAAAAGGCCAAGTAAATCCCATATATACCATTGTTATTACCAACTACATAAAATAATAAAAAAATTTGATGGGCTAAGAAACTGGGTTTGTGATGATGAATCATGTTTTGAATTGGATTTTGTGATGTTGCAGGTGAATGTAGGGGTGGAGCCAAGAGAATAACTTTGGGGGGCTATATGTAATGTTCAACTAATGAGGACGAGGGAGGTCGAGCTTAAAAAATGAATTTAGAAAGTTGCAACGGAGGAGAAACTAAAATTATTATAATAATACCATGTGCACTAACCATTTTGTACTAATCTAAATACTAACATTGAAAATTTGAATTTTTCTTTTTTGGAAGAATTTCAAATTTTCAATGTTAGTATTTGGATTAGTATAAATCGTTAGTGCACATAACATTGTCCAAATTATTATTAAGGATGAAATTGATATATTTTTATGTAAATTTTGAAAACTTTTGTGGCGTCTAGAGTGGCACCCGGGTGAATGGAAAAATTGTGGGTTGATGGCCATGGCTTAAGTTATATGATTAAAATGATGAATAAAGAAGTTGTGGCTTATAAAACCCCTAATTAATTCATTTTCTAATTTATTTTGGCTTTTGTCATTTCGATACTCTTTTTTAACATTTAAGAATGAATCATGCGTGTCGAATAATTTTAGAAATCCTAAAGAAGTTTATGTATAAAAGAATTAATTTCCCAAATCATAAACTAACAAATCCTTTCAAATAAACAAAGAGTAATGCTACAGCCACCGAAGGTTGTGCACCAAATCTGTGCATTGAATGACGTGGCAAAATCCTGACCGTTGATTCATTATCAGTTAATATTAATCAATAGTCAGGATTTTACCACGTCATTCGGTGCACATATTCGATGCGCAACCTTCGATGACTTTATCATTTTCGATAAACAAAACCAACTTGATATAATCTACATCACATGGCAAAGCATTATTTTCATCCAACCAAATCAATTTGGGTTAGTTAGCTCACTTGGTTTGTTCTAGCTTGTCAATGTTGTTAGAACTAATAAAATAAAGGAACAGTTTAATTTGAACCTAAAATTAGACCAACACTTTTAAATCATACTAACCCACTCAAACTTATCTATAGACATAAAATTAGTAACTTTATCGATAAAAATAATAAATATATATTTTCATTAGGGTTAGAAAAATGTCACACCATTTGTTAGGATGGAATTAATCCATCTCTAGACATTATAGATAATGTTATTAATATAAGCTAACAAACATGCCTTTTTTAAGATTTTAGTTCTACGTCCCCTCATTTATCTTTATGTTTAACGTTTTCTACCAGGAAAATGATAGAGTTACTGAAAAGTTTACACGAATTTGTGCACCGAATGACGTGACAAAATCCTGACCGTTGATTAATATTAACTGATAATAAATCAACGATCAAGATTTTATCACGTCATTCAATATACAAATTTGATATAAACTTTTCGATAACTGTAGCATTACTCTTTCTATAATTTCACTTTTCTAAAATGTGAAAAATAATTTAACAAAACAATAATACTACTACACATTTAATAATATACGAAAAATTATGTGACGTAGGTGGAAAATTTGGCAATTGAGTAAATAAGATGAAAAATAAGGCGAAAAAGGAAAATAGCATATATCTAATGAAAATCTTTTCTGCCTACCACATCAGTCAAATGCCATGCTTCTAGTACTCAAACTCCTTCGTTTAATTACTTGGCCGCTTTGCAAAGACAAAACCTCTTCTCCTTCTCCACTCTCTTTGTTCTCACAAAAGCCCATCAACAACAAAAATGGCGTTTCAAAAGATCAAGGTCGCCAACCCCATAGTTGAGATGGACGGTGAGACGTCTCTTCATCGTTCATCTTTCTATATTTTCGTATTTGTTTCGAATATACTGATTCATCCTTTTCAACTTTCTTTTTGAGATCTGGGTCGTTTAGAGATCGTAAACATAAGAATTACTTGATTCTTGAATATCTGTTTGTTTACCTTCTATTTGATGGTGTTATGAATGCTTCAAAAGCGCTTTCAAATATTCAAAGTGCTTTTTTTGAGAATCACTTGATAGAAGCAGTTATTGTGACATAGAACTGTTTCTAATCAAGTGCACACTGCCGATCGCTAGTTATGACATAGAACCGTTTCTTATCAAGTGCACACTCCCGATCGCTAGTTATTTCATCGGTCCTGATTTCTTTTGGCCTTAAGATATTTTTTATCGGTTATTGTTTATGTAGGCTGTCCAATGAGGTTACTCTTTTTCTTGTTGGATCTAATTCTGAGTTAAATATCTTGGCTTTAGTGGACTTAAGATCTGATGAATAGTTTAACTTCAATCTATGTTTATGAACTATTAACACTTTAAGGAATCAATTTATAAAACTTTCCTATTAGATTTTTTTTTTTTTTTTTGGTCGTCGATTTGACATTCTTCAGGAAATCGTGAGTTATCGGAGTTATTATTGGTGGATTTGTGATTTTGGAAACATAATGTTTTTTTTTAATCATTCCTATCAGAGCAATTGTTGTTCTTTTGGGTTTATGTTTAGTTGTTTTTTTTAATTTTTTTTTTTTTTTTTAGTAATAGAAGAGATGTAAGCTGACTTGATTTGAGTTTTCTGATTCATGTGCTATGGTTTTTTTTTTCTATAATACAGGTGATGAAATGACTCGAGTATTTTGGAAATCAATTAAGGATAAGGTAATTTTATATATTAATTTTGATTCTAGTGCTATGAATATATTTTCTGGTTGAAGCTTGGAGGAGATTTCTTATTAACTTAAATTTTTCTTCTAAAATGACAGCTTATTTTCCCTTTTCTGGAGTTGGACATAAAGTACTTTGACCTTGGCCTTCCACATCGTGACGCTACTGATGACAAAGTTACAATTGAAAGTGCAGAAGCCACTCTCAAGTATGAACTTGCCACTCTGTATTTTTTTTAGATTGGATTCTCCTTTGTGATAGAAAATTTCATTTGATCTAATTGCTTCTAGAAAGGTAAATTATCATTATTTCAATTTGTGGTAGTTAGTTGTGAACTTTATTTGGTCAGTCAGAGTATTCTAATAATAAAACAGAAAATAAACTGTACTTTCATAGAGATTTAGTGCTGATATTTGCATATGTTCTGACTTTTGGTGATAACAATATTTTATATCAATATAGTGTAATTTAATTGCAGTATTGTATTAGCACCTTTTGGGCTTCCATTTGACAATTGTGTTATTATTTTAGGTACAATGTGGCAATCAAGTGTGCTACCATTACTCCAGGTACACATCTGAATTTAACTGGAAATGTGCAGTTATTTTACCTGTAGAGAATTTTAAGCCGTGTGGATTCTTAATGCTTTAGTAACATCCTCGAATATTGATCCTGTTACAAGATTATGATAATTGTTGTTGTAATTGACAGATGAGGGTCGGATGAAGGAGTTTAGCTTGAAGCAGATGTGGAAGAGTCCAAATGGGACAATTAGGAATATTTTGAATGGTCAGTGAGTTTGGACTTGTATGGATGAATAGTTTTTGTTGCTGTTTTTCGTCTAACATTTTGTTTTGAGCTTGATGATCTGTCATTGACTGCAGGCACTGTCTTTAGAGAGCCAATCATTTGCGAGAATGTTCCCCGGCTGGTACCAGGTATACGCTGTTCCTGACATTCCAGTTTTATATTTTCCGTGATTAAGTGAAGCTATATTCATTGTCACTGTTGTTAGGCTGGACAAAACCCATCTGTATTGGAAGGCACGCTTTTGGTGATCAATATCGAGCAACTGATACTGTTATTAAAGGAGCTGGAAAACTTAAATTGGTGTTTGGTAATCTTTTATTCTCACTTAATAGCCTTTTGAGATTCATATAATCACATCATTTTCTGCCCATTTTCAGCTCTAGTAGTATTATTTTTGTAGTCTTTGCAAATGTCTCTGTTTTCTGTTTTTGTTGTGTACGATGAGTGGGTGGGGATAATAAATTTATAAATTGCTTGTGCAGTACCAGAAGGAAAAGATGAGAAGACAGAGCTTGAGGTCTACAACTTTACGGGCGAGGGGGGAGTAGCAATAGCCATGTATAACACTGATGAGGTTTGAATCTGGAAGTCTTTGGTGACTCTTATGAACATTATTTTGTTTACTGCTGTGAACAAATTATATTTTCTTATATTTATTCTGGGATTGCAGTCCATCCGATCTTTTGCTGAGGCTTCTATGAACACTGCTTATCAGAAAAAGTGGCCACTTTACCTTAGCACCAAAAATACTATTCTTAAGAAATATGATGGAAGGTAAGGAGCCCGCTTTATTAGTCTGTAATTTGTATGTATTCTTTTGGAATATTAGTCTTCAGTTATTTTTGTTGGACCTCCTAAGATTGTAATTTTTTTGTTCAATGAAGATTCAAGGACATATTCCAAGAAGTTTACGAGGCAAAATGGAAATCACAGTTCGAAGCTGCTGGGATTTGGTAACTGTCTGAGGAAATTTTTTAGGATGATGATTTATGCAGGTACATTTATGCATATTAATATTTGTATATTTTAATTGGCAGGTATGAACACCGTCTCATTGATGATATGGTAGCTTATGCTGTCAAAAGTGAAGGGGGTTATGTCTGGGCATGCAAAAACTATGATGGAGATGTCCAGAGTGATTTTCTAGCTCAAGGTTTGTTTAGTGAACTGTTAGAGGTGCAACTTGCAGAGCCTTCTGTTTCAGTAAGTTATCTAGGATTCAGTTCTTTGATTGATCACTAACATCAAGTTTCCTGTCTGTAGGTTTTGGATCTCTTGGATTGATGACATCAGTACTGGTACATCTCCTGTCAATGTTTCTTCTGTTTATTTTTTTATATTCATGCTTTCTCTTATTATCATTTGCGCTTAGAAGTTAAATTTGTCTCCCCTTTTTTCATTGTGTAGAATCTGTATCTAACATTCTATATTAAGTTACTAAGTTACTTGAAGATTATGTTAACTAATTCTTGTCCTTGCATATAACTTTTGCAAATTTGTCTTGATCATTATCACTTGTATTGTTGTTCCTTTTTTTTTTTTTTTTTTTGGGCCAGATAACGGAATTCTACCATTTTTTTTTTTTTGGTTATGTTTGCTCTCAAGGTGACAAAAATTTAGTAGCTTGGATAAATATCATTTGGTTGAGTACTGTTATTTGACCAAACATGAAAATTTGAAAGTAAACAGATGACTTTCCAATTTGTTATAAATCACATGAGGGTTGGGACTTGGGAATATGATGTGAGAAATATTTCTCCTGGGGAAATGGATTATTTTCTTTGGGCAGACATTTTGTCGTAATATGTAGGAAGCAGGTATTGATTTCTGAGAAGTTGTTGGAATTCTTCGGGACTGGTGGGTGACTAAAGTGTTCATGGAAGTAAATTTTTTTTGTAGGATTTTGTGGCTTTGACTATCATACTGGTTTGTTTTTTGGTGGCTGGATTAGAATTTGGAAGACTTTGGTTGAATAATGTTCCTTTAATGCTTTATTTTTATATAGTATCTGCTGAGGGCTGTATATCTATGATCTTGCAGTATTTTCCTTCAGGAAGGATTTTTTTTTTTTTTTTTGAAAATTTAAAATTAAAGAGGTGAATTTAGTTTTTTTTCTTCATTGCAATTTTCATTGCGTTTCTCTTTGACTTAGAAAGTACAAATGGTCTTGTCCTTTATTCTTTTGATACTTTTAATTGTCAACATTTGGAAGTATACTGGTGTCTCTAATTTGTTTTTTTTTTATCTTAAAGTTAAAATTTTAGCTGGGTAAAGGAAAATTTTAGGGGTGAATAAAACTTGTGGGGGTGGTTCGGTAAAAGAAACATCAAATAGGTTTCGTGGAAAACCAAATAATGATAACATACATCTCTCTTTCTTCTTTTTAATCTTTTGCCATGTGAATTTCATATTTGACTGACTGGAGTATGAACTCTGTCCAGGTATGCCCTGATGGAAAGACAATAGAAGCAGAAGCAGCTCATGGAACAGTCACACGTCATTACAGGGTTCATCAGAAAGGTGGTGAAACCAGCACAAACAGCATAGCTTCTATCTTTGCTTGGTCACGAGGACTTTCACACAGGTATGATATTATTGTTTGGCATTATATGAAGTTCTAATTATGTTCATTAGAACATAAGAAATAAAATGTTTTCAAGTTTTATAGTAAAATTTTACTGATAATTTTGAAAATGTTCTTTACAGGGCGAAGTTGGATGACAACGCGAGACTCCTAGATTTCACTGAGAAGCTAGAAGCTGCATGCATTGGGGTTGTTGAAGCTGGGAAGATGACCAAGGATCTGGCACTTCTTATCCATGGATCCAAGTATGTGCCCATTAAACCACTATATTTATACATGTGGATTTCTTTGATTATTTTTTGTTTTCTATTTTATGTTCTGCTTTACATGATTGCCCATTTATTATTTATAATAAACTTCTCATGCGTGGTGTAGGGTTACTAGGGAACAGTATCTGAATACTGAAGAGTTCATTGATGCCGTTGCTGCAGAGCTGAGAGCAAGACTCTCTGCTTAAGCTCAATTCTGTGAGTACTTTATCAACTTGGCTTGGTGGTTTAATGATGCTTCTACTCTAGTTTCTGTTTGCTCTTTATTTTCATAAAATCTGGAATGAATAATTCTAGATAATACATCGTCATATTGCTTATAAATTTTTCAGAATTTCTAGTTTTATTTTTTATGCAGAAAATAATGGTATTTGTTGTCTAAATTTGTAAATGTTTTGCTGTGTAAAATGGTTGCAGGCGCACACAGGCAAGTCAATTGAGAAGCAAGCTCTTGGGGTGATTTGAGCTTTTGCTGAGAAGAAATTATAATAAGACGGGGAATCGGGGGCTGGGGTTATGGTTCTCATTTAAATGCTGGAACTGAGGGATCTCATGTTGATTACTTGAACTTAATTTTTAATTTAAAGTCGTCTTTATTTGAATTTTTAATTTTTTTTTTTTCTTGACCAACTTGTAGAGTAGGTTTCTAATAACTTATAAAATTCATCAGCAATATTAATGAATTTCAAAATGCAGAAGAATTTAATTAGGTGGCTATACAATTTTAATGGAAAGTTGAAGATAAAAATCTTGCCCTACAGGCTACAAGTTTAGACTAATAGATCGAGATGTCATAATTTATTTCACAGTACGACTCATCCTAATCTTTCATAAAAACACTATTGAACTTGATACCATGGGATTTAATCCTTCTTAAACTTTGTGTTTTTTTTTTTTTTTTGTTTTAAATGCATTTGAATAAAAGATGGAATTGCAATTACGATTTTATAATATTCTACTTTTAGTGCGGAAAATTCACTTGCTTACTAAAATGTTGTCATTAGAGTTGCATGGTAACTTTTGGTCTGTTCGTTTTTTTATTATTCTTATCTTATCCAAAATATGTCACTAGAGTTGCATGGTAGCTTTTGGTCGTTTGTTTTATTATTTTTATCCTATGTAAAATATATATTTGTTTTTCTATTTTTAAAATTCAATCATATTCTATTAACTATTTTTAAACTCCTTAGGTTTGTTAATTTAATTAAACATCTTCAATAATAAAAAGTTTATAAATTGATAAAAAAACCTTTACCTACTCACATTTGTCATATTGCAGTCACCATTGTCAAAAGGTGGTTGGAATTTGTCGTAATGGTATATGACCAGTTGGATCTGGTCGGTTGTGCGAAGATATGACCTTTTTTTGGCCACTACGGCTAGATCTTTGACCATTGTTGACGACCAAATGTGGGTAGATTTGGTTGTCAATGGCTAGATCTGACTGTAGATCTGATATTTTTTGGTCATATCGACGCACAACCAACTGATCGTGTACCATTACGGCAGATTTCGGCCACCTTCCAACGGTGGTGGTCAGAATCTAGCAAATGTGGATGGGTGTGAGTGTTTTTATCAATTTATAAACTTTTTATTGTAGGAGGTGTTACCTAAATTAACAAATCTAGGGGGTGTTTAGTAAATCAACAAATCTATGAGGTGTTTTTGTTAATTTTTAAATTCTACCTCCTAATAACAACCAAACTCAACTTTTTCAAAAATACTATAAATAATAAAACAAACATAGCCAAATTATTGCTAACAGTTTGAAATTTTTTTAATGTCAATGAAATCTACTTCCGTTATTTTTTCCAAGTTCCAACTTGATATTCCAATACTCTTCTGCCTAGGGTTGGCAATTTCTAGGTATGGGAACAAGTAGTAGTTTCCTCGTCCCTGCCCCCAAACACCAAAAGAAATCCTCGAACCTTTCTTCATCCTCGAAATTTGAGGGTCAGGGATACAGCCAGGTAAACTTGCACAGAAGATGTAAAATCCGTTCCATAATCGTACCCATACGGTACCTTTCTCAGAAATTTTAAAATATTTTTTTTTTTTCAAACCAAAAAGAAATAAAGTTTATAATAATAATACTCTTTAGAAGTGTATTGAATTAGTAGACTAACTATTGACCATTGAAACACACGGAAAAAAAAAATACAAGAACATTAAATTTAGTTAATAGAAACCAATATTATTTAAATTAAGAAAATATATATATCAAATAATTAATCAATATATTTATAACCGTTTCATCCAATTTTGATATATAAATGAAGAAAAATTTATACAATTTACATGTATATAACATATATTTAATAAAATAAATGACAATTATTAATATATTAAAAAGTTAGTAACTGCGGGGACGGGTACATGTATGGGTTTTTGCAAGTAGACAACTCTATTTGCCCTCCTACCCATCCCTAGTACCATGGACGAATTCTTTCTCGTCCCCACCCCTAACCTCAAAATTTTCTAAGTGAACCCCTAATGGTGGAACAAATGGGTCGGGTTAGGCGGGTCAACCCTAACCCGATCAACATTAAAGAGAGTTCAACTTGGACTGCCAATAAGGCAGGCCGGGTTGAACCCGACCCGCATGCAACCCTCGGACGGGCCAGGTTGCCATATGGCAACCCGACGACCCGCGGGTTGCTGTTTTGTCCTTTCTGAGAAAAGACTGCCAACCCGCCTGGTTGACCCGCGGGTTGAGTTGGCTGAAAAAAAAAAAAAAAACTAAAATTAATTTGTTTTTTTGAATTCCCTTTTTACCCTTGAAATATAACCGTTTTATAGCAGTTGGAGAGGTCTTTTTTGTCATTTTCTTTTCCCAATTTTTTTCTATTAATTGGCCCTAAACTCTAATATTTTCTCACAACTCAAATTCTCTCATTCTCTCTAATCTCTAATCTTTATTGAAATCTCTCAATTATTCTCTTAATCTCTTTGTTATCAATTTGCTCTTATTTTAATTTTTATTAGTTTTTGCAATTTTCAATTCATATTTCCAATTTTCCATATTCCAATTCTCCTTCTTTAATTTTTTATTTCTTCTAAATAAATTTTTTATTTCAACTACAATGGATAGATATTTCTCTTCCATCAATTTTAATGAGAAAGGAAACTACTATCCTAGTCTTAGTCCCGCTGAATTTACTAACATGAATGTAAGAGGAGATTCAAATAGTACCGCTTTCCCAGTCTCAGAATCCGATACTACTCAAAATATGCCCTCGATTCCTCCCCATGCTGCTACACCTACAACTCCCGGTGGTTCTAGAAGTTGTCCTCGTCCAATTTCATCTCAAGCTGAAGCGGGTTAATCAATTGCTGTCAAAAGCGACGACAGACACAAATCAGACATTTTGACGCATTTCGAAAATTTTTACGAGGCAGAAAATGGAGTTCAAGTGAAGAAAGTAAGATGCAAGTATTGTGGAAATGTTTATAAAGCTGATTCAGGTAATGGTACTAGTACTTTAAAAAGGCATGCTAATAAACATATTGCTCAACATGAAAATAGAGAAACCAATCAAACTCAAATAACTAATATGGGTACTACTTGGTGTTATAATTCTGATATATATACGGAACAATTAGCTTTATATATTGCTGCAACTGATCAACCTATTAATATGGCTGAAGATAAATATTTTGAAAGATTTATTAAAAATTCATTTTTTCCAGGGTCTAGAAGTTATTCTAAAACTGCAACTAGAAATGATTTAATAAAATTGTTTAAGAAAATGAAATTAGAATTAAAAAATAAAATACATAATTGTCATGTTAGTGTGACTATAACTGCTGATATTTGGAGTGGTAGAGCTAAACAAGATTACATTTGTGTGACTAGTCATTATTTTGATAACGAATCTAAATTAAATAAATCTTTATTAGGATTTAGATTAATGGATGTGGATCATAGTGGTCAACAAATTTTTAATAAAATTGTTGAAGTTTTAGAAGATTATGATATTGTTAATAAAGTGGTAAGTTTAACTTTAGATAATGCAAGTGCTAATACTACGGCTGTAGATTTTTTTCAAAGTAATTATCATTTTTATAACAATTTGAAGTTTTTTCACCAATGTTGTGCATGCCACATTATTAATTTAATTGTAAAAAGTGGTATGAAAACAATTAAAGAAAATATTGATAGAATTAGGGATTGTTTAGCTTGGATTACTGGTAGTAATAAAAGAAATGCTGAATTTCAAGATGCTTGTATAAAATCAAATATGTCTCCTAGAACTTTTGCATTAGACATGCCTGTTAGATGAAATAGTACTTATTTAATGCTTGATTTATGTTTACCTTATGCTAATTTAATTAGTTATTTTGAAGCAAATAATAGAGATCCTCATTATTTGGTAGAAAATGATTGGCATATAGCTAAAATATTTCATTATTTTCTTAAAATTTTTTACCAATCCACTTTACAACTTTCTGGTGTATATTATTCTACTAGTCCATTGGTAATACATACAATTATAAAAATTTCAGAGTTATTTACAAAAAACAAAAACAATGAAATTTTAAAGGAACCAATAAAGGCAATGAAATTTTTTTTTTTTTTTAAAATATTGGGAACCCATTCCTTTTTTTTATTGTTTAGGTGTTATAGTTGATCCTAGAATTAAATTAGCAGGTTTAGAAAATGGTTTTGACAATTTAAGTGAAAATTTACAAACCGAAGCATATGCCAATCAAATAGGAGAGGTAAAAAATTGTCTTGCAAAAGTATATTTCCAATATGAAAACAGGTATGAGAACCCGCAAAGAGACGAAATATCCAGGGAAGCTGCATCAAAAGAAACAAATGAAGACTTCTACTCTTGGAGTGCACTGAATAGGTCGAAGAGGACCCAAATCCGAAGCACAGCCTCCTCTTCAGAAGCACCACCACCAACAACAACAACTAATATACTGTCCTCCATGCAGTCGCAGAGTAATGAGCTTCAACAATATTTGGCAACCCCCGAAATGTTACCAGCAGATCCACAACAGAGAACCAACTTTGATGTCTTAGAATATTGGAAAGCCAGAAAATGTATTTTTCTGGTATTATCAAGACTTGCCTTGGATGTTTTCGCTGTTACTGTCTCATCTGAACGAACATTTAGTGCAGAATTTTAAATGAAAGGAGGACTAAACTTTCTCAAAAAATGATTGAAGTCCTCACATGTCTTCGGGATTGGGAACGGTCGCACTATCAAGATCAATACGAGGTTGTCGACCATACTTTAATAGAATCATTTCAATTTTATAATATAGTTGATACGGATGAGGGAAGTCCTAGTGAACCACCCCCAAATTAGTTGTTTTGTAAAATGTAATTTTTAAATTAATTGTTAATTATTGCACTTTTTTTTCTTTACCAAGTTTTTCTCCCATTGGGTTTTTCTTGGTGAGGTTTTTAATGAGGCAATAATTGTTGTAATTTCTTATTTTATTTTTTGATAAATGAATAAGTCTAATTTTTCTTATATTACAATTTTATTGTATTAAAATTGAATTAATATTTGAAATGTTAACAAAAAAAAAAAAATAATAATAATAATTTAATTGAATTATTGATGTTTGAAAAGTTAACTAAAAACAATTACATTTATAATTTATTTATTTATAAATTGTTAATTATTTATTTGAAAAGTTAAATAAATAAAACAAAAAAAAAATCAAAAAAGAGGGTTAACCCGGCCCGGCCCGTAGTCTAACCCGGCGGGTTAGGGTTGGCGAGCCAGGTTGGGCCAGCCATTTCCCTAAAAATGGCGGGCGTAACCCGGCCTGTCTTTGTTGGCGAGCAGGTTAGGATCGACCCGCCAAAATTCGTAACCCGCTGTGGGTCGGGCCGGGCGGGTTACTTTTCCAGCTTTATGAACCCTATCCAATGGGAGTGAGTTTTTCCGAGTACCCGAACTCACAGAGTTTTATTGCCATCCTTAGTTATATCATTTCTCCCCACACTTTCCTTTCCTTTCCTTTTCTTTACTTAATGTAATTTAATTTTACTTTAAAGACATGATAACACTTAGGATATGATAATTAAGAGACGAGAACATTTTACATTTGAGTATGAAATGAGGATTGTATTCCCCCAGTAATTTTATTTCATATGTCTTTCATATACTACAAACTCTAGTTATATAGACAACCTAGATTGTTTAGATAACTCTTAGTCTAGGATTATCTTTTTATTTAAATTTAATAAACTAGATAATGTAAAGATAAGTCCTACATTGAAAAACATCCTAATCCCTACACTCCCCTTCAAGCTGGTAAGAAAATGTCAAGTATTCTCAACTTGCAAAATAGATTGTCAAAACTTTGTCTAGGCAATCCTTTTGTAAGGATGTCCGCTGGTTGTTGGCTTGTAGGTAGGTAGGTCACACATAGGAGTTTTTCTTCTATCTTCTCTTTGATAAAGTGGCGGTCTATCTCCACATGTTTGGTTCTATCATGAAGCACTGGATTATGTGCAATACCAATCACAACTTTATTATCACAATAGAGCCTCATAGGTTCTTCAATTTTGATCTCTAGTTCTATTAAGAGTCTTCTTAACCACATTAGCTCACAAATACCCTATGCCATTGCACGAAACTCAGCCTCAACACTACTTCTTGCCACCACATTTGTTTCTTGCTTCTCTAGGTTACTAGATTTCCCCAAACAAAAGTACAATACCTTGAAGTTGATCTTCTATCATTCACCGAACCTGCCTAGTCTGCATCTGTGAAAGCTTCCACTTTATGTTCGTTAGTCTTCTTAAAGAACAATCCTTTCCTAGGGGTCATGTTTAGATACCTTAAGATTCTGTTAACTGCCTCAAGATGCTTCTCCTATGGATTATGCAACTGCCTCAAGATGCTTCTCCTGTGGATTATGCATAAGCTGACTCACCATACTCACAGGAAAAGCTATGTCAAGCCTAGTATGAGATAAGTATATCAATTTTCCAATCAGTCTTTGATATCTCCCTTTCTCAACTAATGTATCTCCACTAACTTTCTCAAACTTCATATTTAGTTCAATAGGAGTCTCGGCTGGCTTACATCCCATTATACCCATATCTTGTAGTATATCAAGGATATCTTTCCTTTGAGAAACAACTATTCCTCTCTTACTTCCAGCAACCTCAATTGCCCTAGATTCTTTATCGCAAAATCCCGAGCAAGAACCATCTTTACTGTCTCCATCTCTTCAAGGTTGTCTCTTGTAAGAATAATGTCATCTATATACACGATTAGGATACTAATTTTACCATCATTGTTTTTGAAAAATAGTGTATGATTAGCCAACCCCTGAATGAACCCGTACCTCTTAATGGCCTTGGTAAACTTCTAAAACCAGGCTCGCGGAGACTGTTTTAGGCCATACACAGATTTTTCTAACTTGCATACTTTGTTACCCTTGTTGTTCCCCTCAAATCCTAGAGGTAGCTCCATATAAACTTCTTCTACTAGGTCACCATTCAAGAAATCATTCTTAACGTCCAACCATTGTAGAGGCCAATCCAGATTTGTTGCAAGAGACAAAAGCACTCTAATAGTATTTAGCTTAGCTACCAGAGCAAATGTCTCCTCATAGTCTACTCAGGTTTGTGTGAACCCATTCGCTACCAACCTTGCCTTATACCTCTCAATTGTATCATCTGCCTTATATTTCACCGTGAACACCCATTTATAGCCTACGGTCGTCTTCTCTTTGGGTAAACTAACCAGCTCCCAAGTCCCGTTTTTCTCTAAAGCCTTTATCTCTTCCATCACAACCTCTTTCCATTTTTCACTCTCTAAAGCTTCCTATACCATTTTTGGAACTTTTACAGGTGAAAGATTAGTGGTAAACACCTTGAAAGATGATGACAACTTATCATAGGACACATATTTAGAAATAGGATGAAGTGTACAAGATCGAATTCCCTTCCTAAGAGCTATAGGCAGATGAATACCCTCACAAATTGACTCAGATTCATCAAAGGATAGCGTTTTCTTACCTTGTGACTGTAAGTTACTGACTTCTTCTGGTTGGGACAATTTTTTATGCAGATCATCAGGTTTCTCTCCACCTTGGTTATCAGTTCTCTGAGAATAATGTTGGAGTCCTGATTGATTTATTCTTGCTAGTCCTCCCCCTATCTCCATATGTTCTTGTGTTATATTTTCATAATTTTCTAGTTTGTTGAGGTAGACTGTATGATAGGAGGACTTAGAATGGTTTGAGTTGGATTTGGATTTGAACTCAAGTTTGTAGGACTTTGACTTTGACTTTGACTAACAGGCTAACTTGCTATAGGACATTGACTCTGACTCTGATTCTGACTTTAACTAATAGGCTAACTTGCTATAGGACACTGAATTTGACTCTGACTTATAGGACTTATGGGAATTGTTATTTCCCAAAACTGATCTTCATAGTCTTGTAAATTCCCTTCTAAAGAGAAGGAGTGGGAAAGAACGGATGGGACTAAAAAAAGGTGACATCTCTAGAGACAAACATTTTCTTTCTCACAGGGCAGAAACACTGATACCCTTTCTGAGTAGGGGAGTATCCAACAAGGACAAATTTAAGAACCCTAGGATCTAGCTTTCATATGTTATGAGATTGAATGTGAACAAAGGCAGTGTAGCCAAACACCTTTAATGGAAGAGAGTTTAGGGTCCTATATGTAGGAAATGTCTAAAGAAAAGTTTCAAGAGGTGAATGAAAATTCGAAATCCTAGTGGGTAACTTGTTTATGAGATATGTGGCAGTTAGAATTGCCTTACCCCAAAAAGATTTAGATACATTCATAGTAAACATTAAGGCTCATGCAACCTCTAAGAGATGTCTATTCTTTCTTTCAGCTAAAGGTATGGAAATCAAGTTAACCGAACCAGATTGTCCATTTTACTAACTGAATCGGTTATTCGGTTCAAGGGATATTTGTAATATACTGCATAGCTAGTAATTCTTTAAGAAATATATAAAAAATCCACTAAATAACTTTTATAAACATATATACATAATGTAAAATCCAAAAATTCTAATTCTAATTAATATAAATATATACACAAAATAACTGATAGTGCAAGGTAGTCTTGGACAGTGTCGCCAAACTCCTCCGCTTCTTGACGTCTCATCCGATCGTAAATCATCAAGTACTTGCAAAACAGTAAAATAACAGAGTGAGCACTAATTGCTCAATAAGTAAATAAAACTGCACTACTGTGTTTCCTCCGTTACTCATGTTCTGATTTTCCTTTTCTCACTTTAATCTTTGCATATTCTGCATTCTTTTCTGATACTCTGATTTGCTACTTATCAATGTGCAGAGACAATGAATAAAACTGTACATCGTCGAGCACATAAGAAATACTGAATCATGTAAGTAGCATAATACATATGCAGAATAATAAACTTTCCTGAGAAAAGAAATTTCTTTTCTTTTCTGTTATCTGTCTCTTATGCTGTATCTCTTTCTTTTCTTTTCCGTTTCTCTTTCTTTTTCTTTCTTCTATTCTGGTTTACTGATCGAACTAGGTTGATGAATGGATTTGGAACCTTGGCCATGTGAGTGGGTACAGTCCTCATCTACATGCACTGTTGATGGACTGTAGAAATACTGTATCTCTTTACTGTGGCTGCTTGCTCATGGCGGCGTGCATGTAGGTATGCTCTGCTGGGTACAGTCCTCATCCACATACACTACTAATGGACTGTACAAATACTGTATCTCTCTGCTGTGGTCGCTCGCTCATGGTGGCGTGCATGTGGGCATCTTTGTCACTCAAGGGTTCCCCATCGCAAAAACCTTATAACATAGCATGCTGTAGAAAGAGAATAGAAAGAGATACTATACACATTTCAACATGAATTTCCAAGCTATGGAAATTCTACACTTGCATTCTTTAGTAAATGAGAAAATATACATACTTGCATGTTAGCTTAAAAGAAAATTACTAGCCATTTCTTTTTCTTTCTTTCTCATTCTTTGCTAACATATTCTTTCATATTCTCATTTACTAAATCAAGGCTATATATATAATCATGTGCACAATATATGCATGATCAAGCCCATTCTTTAATATGCTTTCAAAGTTCACATATACAAACTTGAAAATTCATTATGACATAATGGTATGTCATGACATATTCTACCATTCTCTACCATCACAATTGCCATATCAAAGTAACACTTTAACTTGCAATTCTTCTCTAACACTTCCATATGCTTTTCAAGAAGTAGTAAAGGTTCAAGTAACTAGAACCAAGCACTAAGGGCCATTTTTCTCTGATGGAACTAACATGACCAAGTGATATATTAATTTTGGCATAACAATATGCACTCTTGAATACTATCATTTACACTTGGTTAAGCCCAAACATAATCTTCCTACTTTAATTCTTGCCTTTCTCTAACCCTTTCTTCATTAGGGTTTAGCCAACTCATGCATGCATTTTCTCTTTGGATTTTCATCAAACACTTCACAAGCACTTGCATCTATCATGTTGGCTACACTTCCATATCTCTCTAAATCCACCAAAATTTGAGCAAAACCTCACTAATTATAGTATCAAACTTGGCTATTTTCAACAATTTTCAACACTTCAAAAATTTCAACGCTAATTCTTCATAACTTCACCAAATCATCACATATTCATACATTACTTCCCATGGCTGGAAATTATGCATCATTAAACATAAAAAACAGCCAATAATTCTCTCATACCATCATATACAAACATGCAAAAATTCATTCAACAAAAGTCTTGCTCAAATTAAGGCTAAAATTAGGTTTACTTACCTTGAATGTGTGATATCACCTCCTTTTGATAAAAGTCTCTTCCTCTTGGACCTAGATCATATAAAAACCATAAGAATTTAAAACTTTAAAATTTAATCACACTCCCTGAGCTAGAATCTTACCTTTGGATGCTTTAGGATTGAAAATCTATAAAAATCCAAGCCAAATCCTATGATTTTCCTTTGAAATTTAGTGAAGAAAATTGAGAGAAAATGGGGTAAAGGTGGCGTGAACAAGGGCTGCATATATGGCTAGGGTTTCTTCAATGAAACCTTATATCTAATATTATACAGATGAATTCCCATTTTTCCCTTGTACTTTATATGAAATTTCATCTATATCCTTTAGTCAATTACCAAAATACCCTCATTTTTATTATCTTCTTCACATTATTTTGTTTCCTTTTACTTCCCACTTTTTCATCTAATTAGGAGTGAAAAGACTATTTTACCCCCAATGAAGTTTTAAGGAATTTCCTTCACATTTGTCTAAGGTAACTTCAAAGAAATCCAACTAAGGGTATTAGGGTATAAATAAAATTACGTAACTTGATGTGGGTGTTACAATTCTCCCCCCTTAAAAGAATTTCGTCCACGAAATTCAACTGATCAACTCAGGATAGCAGTTACGTACATCTTGCTCTACTTCCCATGTAGCTTCTTCTACTGTATGATTCTTCCATAGAACTTTTACTAGTGAAATACTCTTATTTCGGACTCCTTAACTTTTCTTTCCAATATCTGAACTGGGCGCTCCTTATAAACAAGATTCTCTTCTAATTCCACTTCTTGTGCTTTCAATATATGGGACGGATCGCTAACATACCGTCAAAGAATTGACACATGGAAAACATTGTGCACTCTATCCATATTTGGTGGTAGCGCTAACTGGTACGCTACTTTTCCTACTCGTTGCAATACTTCAAAGGGACCAATGTATCTAGGGGCAAGTTGTCCTTTAACACCAAACCGCATTACCCGCTTGCTGGGGGAAATCTTAATAAACACTTTATCACCCACTTCAAATTCTACATCCTTTCTCTTTAAATCTGCATAACTCTTTTGTCTTTCTTGAGCTTGCTTCATTCTATTCCTGATCAACTTAATGTCTTCCATCATTTTCTGAGTTATCTCTAGTCCAAGAGCTGCATACAAAACAGCTTTCTCTCCTACTTCATCCCAGTGTAGTGGGGATCTACATTGTCTACCATATAGAGCTTCATAAAGAGCCATTTTAATTGTAGATTGATAACTGTTATTATAAGCAAACTCTATCAACGGTAGCATCTCATGCTAGGTCATTTTATAATCCATACAATACGCTCTCAGCATGTCCTCCAACACCTAATTGGTTCTCTTAGTTTGGCCATTTGTCTGTGGGTGGCAAGCTGTACTAAATGCTAACCTGGTACCCAAGTTTCTCTATAGACTAGTCTAGAAAGCTGAAACAAATCTAGAATCTCTATCGATACTATTGTCTTGGGCACCCCATGCAATCTAATTATCTCTCTGATGTAGATCTGGGCCAACTGATCTGAGGTGGTACAATCTTTTACTGGAAAAAAATGTGCCGATTTGGTTAATCTGTCTACTATCACCCATAGCGCATTATAACCCTTTTGAACTCTTGGAATGCCTGTAATGAAATCTATTGATATATTTTCCCATTTCCATTCAGGAATGCTGAGTGGCTGAAGCAGTCCTGATGGTCTCTGGTGTTATGCTTTAACCTATTGACAAACCAGACATTTAGCTACATAATCTCCGATATCTTTCTTCGTACCTGGCCACAAATAACTCTTCTTTAAGTCTTGATACATTTTGGTTCCTCCAGGATGTGCAGCATATGGTGTGTCATGAGCCTTCTCAAGAATCCTCTTTCTTAGCTCAGTATCATGAGGAATACATATACGACTCCTAAAACTAAGAACATTAGCTGATATATGATACTTTGATATGTTGCCTTCCAACACTTGTCGACTTATTTTCTGACACCACTTGTCGACAGCTTGATTTTCTTTAATCTCTTCCAGTAAAGTAGATTGAATTTCTAACCTGGCAATTCTTCTCGGTATCATCTCTATCTGTTCCTTGAGAAATTCTTCCAATAATTCTTTATGCACTATGAGCTGAGACAAAAAGGCTTTTCTACTCAAGGCATCAGCTACCAAATTGGCTTTTCCAGGTTGATACTTGATTTCACAATCATAATCTTTTACTAGCTCCAGCCATTTCCTTTGTCTCATATTCAGCTTCTTTTGGGTGAAGAAATACTTCAAACTTTTATGATCAGTATAAATATTACTCTTTCAACTATCGGAAGCATAACCTATTACCCTACCCAATTGCATTAACACAACACCAAGTCCTTGCAAAGAGGCATCTGTATAAATATCATAGTCTACACCCTCCTGTGGTAACACCAGAATAGGAGCTGTGGTGAGTCTTTCTTTTAACTCTTGGAAACTCTTTTCACATGCATCTGACCGTATGAAAGGAGTTCCCTATTTGGTAAGAGCTGTAAGCGGCTTAGCTAACTGGGCAAATCCTGCTACAAACCGCCTGTAATAACCTGCAAGCCCCAAGAAACTTCTAACCTCTTTCACTGTCTTCGGCCTTTGCCACTCTAAGATTGCCTTTACCTTACTAGGATCTACTGACACACCTTTTTTTGAGACAGTGTGGCCCAAAAAGATAACTTAATCCAGCCAAAACTCACATTTAGAAAATTTGGCATATAATTTCTTATCTCTCAATCTCTGCAACACAAATCTCAAATGCTCTTCATGCTCTTCTCTTGTGTTAGAATAAACCAGGATGTCATCAATAAATACCACTATAAATCGATCAAGACAGTCATGAAACACCCAGTTCATCAAGTCCATAAAGACTATTGGGGCATTGGTTAACCCGAAAGACATCACTACAAACTCATAATGCCCATATCTAGTTCGAAATGCAGTCTTGGCTATATCTTGCCCTGCAACTCTTACTTGATGATAACCTGACCTCAGATCAATCTTTGAAAACACTGCTGCTCCTTTAAGCTAATCAAATAAATCATCTATGCGAGGTAACAGGTATTTATTCTTCACTATCATTTTATTCAATTCTCTGTAATCTATGGGCATCTGCAGCGACCCATCTTTCTTCTTTACAAATAGAATCGGAGCACCCCAAAGAGAATGGCTGGGTCGAATAAAACCCTTATCTAGGAGTTCTTGGAGCTGTTTTTTCAATTCCTGGAGCTTGACTAGGGCTATACGATAAGGGGCTTTAGAAATCGGTGCTGTCCCTGGTGCCAACTCAATGTTAAGTTCCATTTCTCTTTCTGGAGGTAAACCTAGCAAATCATTCGAAAATACATCTGGAAACTCCCGGACTACTAGCACATTCTGGATCTCTGATCGAGGGACATCACTGCTTTGCACCACGTGGGCAATATACTCGAAGCACCATTTTCTTAACATTTTTCTGGCTTTTACACTGTTGGTTAACATACTAAGCTGATGGCCCTCTCCAAAACTGAACTTATCGCCATCATCAAGATTAAACTTTGCTTTCTTCTTTTGGCAAGCAATTTCTACTCCATATCTCCCTAGGAAATCCATGCCCAAAATAACATCAAAGTCGGGCATATCAAATACAATCAAATCCACTAGTAACATCCTTTCATGGATCACTATGGACTCCCCTGAAATCATCTCCCGAGCTACCACACTATCACCATCTGACAATTCTATCTTAATGGGTTGATCTACTATAATAGGTTTCAAACCTAATCTTTCTATAATCCCATGTGTAATAAATGAGTGTGTGGCTCTAGAATCAACTAATGCATAAAGGGGAACTGAATGAAATAATAACTGACCAGTAACTGCAGATGGGCTGGCCTCGGCTTCACTCTGTGCAACTGTAAATACCTGAGCATTATTACCTCTGGATGTCTGTGCTGTGGGTGTAAGAGGGGCCTTACAGCCTTTCATCATATGTCTGGCCTGTCGGCGTCTAAAACACACACCCTTGAGACACTCTCCTGGATGATGTTTCCCACATTTCTGACATTGGGGAAACTTAAAAGTCCTCAACCTTTTTTTCTTCCCGTCCCTCATGTTCTTCTTTGACTGAAACCTTTTCTTATTCTTCCCTTCTCTATTGTTAGGGGTATCAAATTTGTCTCTCTGTGGAGCGGGAGGTGGAATACTGGGCATTACTGCTGATGGAGTCATTGGAGTTAACTTATTCACAAATACTTCAGCTCGTAAAGCTCACTCCAAAGCCTCACTATAAGTCTAAGGGGGTTGGGCACCTGCCATCACATCTTGAGCTATTTCTGGATTCAGCCTATGCACAAACTTGTTCATCCTCAATTCTGGTGTGCTCACTATACCTTGTGCAAACCTCGCCAAGGATTTAAATCTAATGGAGTATTCTTTCACTGAACTGATTCCCTATTGTAGGCTAATAAATTCCTGTATCTTTTCATGCATTCTGTTAGCTGTCCTGTATTATGCCTCAAAAAGTCATCTGAAATCTCTCCAGGTCATAGCGGTTACATCATGAGCCTTATCTATCAGCTCCCACCAGATCCAAGCATCACTCTTAAACAAAAAACTAGCATACCGAATCTTCTCCCAATCTGTCATGGGAAAAAGTGCTGTCGTACGCTCCACAGATCTAATCCATTCTTCTGCCACAGTCTTCCCCAACTCTCTACCAATACTTGAATTTTCTTCAACTCCAGCATGAAACCTTTTACCACTTGGTTTGTTAGGCTTCCAATTTGATGGCTTGACATGTAATTTCCAATAGATTGCCTTAGTATGCCCTAATTTACGACAGTACTCACATATTTTTCCTCCTTTTTGCCATGTTCTTTGATCTCCAGTAGAACTCTCCCAACCTTTAGAAGCTCAGGTTGAAGCTCCCGATTCAAGTTGTAGATTTGAGATGCTAGTTGATTCTCTCATAATCACTTTCCTCATACTTTCCTCTCTTCTTCCTTCTACAAATATCTCTCGGATAGAGGGTAAGGGTTTTTTGCCCAAAACTCTCCCTTTCACCTCATCTAGTTCCTTATTTAGTCCAACAAGGAACTCAAATACTCTTTCTTTCTCGAACATTTTGGTGTATTTGACATTATCTTGAGTACATCTTTAGTCTGTCTCCACAAAGAAATCCAATTCTTGCCACAATTGAGCCAATTTACTGTAATACTAGGTAACAAGCATACTATCTTGTTTGGTCTCTCTTAGTCATGACTTTAACTCAAAAATATGTGCTAAGTTTCCCATGTCTGAGTAAGTTTCTTTAGCCATATCCCAGATATCCTTTGCAGTAGGAAGAAATAAGAATAGTTGGCCAATCTCATCCTCTATGGAATTAATCCACCAGGCCATTATAGTGCTATTCTCAGCATCCCATTTCTGGTACGTCGGGTCATCTTCTTGTGGAGTTTTAACAGATCCGGTTAAGTAGCCCAACCTGCCTTTTCCCTTGATCATCAATTTCATAGCTTGAGACGATGGTATGTAGTTTTTTCATTCAACTTGTGGACACTGATCTGGATCGAGTTATGGTTAATGTTACTGTGACCATTTAATAGAGGTTGACCTCTCGTTGGTTCAATTCCCTGACTTGAAGATGTTTCTACCATTGGATCAATTGGAGGGCCCCCGCTTTTGCCTTGTCTTTCACCGGTCACGATAGTTTTCACCATTATTTTTTTCAGCTAGAGGAACATGGCTCAGATAACATGAAATGAGGACTGTATTCCCCAATAATTTTATTTCATATATCTTTCGTATACTACAAACTCTAGTTATACAGACAACCTAGATTGTTCAGATAACTCTTAGTCTATAATTATCTTTTTATTTAAGTTTAATAAACTATATAATGTCAAGATAACTTTTACATTGAAAAACATCCTAATCCTAGAACTCCTACTCATCCGTTCAAAGTCTAATTTGATCCACTCAAACCAACCAATCCAAAGCAACCCAATTTTTTAATCAGTGCCTTTCAATTTACAAATTTTAGTTCTTTTTATTTTTTGCTATTATGTGATAATAATTTTTTTGTTCTAATATTTTATAGATTTATTTTATTGGGATTATTTGTATTCATTATATTATTTTTGTAAGGAACGACCAACTTATGTCTCTTTATAAGACAATTATATGTTTAAAAAAACTCGGGCTCAAGCTGATTTATGTTCCATTTTTATTCATAAATAAAATAGAGGTATATTCAGTATTTCTAAGTGTCAAGTTGCTTGTTTATGAAAAACGCCTCAAGGGCTATAAGGGTCATTCCCTCTTTACATGCTTGACGCCTCATATGGCTAAGTCACATGAACTAAAACATACACAGTACTTAGAAAACACAATATCAAGATATGAAAAGAAAACAAAGTGGGGTCATGCCCCTAACAATATTATCTAATGTCAAAGGCCTCAACGGCGGGGTACATCAACAAGTGCATTCGACACTTCCATACAAAAGTAAACTAAACAAAATACAAGTATGAAAAGCTGGACTAAGCCTAGTCCCCACTATCAGGCCTATCACTCGACTCAGTCCTCTCATCAGTCGGCTGAGTTTGCTCAATGTCAACCGACTCCTCCCTTTCAACACCATCATCTCCCTAATCTTCCTACCCGGCGCAACCATTACCCTACTCATCCGGCTCATCCACACCCTCATGATCCGCCATCCAACCCCTATAAATGCCAGTCTTCTCATTTGGATCCCAATTGGTGGTATTACCTACCTTGTACTCTTTCATCAGATTCGCACGGGTCTTCAACACCACTTCAACGGTCACGGTCCTCATCTTCTCCAGCAGCTCAGCTTTCTCTGCCTTCTTAGCCTCCCTTCCACTTAGGGCAGATTCCAACTCAGTTTGGGTCAATTGGTGCTGGCCTATGCCGATTGTAGATTGGCTTGAATGACCGCTCGGTTTTCCCTCAACTCTTTCTCATTCTCTGTGCCTTGGCCATTTGCTTTCTAAGCTAGGTGTTGGTATTGGCCAAGTCTTGGTTCTTCTTCTCCTGAGTGGACACCACTTTCTTCGTGTATAAACTACTTGTGAAGGCCTACAAGACAATGAAGAACCAAATCAAGGAAACCGTGTGACGAAATTACAAAACAAGTACTTGCCATGATTGAGCTACGCCCCAGTCAGCTGCTTGAACCGCACCAATCTTGCTCAACCTATGGTCATCCTCCGGCAGCAGCAGCAATTTGGCCATCCCTCCCATAAAGAAGGGGTCAGAACAAGCAAATGTAGTGGGAGGGAATGCAACCCTCACCGATTCATCATCATCTACGGATTCCACCCTCCCACAAATAATGCTGAAAGATGTTAGGAATACAATTAAAACTAATAAGTTATACTAATATCAAGGTAGTTCATTTCTACCTTTGATTATAAGACATTAAAATTATTTGTCCCATTGGTGCATTTTGAGAGTGCGCCTGTGGAAGTTATGAAACCTATTCTAGTAGTGCAACTTAATCTAAAGGAAAGGGGGTTAATAAGTTATAACAAGACCTTGCTCTTATTACTTACTTATCTCGACATCCTAATTAATCTTTCCTATTCTTGATTAGCTCAAGTTACACTGATGTCCAATCATTACTTAACTATGAACTACAACTCCACATATCAAGTTCATTTAACAATTTTGATATTCAATTCAATATTTAATTAACATATTAAGGATACCATACTTAGCTATTAATTAAGCATATCCAGATTTGTTTAGTTAATTAAGACATAAATAATCAAATACATCATCCACACATTCATCCACAATACACACAATAGTTTTTACGTGGAAACTAGAATTAGTAAAAACAAGTGGACCTCAGTCACCACAAAGAAAAGCACAAACCCACTATGAAGTTAACCTTACAACACTCACAAGATGTCTTACTTTGTACTTCACTCACGACTGATGGAACCACTCACATAGTAAGCATTGGCTTCAGACAAATTCTTCAAATTTGCCTCTTCCCTTCCACAAATTCTTCACTAGAGTTTGAGTCTTCACGAACCAAGATTCTTTAACCATGACCTTCGAAATTTGTTACTTATGTAGAAGTTAAGCACTCTACATACATACACACACACACACACTAAAAAAGTCACTATTTGGAAGCTCTGAAAAGGTTTATTCCCCTTGAAACTCAATCTCTAAGAACCTCTCAAGTTTAGTATTTAAAGTCTACTATCACAAAAAGCTAAGACTTAAATAGCTAACCTTTCCTATTAGCCTAACGTAGTTTTATTTACTGAAGTGTATGCACCAATTGTTGAATAATTGGAGTTGTGTGATTCACTTCAATAAAACACTCCTTTGTATAGTGTTCCAAGACATTTTTCCACTTTTTCCTTAGCAATGTGGGATTCTTGAACGCAGTATCTCTCAAAATTCGTTCAAATCCTCATTTAATTTATTTCCTAAATCGTTCAAGATATCAAAATATGCAATAATGTTTTTCACAAATTCATTACGATGAATGTGACTATTCCTTAAATTCGCTATAGCAAATATTTCTCACTACAGTGAAGTCCATTCTCAATACATCAAAGCTAAACTCGTTACAGCGAATTAGCTATTGAAAATTGATAGCTGTAGATGCAAAAAATCTACCGTCATGAAAATATGGTCTGATCCCGTAAGGTTGAGGCCACTGACAATCTATTGGACCTATACACATGAAAGGGCAAACTGTAGATGCAAAAAATCTACTGTCATGAAAATAGGGTCTGACCCCGTGAGGTTGAGGTCACTGACAATCCGCTAGACCTGCACACATGAAAGGGCAAGCGTGAAGCTTCCGGAAAACACCGAGGTGGTGTTTGCCGTAAGCACTCCGACGCTCAAGTCAGCGAGGCTGAAAGAGATTATTTGATCAGAATTAAGGAGATAAAGAATTACCAGGAGTCTTGTCGGAGGCTAGGACTACGGCGGAGGCGTCGGGTTCTTGGGAGCCAGAACTTTAGGAGTAAATAGATTGTTTTGAGTAGTGTAGATTGACTATGGGAGATTGCCCCTGGGAGATTGCCCCTTAATGAGAGGGCAAGCCTCTGTTTTTATAGTGAACCCAAGGGGTTGGAATCCTAGTAGGACATTGAGTCCTCTTTTTTAGGAGATAATCCCTATCAAGAAAGAGATATGATTTCTTGACCTTATCAGATTAAGTTTAATAGTTTAAATAAGATTTGGAATCTTAGTAGGACAGTAAGTCCTATTTTGGGAGATAATCCGTATCATGAAAGAGATATGATTTCTTGACCTTATCAGATTAAGTTTAATAGTTTGAGTAAGATTTGAAATCTTAGTAGAAGAGAAAATAGAATAGGATTCTGATTTCCTATTTATAGACTGTTGTAGGCTAATGGGTTGAAACCCAGTTTAGTTTAACTTATAGGATAGCCCAACTCATAGAGTGGGTAGATCGCAAGGTGATTTTAAGCGTAGGCCCAATCTGGATTGGGTTGAGGCCTTGGGTCGTGACATGTTTATTTCGTTATTGGGCCTCGTCAAGCCCAAGGCGATTTTTTGCCCTAACAATAGCGAACTCTCCAACCCCAAATTCCATCTTTATTCTCACTCAAATCAATATCCTAACAAATTAAATGATCAAGTAAATAGTCCTTAGGTTATTCAGAAAATATAGAACTCCTCTAAGCTTTATTCTTCAGTTTCCTAAGGGTTTACTTGGGAGTTTTTTTTCCACTGGTTTTGAGGGGTTCTTAATTAGACTAATTTTGAGGTGTTCTAAAACCATTACTTGTCAGATTTTTTATGCATTGGTTTTTATTGGCTTAAAAAAACCCCAGAATCAGTGTAATGTATTTTTGAGAGGTTTATAAAACCCCCCAAATTAGGATGTTTTGATTTGTTTTAAAATTTTATTCCACAAACACTCTATCCACTACAAAACTATCCCAACTACATCCAAAATTTTTTTTTTTAACCATATTATGCGCATCTCCAACCATATTAAATATAAAATAATTTTTAGTAATCATAAAAAAAAAAAAAAATTATTAAAATCTCATTTTTGATGCTTTCTTGGAGAAGAGGAGCTATAATTTTTCAATCATTCTAGATGTTGCAAAGAATGATGAAGAAGAATCAAGAGATTTTATCACATTTGAAATTATAAAATACTAATAAGTAGAAAACAAATAAAGAACTTTTACCTTGTAATTGAAAAAAGAAAACTCTCAAGTACTGGTTGAAGTTGGGGTATTTTTATGGCTATATATGTAAATTTATCATTTTAAAAAAACTGTCAAAATCGTTGAAAAATAAACTCCCAAGCACAGGTTGGGTGTTTTTACCCTCATAACCGCTATGGTGGTTTACCCTCATAACCGCTAGTCCGCTACCATGAAACTCCTAAGTGGACCTTCAGACTTTCAAACAATTCTATAAACAAACTACTTCTGCAATTCATTTGTCTACAACTTTCTCCACTCTTAAGCTAAACTACTATTCACCCAGACTTTAGATCTAAAACTTCAATCACTAACCTTAACTTTCGTTTGTTCATTTGAAATTTCCTTTTCAATTAATGTCTTCTTATCTATTGATTCTTCATTATATCTTCAGTAGTTCTTTAATGATCTTTAGTAGTCTTCATCAACATTCTCTCGACTCAAAAATTATACTTAAGACTCTAAGTGACTCAATACTTACATTAATATAACTCTGTGTTTCCACACACATATCACCCTATGAAATACGTATGTCATCTTCTATCTTAATACAAAGACACTACTCATACATTACAAACTGCAACATATTGACTCATTTTCATACAAAGATATATACTGATAACTCAACCTTGTCACTCACTGACATAATAAAGTTTGCTCACCAAGAACTCCATATTACAGATACTGTACTCAAATACTATACTCATTGTAATGTTCCTTCCTATTTTTCTTCTTGTTTTCAACAAGGTTTTTTGGTACTGATTTAGTAAGTGCTAAATCCTTTCTTCTAAATACAATTGTCTTTCTTCCAACATTGTACATAACACTAAACAACAATTCATATTAGTTTAAGCAAAGTAATATAGAAAAATGTTCACGTACACATGTATTGTTCTTTAACTTAATGTTGTTTTGCTTCTTTCTCTCATATGTGCCATTCATTGCATTCTTCTTCAAATGAAGCGTTAATTTAGCATTCCTTAGTCATGTCCATGATCTCATTCCTCCAAATATATTCACGCTATGTTCTATGACATATGTTCTCTCAAACATATTTGTGAAATGTTTTTTTTTTTCTACATTTCATATTTCTACCAAACATATTCCATGTTTATACCATCAATACATGCTTATTTACTTCTTCAATATGCTTCCATGTTTTGCTTCAAAAATTAGACAATCCAGCATCAGTAATATTGTACTCACAAACACTTCTCACTAACTTTCTCTCACAAACGCGACATGTCACTTGTAATTGGTGTAACACCTGCTCTCTACTACTATTCATATAATGCATACTATGCAAATTATAGATAGACATAGCGTATGAAAGATAGTGGGCTCAACTTTTCTTTACTCATAAAATATAATTCTTTACATATACAAAATACTATGTATTAAAAACTTTCTCCTTAATACAAAATATCATAACTGGTGGACAGTAGTGCCAATACTCTCGTCTCTCGACGTCCATCCACCGCTGCTCTCTAATTCCTGCAAAACAAGGAAGAACAGTGGGATGAGCATAACAATGCTCAGTAAGTAAATCCTCTACTACCTGTCCCCACAACTCACTCTTTGGTTTTCTTTCTTTACTCTACCGTTCTCTATTTCTAATTCTCACTGTTTTTCTCTTTCTTGCTAATACTTTTATCCTCCTTTACCTCTGTTCTACTTCTTTTTTATTCTTTCTTTCTCTCTGTTCTCATTCTCTTTTCTTCTTCTCTTATGCTTACTCACCATGAAGGAAAATCATGCTCATCATACTCACCATGAAGGAAAATCATGGTTCTCTCTTATGCTCATCATACTCACCATGAAGGAAAATCATGGTTCTCTCTTATGCTCATCATACTCTCACTAACCATGGAAGAAATCATGGTGTATGTATGTATGAGATGTATATGCAATTAATGCAAAAGAACTGCATGTTTCTTTCTTCTACTCTCTATTCTTACTAGCTCAAAACCTCTCATTCCATCTCATTCTTTCTCAAGCTTTCTCATCCTTTAATTCTCTCTATTATCTCTTTCTCATTACTCATAATTCTTTTCTACTAGCTCTTTCTTTAAATGTCACGGCCCCATCTTACCGGAGGCACGACTGGAAGCTCATATTCCACTCTTCATGACAGTCACGGCCCCATCTTACCGGAAGCATGGCTGGGACTTCTCCCGCTCTACGTGACTTCTACTGATTCTCTTTCTGTCTCTCTTTCTCATGCTCTTTGCTATACACTCTCTGGTGTATGTCACAGCCTCATCTTACCGGAGGCATGGCTGGTGACTCATCCCACTCTTCGTGACTCTACTCATTTTCTCTTTCTATTCTTTCTATTTCTCTGTTTTCTCATTCTTACTCATTTGAATGTCACGGCCTCATCTGACCGGAGGCACGGCTGGGCGCTACCACTCTACGTGACTTTTACTTATTTCTTTACCGATCAGACTCGGTTATGCATGGATTCGGAACCCTTGGCCATGTGAGTGTATATTCTTTCTCTCTATCTCTCGAATGTCACGGCCCCTTCTTACTGGGGGCACGGCTGGGGATCACAAAGCACCCACTCTCGTGACAGTCATGGCCCCATCTTACCGGAGATACGGCTGGGGATCACAAAGCACCCACTCTCGTGATTTTACTCATTACTCACGGGTTCCCCATCGCACAACCTACTCTATTCTCTTCTTTTGTTTTTCTCTTTACTTTTAGAGTAGTTCATTCACAAAGTTCCCTACTCTTTCTCAAGCTATATTCTTAGAGTATTTTATTCACAAAGTTCTCCACTCTATCTCAAGCTATTACTCATAATGTAGCTCATACTCAACATTCTCTACTCTTTCTCAAGCTACTTCTCAATGCACAATTAATGCATATGGATGGTTCATGCTCATTAATGCACTTATGAAATGCCAAATGCAATATTGCATCAAAACAGTCATTCTGCGCAGATTACACTCAAGAAGGCATAACTTGAGTTATACACCTCAGATTGCTACGTTTGTGGTCTCGTTTTAAAGCTTAAAGACAGGGCTACAACTTTAATGTTTTGGTCTAAACCCAGTTCAATTCGTAGAATGCCCAAAAATCACTTAGAAGGTTACGGCTGTGACAGGGCAGTTTCTTACTTAGGCATTTCCTCAAACAACTCATGTGCATACCAAAGCTCTACTTATCTATAAGTCTTCTCTTCTCTTTAACCATCCAAAATGGGAGGAAAACTCCCTCATACAATCTAATTTCCTATCAAGGCAAAACACTCCCATAGGGTTTGCTCAAAACTCCCTCCAACTTCAATCAAACTCAACTCATCCTTATGCAATCACAACACTTCTCATAACTCAATTAAATTCATATCAACATAGATATATACTCATGCATATATAAATCTCTACTAAATCTCTACTCAAAAGATTTCTCAAATCTCAACTTGGTTGGATTTACTTACCTTGTGCTTGAGTAGTCTCTCCTATGCTCTCTACTCTTGTTGGATTCCAATCTTCTCTTAACCCTAATCATAAACTTCATAAGAACTCAACCTTTACACAAATAAATCATAGATAAAGAGCTTGAATCCTTACCTTTTGATGCCTTGAATCAAAACCCTATGAAAATCTACTCAAAAGCCCTCAAATTCCTTGGAGAAGTGAATGAAAATTTGAGAGAAAAAAGGAGGAGGAGTGTGGGGGGTGGAATGAACGAAAATAAGGGTTTCAAACCCTTAACACTTTAATTTATAACCACACTTTCCCATTTTGCCCTTGCACTTTCGCTAAAATTCCATCTATGTCCCTTAGTCAATTACCATAATGCCCTCATTTTTATTGCATTCTCCATGAAATTCTATCTCTTTTCACTCCCCACAATTTCAACTAATTTTGAGTGAAAAGACCATTTTACCCTTAATGCAAGTTTAAGGGATTTTCTTCACATTTTTCTCAAAATATTTTTAATAAAATTCAACTAAGTTTCAACCAACCAATATTAACAATATACAAGCTCAATTGAGAATAAATCAATAAACATTCAAGCAATGCAAAAATAATTTAACTACGTACCTCAAATGGGGCGTTACAATTGGTTAGCTCGCAATAGGTCCCGCCTGACCAAATGCGAACTGACAAATTACGAGCTGCCATGTTAACGTTTGTGAGAGAAAGTTGTGAGAAGTGTTTGTCAACTTATCTTTATTCATCCAACATTATAGCTTTACCATATTCTCTCTGTATCTTTCAACTTCAAAGACAATTCTCCTCACCATACAAGTCTTCTAGACTCATTTCGCTTATCATACTAGTTGAAGTATTAACAACAATGCCTTCAACATAAGTCTTCCTTGACTCATTGTTCTCATGAAAATCTCATGCATTCTAGTTCTGCTATCATGTATTCTCACACATAAGCCCTCATGACATATAATGCTCTAACAATCTCCCTTTTTGGCAATTTTAAGACAAAACATCACTAGTTACCTAATAAAGAATATTGCTATTCTAGATTGTTAATCACTTCATTCAAGTCATCTCTTAATTCTCAAATTCCTGCAATAAAAACATTAGTACTCTCCCTTTTAATATATGTTTTCCACATTCAAACATACATTCACTATTTCTATTATCATCACTCTCTCTAGATTTTTCACTTTTTCTCCCATGATTATCACTATCTCTCCAAATTTTCTACTTCCTCTCCGCCTTTTTGTCATAAAATAGACAAATGTTAGAAGAAATATATGGAGTAAAGAGTATAAATAGTAAGAGATATAATATACAGGTGAGTAATTAAACTAATTCTCATGCATTCAATCAAAGTAAGCTATTAAAATAAACTTTATTATGTCAAAGTCAAATATGTCGGAGTTGTTAACTACTTCAATATTAATGGGTTACGCAAACGCATTTGGGGGCGGGCGCTGTAGGCAGTTTGAGATTTTTCCATGTATAACTGCTATAGGATTTCTTTAAGTTATTAATTTCTTATTGGGTTTAGGCTTAGGAATATAAATCCTTGTAAAACTAGGTTTTGTCACTTTAAACCTAGTATATAAACATATTTTTCTCTTGTTATGAGTGTGATAGCAATCATAGGGTAATTTATTCATTATAAATGAGAGAGGTGAGGAAGTATTACAATAATATTGACTCGGTTGGACGTAGCCTCTATTAGGTGAACTAGGATAAATCACGCATGTTATTTTCTCTTTGTTTACTGTCTGTGATCTGTTTTATTGTTATTTTGTTCTCGTTGCTATATCTATTTCGTTCAAAATAATAACTAACTTAATAAAAATGTCTTTCCAAACTTAGTTTAAAGTAGAAAATAAAGTAAAGACTCAATTAATCAATGTTTTAGAATAAAAATCCAATACTAAAACTATGCTCCATTGTCTTCATCGTAACTCCTCATGCAATAAGCTCCAGTTTTCCAACATTTGCTGCAAGATTCTCATGTGAGACATCTTCTTCTTTAGGGATCTGCATGAATTCTTTCCCATCACTTAAGCTAGTGATGTCTTCTTCATCAGGGTATTCTTCGGTTCCTCTTCAGGTTACTCTTTATTACTCTTCTTTAGCTTTACTCTCTACAGTCTCATCCGCAGTAACTCTCAGATTAGTAACAAAGCTACATCTAGGATAGATTTCCTCTTGCAAACACATCAACTCCTCTTGCCACAACATCTTCCTATCTATGGGCTCATGTATCTTAAGATTGTTGAAAGATCCATTCACTAATCTACTCCACTCATCTCAACTATCTTAGCAATCATCCTTCCATACTCCAATGACTCCATATATCTCATAGAGACTCAGCTTAATAGTTGTTGATGCGTGATTTTGACATCAACGACTCGCACGTGCAAAGTGCTAAGCTACTTTTAGAAATTACATGTGAATGATTATGGTCAGATACAAAGACTGAATAATAAATGAGAGAAATTATTTTTAAATTTGTTCGGATGCCCAAAGCGAATCCTACGTCCACTGTTTCTTTTATATATGAGAGATTACAAGAGGTCGTGTATAGCGAACAGCGAGCAGATGTACAACAACTGAGTATTAAGAGAGAATATCAAGTCAGTCTCTTTCTCGTATGTTATTTTTGCTCTGAAAATAAATATTACAATTAGGCAACGGGTTCAGTATCAGAATCCCGAAAATAAGAGGGGGAGTCCTTTATTTATAGTAGTGGAATTCAAGGTAATTATCACAAATTTATAAGTGGGTAGGTGTCGTGTAAGTCCTTTATTGCCTCCCATTGACTGATAACTTGGGAAATATCTTCAAATTACTTGGGGCTTGGACAGGTGTACTACCCTTAATCACTCATAAACAAAACATGAATCTGCCAAATTGATGACAGCCATATTCTTTCTATCATGGAGCGATGTGGCTGCTCCTAGATGGCGCAAAGTTTTCCTGAACTCTGATTGATGCTTGCTGACGTAGACTAACATCAACCTTGATTTTTTAGGCATAACAACAGTCTTTCCTCTAAGCTTTATGAATCCATCTTTATGCATTCTGCCACAACCTGCATGGAATTCCTTGACAATCTAATCACAACATCTATCAAAAGAGTGTAATGTATACTACCAACTAAAAGGGCTCAAAATCTTTAAGAGATTTATTTCCGTAAATTCATCCATCCTGATCTTCCTCTCACACTTAACTATACCAATTTTGAAAACATTCTCATACCTATACAAAGTAATAGCATCCATGTAATCAACACTAGCATAAGGAATCTTCCAGTTATTCTTAGTGTAGTTGGGAAAATCTCTCACTGCTTCTACAGCCTTCTCTCTTCTAATAGGTGGCATAATGTAAGTACACACATATGCTTAAATGCAGTACCTACTGTCAGGTATCCAAAATTTCAAATTAATCAAATATGTTTAACAATTTCAAAAACATATTTAAATCAAGAAATTTTCATTTAGCAATTAAAACATTTAAGCAAAATCATAAAAATACTTTATTAACAAGTATTCATCACAAATGTACTTCGATTCTTCAACACTTGTATCCACATACTCAATCTTAGAAACTCTTTTATGTAATAAGCCATATTTTTCAAGTGTAGATAACAATTTAGAGTAGAAAATTTCATTCATATAATCTACCAGTCTAAGTGGATTCCAAGTTATTCAGACTTTTACTCAAAAAGTTCAATTATGAGAAGTCAAACCTGTGAATTTCTAACTTTAAGATTCAACTAAGCTATAACTCTTAGTCTCTTACTTCTAAAATAATTTCTACTTTCTTTTCCTTATTTTTTATGTTTTCTTTTTCTACTCACACATTATGTGAATTTTTATGTTGAAACATGTACATTCTTTCTAACGTATACTTAACCATCATTGTTACTACTTAAGTTTCAATTATTCACCTGATTCTCATCAAAGAAATTTTTGTGAATATAGTAGCTTTCACACAAAATAAGGCAATAGTCTTCTTCATTATTTGTGGTGTCTTTAACTCATCATTTCTACTTTCTATTTCTCTAGAAGTTTTTAAGCAACTATGATAGTACCCTTTCCATCAAATATGAAAGCTTCACAAATCCAAGTTGGTAGCTCTTTCTATATTCATCTCCTTAAATGAGAAGAATACAAACTCAGTTTCCTTTTGAAGCTTCTAAAGTCAAATTTTGTTATATGCTCAAATAATGCAATTATTGNATATCAATACATATTGCAATAATAATGATTTACGCGATATAGAATAAAATGCCTTTTATTATTGATTAATGAACATTATTACAAAGAGTCAATTCTACAATAATTGATTGGCTCTAGGGCATCTACTCTAACACTTGATTCTTTTAACGACTTGATGGAGCTGCATCAGGTTTGCGACTTGGCAAAGTGCCGCTCTTTCGCGGTCACTTTAGTAGAGGATGCTAAAAAGTGGTACAAGAGGCTAAAGGAGAACTCAATACAGTCTTGGCAACAGTTCTCCTCGTTGTACCTATAGTAATTCTAAGCAAGGAGACAATTTGCAATGTCGCTTAGCTATCTGAGCAACATTCATCAAGAAAGAGACAAAACACTGACCTCATTGTTAACAAGGTTCCAGAATGAGTAAGCAAAGGTCACGAATGCACCTGAAGAGTCAATCCAGACTTTGCTAATAGTAGGTATAAGATCATAGACGAAGCGATGGAAAGAGCTCCGAAGCTAAGACTATGTGAGCCTGACCAAGTTTTATCAAATGGTTGCCAAACATCAGCGAGTGGAAAGCTCGCTAGCAGCCTTAGCCAGAAGCTCACCAAGAAGAGTCCTCGACAGGCGACAAGATCGCCCAATAGATAAACAGAAGGGCCAAGATCACAATGATAGGGACCGAAATAAATTCCAAAAGAGATAGAAAACAGAGAACCACAGGGCTAGTTAGTAAATACGGGTACGGTAAAAAAACGGTATGGGAATTATACGGGTATAATACGGTAAACGGTAAAAAATACGTTTATAAAAATTCGGCCATAAAATTCAGATACGGAAAAAATACAGTACGAGTATATACGGGTTTAATACGATGTATTGTCAATAATACGTTTTGAAAAATATGGCAATATCAATCTTAGTTTTAACACTTTTATGGACTACCTGGTTAAAATCAACAGAACATTTCAAATGTAAAGTATTCAATTGACCAATAATACAAATACACAATATATAAAAACATCTAAAATTGGCATCAACACTTCACATTACACATATTATATAAAAATATAATATAGATATGAACTTAACAACGTACTGAAAATTTTTCACAGGCAAGCTACCAAAGTTTTACTGCTTGGCTTGAGGGAGGATGTTAGAGTATTACAAGGCAGCTGGAGTTTTACAATTGATCGATGGTGGAGATGCTAGAAGAATGATCAACGGTGGAGATGTTATTTTGTAAAGGATGGCCAACGTGGCTGATGCTTGTATAAAAGAGATTTAATATCAGTTGAAAAAGTTAAGCAAATAAAAAATAAGTTTTAGTTCTGGAAAGATTCAACATTTTCTCTCTCTCTCTCTCTTTCTTTTCTGAAATTTCTGTTTGGTTCTTGAGAAAGTTTCGCAACTTTCAAATCTTTTTTCTTTTTCTTGATCCTAGGACTCTATTACTTTGTAGAGCAGGTCAGTAACCTAGCTTGTTTCTCTTATGTTCTTGATTTGTGTGATTTTGTTCATTATGCTGACCGCCTTTGTGCAGGTGGCTGCTATTGTTGAATTTAAAGATGAAGTGGGAGGAAAACAAATGTTGCAATTGAAGGTCCAGAAAATCTCCCTAAAAACAGGATCTCCAATGGAATCACATGCTGCTGCTGTTCTTACACCATATGCCTTTAGCAAACTACAAGAAGAGCTTGTTTTGGCTCTACAATATGCATCACTTATGGTGGATCAGACTTATTTTATTGTGAGACACCATACAGACGTTGATGGAGGGTGCAAAGTAGTCTGGATCCCACATGATGACTTCATTAGCTGCAGCTGCCATTTGTTTGAGTTTTCTGGAATCCTTTGCAGACATGTTCTTCGTGTTCTATCAGCGAACAACTGTTTCCACATTCCAGACCGTTGTTTGCCCACCTGTTGGCGTAATATCAACTGTTTCCACATTCCAATGATGGGAGCTGATGATTTGAATGGAGATGGGCTGAGTTCTGTGGGATGAATGTATATGGGTAGAAGAAATCTGGGCTTATGCTCATACACAAATATTAGAAACTTTTTTTCCACATTTTTTTTCCGCTTCTTATTTGTAGAAGAACTAAGGAAGATAAGCTGAAGAAGAACTGAGGAAGAAGAATTGCTGCTGACCGCCGAAGAACTGAAGAAGAAACCAGATCTGTTTTAATTTTTAGTATAAACCCACCAAAACGACGTCGTTTTGGGGGTGTGAGATTTTTTTTTTTTCAAAAATTTGCGAATTATACGTGAATTATACGGAAACCCTTATTATACGCGAATTATACGGCAGATTTTATAAAATACGTATACGTGCGTTTTATACGCGAATTATACGGCTGTCCGTACAATTCGCATATAATACGCGTTTTTACTAACTAGGCCACAGGGAAAGGCAACCTTTTCCCTAATATGCAGAGTACACCCCTTGACTCAAGATATAGCATACATCTATGAAGTCTTCCACGAGGCTAAGAAATTGCCCGGGCCATAAAGAATAAAGGGGGCACCAGGCAAAAGAGATCGCCAAAAATACTGCCGATACCACCGAGACATTGGGCACAACACCAATGAGTGTCGAGCTCTAAAGGATATCATTGAAGATCTGATCCGATGAGGCCACTTGAAAGAATTTGTCAAGGAGGAGTCTGCTTGCGAAAATCTAAGTGAGCAAAATAATTAGATCCAACAAGCTCCGACAAACAATGATGTACTGGTGGGCATGATCTATGGGGGGGTTCGACATTGCAAGGAGCTCAAGGCACTCTCACAAGCAATATGTGTGAGAGGCTAGGACAAACGCAATCCCTCGAGTAATTAGCTGTGAACAAAAGCCGCCAAAGCGGCCTTGACAAGAAAGCGAGGTGATAAGGTTCACCAAGGAAGAATGTGAAAAATCTCCTCGTGACAACCATGATGCAATTGTAATCATAGTAAGGATCGTTAATGCCCTAGTACTTAGGGTAATGGTCAACAACGACAGTGCAACGAACATCATTTTCTTGGGAGCTTTCTAAGAAATGAGGTTTACAGAACGAGACTTAGGGCATGTCCATTGCTGTAGTACGAATTCATCGAGGATAGCTTAGTCTCCAAGGGAACAATCAATTTGATCGTGACTCTTGGGGAATAGCCTGAGATAAAGACAATAATGTTGGAGTTCTTAGTGGTCGACTGCTCGAACACCTATAATATTATTATCGGAAGGCCGATCCTGGACAACTTAAGCGTAGTCACTTCGGTGCACTTCTAAGCAATGAGATTGTCAAAGCTAGGTGGGGTCGTAACAACCAGGAGTTTTAGGAAAGATTCTTGGGAATGTTATAATTGAGCCATTCATGCTACACAAAAATGGTCGCTCCTAAGAACCACAGTCATTGCTTAGTTTGAACCAAAGTACAGACCTTTAGAAGACACCATAGATCCTCGCATCTACAAAGAAAAGCTCGTTGCAGGGCCAATAGAAGAGTTGCAAGAAGTACCTGTCAATGAGGAAGACCTAACTTACGTGTTGAGAATTGGTAGCAGTTTCAGTGATGAGCTGCTAGACATTCTTGCGGGTTGTTAAAGAAAAACCTTGATGTGTTCGCTTAGGTACATGCAGACATGGTAGGGATTAGCCCCAAATTAATGTGCCACAGACTGAATGTCAACTCAGGGGCACGACCAATAAGACAAAAGAGAAGATCTATGATGTTGAGCGGTCTAGAACGCTTAAGGAAGAAGTTGACAAACTCCTAAACATCAATTCATCAGGGAAGTAAAGTACCCAGACTAGCTCGCCTATTCGGTCTCGGTGAAGAAGTCAAATGGCAAGTGGCGAACTTGCGTCAACTTCATTGATCTGAACAAAGCTTGTCCCAAAGACAACTTTTCACTACCCCAGATCGACCAACTAGTAGATGCAATATATAGGAAGGCACTACTGAGCTTCATGGATGCATACTCGAGATACAACCAAATCCCAATGTATCAGTCCGATGAAGAACACACCTTCTTTATTACTAACCAGGGTTATATTGTTATAGGGTTATGCCATTTGGCTTGAAGAACGTTGGGGCAACCTACCAGCGTTTGGTGAATCAAATGTTTGTCGAGCAAATTGGCAAAATAATGGAGGTGTACATTGAAGACATGCTCATTAAGTCAAAGGTCGGCGAAAGCCACATCGAGCACCTAGGGGAAATGTTTGATATTCTTAGAAAATACCAAATGAGATTAAATCCTTTGAAGTATGCTTCAGGGTAAGATTAAGGAAGTTTATGGGTTTCCTAGTAAATTAGCGAGGTATTGAAGCCAACTCAGACAAAATTCAGGATCTCTTGAACATGAGGAGCTCGACTAGTATAAAGCAGGTTCAGAGTTTGACAAGAAAAGTGGCTATACTAAACAGGTTCGTTTCCTGAGCTACAAACAAGTGTCTGCCTTTCTTCGAAACCCTAGAAAGGCAACAAGAGTTTCAAGCGAACAGAGGAGTGCGAGAAAGCATTCTAGGAGTTGAAGAAACACTTAGGGCAACCTCCTTTGTTGTCAAAGCCCATTTTGGGCGAGCCCCTATTGTTATACTTATCGGTATCTAAGTCCGCAATCAGTGTTACTTTGGTACGCAAAGAAAGGGGAGTACAATGGCCAATGTACTATGTGAGCAAGAGGTTGCTCGATGTCGAAACAAGGTATCCTGAGATGGAGAAGCTCACCTACGCACTTGTCATAGCCGCTCGAAAATTGCGGCCCTATTTTCAAGCACATTCCATACATGTCTTAACAAATTTTCCCCTAAGAAAGATCATGGAGAAGCCCGAGGCATCGGGTAGATTAATTCAGTGGACTATGGAGATAAGCCACATGACATCAAGTACATCCCAATGACCGTGATCAAGGGAAAGCTTTGGCTGATTTCATTTCGGAGTTCTCCTATCAACCCGAGAGGGAAGTAAGCCTGCCAGAAGCAAGCACCTCAGAAGAAAACAAGCCAGTGAAGCCAAAGCTTGACAGTTTATGGCAATCGACCTAGTACATAGATGGGTCCTCAAATGAAAAGACGGCAGGAGCCAAGCTCCTACTTAAAAATCCTAAAGGGAACCCAATCCAAGCTACTGTTAGAATTGGGTTTGCCACCTCAAACAATGAGGCGGAATATGAAGCAATGCTCATGGGGATCCGCCTCTCCAAAGAAATAGGGGCAGAGTCGATAAAGATATACAGTGACTTGCAGCTCGTCTTCAACCAGATTTCTGAAGAATATCAAGCAAAAGAGGACAGAATGGTGTATAATCTCTAGCAGGTAAAATTTGAGCTCAGGCAATTCAAACTATTCTATAGATTTCAAGAGAGAGGAACTCAGTGGCTGATGCTTTAGCTCGCCTAGCTTAGACAATAAGCAAAGAAGCAACTGATTTCATTCTTGTCAGATTTCTTCCAAGTCCCAACATCCTCACATCTCAAGGATCGGTTTTGGTTATAGGGCAGAGGTACAGTTGGAGGGATGTAATAACCACGTACCTGAGAGATAGGACAGTGCTTGAGGCAAGAAATGAAGCCAAGACCCTTCGAGCAAAATCAACTCGATACACGCTTATTAGTGACAAGTTGTATAAGCAAGGATGTAACTCTTCACTATTGCGATGTATTGATCACAAAGATGTGGAGTACGTCTTGAAGGAAATCCACGAAGGCATTTGTGGAAATCATGTAGGGAGTAGATCTCTGGCATACAAAGTACTCCGCTAGGGGTATTATTGGTTGACAATCTTCGATGATGCGATAGACTTTGTACGCAAGTGTGACAAATGTCAAGGTTTACAGATATTCCACGAGCTCCACCCCAAGAATTGACTACTCTAACAAGTTCATGGCCATTCGCAATCTAGGGGATCGATCTGATAAGCCCTTTGCCTCAAGGAAAATAGGGTGTTAAGTTCGCAGTGGATTACTTCACCAAGTGGGCAGAAGCCGACCCTTTGGCTACCATCACTTCAAACAAGTTGAAAGATTTTTTCTACAAGAACATCATTTGTAAATTCGGAATCCCCATACCATTATAACCAACAATGGGAAACAGTTTGATTGCAAAGAATTCCAATCGTTCTATGAAAGGCTCAGAATCAAGAAAAGCTTATATGTTGTCTACTGGCCCCAAGCCAATGGTCAAGTAGAAGCTGTTAATAAAGTAATCAAGCACACCATCAAGAAAAAGCTTGACTCTCTTAAAGGAAGATGGGATGACGAACTACTTAAGGCCTATAGTCCTATAGAACAACCGCCAGAAGCTCGACAGGTGAAACTCCATTCTCACTTTCGTATGGATGCGAAGCAATGGTCCCGATAGAAGCAGGGATTAGTTCGTTTCTGAGAGAAATTTTCAATGAAGAAACAAACGAAGATCTTCTCCACCTAAGGCTGGATCTAATCGAAGAACACCGGGCTAAATCTCAGCTAAGGCTCTCTTCCTATCAACAGAGAGCCAAAAGGCACTTCAACTCCAATGTCAAAAACAAAGACTTCGAAATGGGCGACCTAGTTCTTAAAAAGGTCATCCCGAGTACATAGAACCTAAACTTGGGGGCACTTAGACCCAAATGGGAAGGTCCTTATAGGATCTTAGAAACACTCGCACCAGGAACTTTCCACCTGGAACATCTCAATGGTGAAGTTGTACTACGAGCATGAAATGTCGAGCATTTGTGAAGGTACTACCAATAAGCAGCTCGGGTTTCAATTATGTTGTATCTTCTTTTTCATAACCAATTAAGGTCTCTTATGACCAAATTCGATTTATTAATAAAGAGGTATTAGTCATAACCTTTGTTTTGTTCATTACTACTTATTTGTTGTTTCAAAATCGCGACCCAAGCGATCACATCCAAAAACTCGAAGTTAAGAGTTTTAAAAAAGGCAGTTTAGTTTTATAAGCCATGCCAAAAATTCAACTCATCAAGAAAGAAATTCCTCGAATCAATGAAGTTAAAACTCGTGAAACGCTCAAGTAAAACATGTTGAAAGAAAATCAGTCATGAATCGGTGACCAAAACTCGAGATGGACAACTGGTCCAAACTCAAAGTTGTCGCACGAAAGACTTTCTTATTGGTTTGAAAAAGTTCCTAGAGAAGTGAATCACACATAACTTGGAACTATTTTGTTCCTAAATAAGCAGGTTATGCATAACTTAGAGCAAATTCAAATTTTTTATGTTAAGTTCGATCAAAACAATTAAAAATGACTCTGCAGAAATGAAAATGTTGCTCGACAAAAATGGGCAAAATAAATTTTCTATTGATTGTAATAGTTTAGTTACAACCTAAACTAAAAAAAAAATAAAATAAAATAAAGAGACAAAAAGTCTAAACAGTAGGGGCGGGAACATCATTAGCAGCAGGAGTCTGAGTAGCATCCCCAGGAATGGGAGCTGAGACATCTTTCAGAGGCTCAGTCGAGGGAAGGTTGATGGCAATAGTTAGGAGAGAGGCCACAGGTCTTCAATCTCTTGTTTGACCTCGACTTCCTCCTCCTCTTCCTCGTTCTCACTGTCAGACTTGGAGCTGTCTGTGTAAACATACTCCATGCCCTGTGCCTTAGTTTTCATCTTATCGATCTTTTTCTGGTAGGCCCTAGGAAAGAAGGAGAAGTTGAGCAAGAGATGAGCTTCCCACAACCTTTTAACAAGGAAGACCGATGTGTCCTAAGCATGGCTCTTGATTGTTGATCTCAACTCCTTAGTATCGATCTTAAGTCGGACAGCCTCTTACTCAGCCTCTTTACGGTCTTCCATCTCTTTGGAGAGGTCACACGAAGCCTTCTCATATTTGGCCTCCCAATCCGAGGCAGTCTTTTGAGTCGTGGCAAGCTCAGAATTCAACTTGTTGTTGGCACCTCGTTGTTGTGCCAGGCTCTTCTCACTCTCAGTCAACTTCGCCTTAGCCTTTGCTTAAGCAGGCTCGCTCACCTTGAGTTGTCAAGGAACTCCCTTTCCTTGACCTCGAAGGCCTCGGTCTCTTTTTTCAAATGCTCAAGCTCGGCCTACAATGAGTCTTTCTTTTTCTCCACAAGGCATCCTCTTTTAGTTTCTCTGCTTCTTGCCACCCCACATGGGTACCCTCCAATGTGGGATAGCTCTCATCAAGGAGGAACTTGGTCACCATGCAAGACCGGAAAACGAAGAAGCAATAAGCAAGAAATAAAGGGAAAAACCTCTGAGAAAGAAAAAAGGCGAACTATCAATACCTTGGTGACACAGCTACAGGCGCAAGCAAGCTGCTAGTGAGGAGATGTGTCTCGGAGCATCTCATAAGTCTGCAACAAGATGACCTCTCTGGCCGCTGAGGCTCTAACGCCTATGTGCTCTAAGAGCCTATCGATCAATGCATCAAGCGCGGCCCGAGCTGCCTCATCCACCTTTCATCTGCCTCCTCGCAAAGGTGAGCTCGATCTACTTCCCACAGGGATGACGGTTTCACTCGTGGGAACGAACTTCTTTTTGGCCAAGCCCTTGACCGCAGCATCTTTCGAGCCACCAGCTTGCCCGACAACCTTCTTACCCGAGCTTTCATGCTACTCGGTGATTTTTTGCTTTCTCGAGCCTCCTTGTTGCTCAGTTAACTTTTTCTTGCCTAAGCCTTCCTACTGCTCAGGCATCTTCTTCTTGCCTGAGCCATCTTCTTCTTGCCTGAGCCATCTTGTTGCTCGTACATTTTCTTCTTCCCCAAGCCTCCAACTTGCTTAGAGGTTTTCTTCGTCGAGCCCTTTAGAGGCTCGAGGCACCTTTCTCCCCGACTGCCTTAGAAGCAGTCACGAGCTTCTTGGTACTTAGTATAAGAACAACATGCATGAAGAGTGGTGGAAATGAAAATTGAAAGCATGAAAGGTTGGATTTCAAAAACGGTTTTCAAACAAAGCTTGGAAAAGAGATTATACCTACTCCTTTGCTTTGGATTGATGAAGATTAGCCTCAAAATGATGAGACCTCCACACTTTAACACCACCTTGAGAGAGTTAGAGAGTGGTCGTGGCTAGGGAGAGAGCTTTTTAGTTTGCTTTGAGTGAACTATGTGAATAATGAACTAAAATGCAACCTTTTGCATTTATATATACTTGGGCAATTTTGTAATTATTTGTTTTTCACTTCCAAGCCCAATAAAATCTTATTTTAAAAGGGACCCCACGAATTTATTATGCTACCCTTTGAAGAATCAATATTATTCAAGGGCCCATGTAAACTAAACTAGTTTACATTAACAACCCATAAATTTACCCTTTTACCTTTTAACTATTAAAAGGTTATTTTTGTTCATCTCATTAATCTTAACGCTTTAAGATATAATAATTAAATATAAGTAATTATTGCTTGACCATTTTAACCCTTAAAATGTCACAAACAATTTTCTATATAACTATTGCCATAGAAATCCCAACATTACCCTCGGAAGGTGCTAGCCTTCTTCGGATAATCATTTTTCTCTCTCATCGTTCTCTAACTTCTCAAGGCTATTGGTGTGACCATGCAGGTCCACCGTGGATTAGCCATGAGCCGGTTCTAGATGAATCTAAAAACCTGTCCAGAGGCCCAACGACTATAGTAAACATCTAGCAATGTGCCATAGTCCCTAAACCATGATGAAGAAATACTTCATCAAACCCATTTCAGATCATACGTACCATGCAGGTAAATTCCTTCCATTGAAATATCTTGATCAAGCACGGATTCATGGACGTCAAAATCACCGAATCGTCGATCAATATGTCCGAAACTCATCATCACAAGCTTGCTTTTGCATGACTAATAATAGACTATGGCTAGAGATTTTGATTTCCGACATTTATCGACATTCGTCGAGGAACTCGAATCCGGATGAAGTCAGCGGTACTCCCGATCCTATATTTCTGAGTCAATGGATCCCCTCTTGACCATCGTTTGTTTCCGCATATGAACAATGCATGACTAAATAGGCTTTATTATACGAAACATGATTAGTCTCGTACTTATATACTGTGTGAACCATACGCATTCGTATCGGATTCGACTACAATGTCTCAGGTCAAAGGACTACATCGTGCACTGATATAACCAATTGATAAATCATTGACTACATGCTTTTCCAAGTGATTTGTTGTTATTCGGTCATGTTCGAAAAAACAGTTCACTAACCGCTAATCCATACCAATGCCCCAGTGACATGACTATCATCGTTATCCGTACTTATATCAACTCATGATATCTTTCGGAAGCATCCGATATGCCTACTGTGCAATATAATTGCCCAAATTATATTACTTCCTTAGGGAACCCTTTTGAATAATTCATTTACCGATTAAATGAATCATATGGACAATTCATATACATACTTTATTTTAAATGCATGACTAAATAAAGGAAGCAATTTATATATATGAATTGAAGAACTCTTTCTTCTATTATTTATGATATATAGATACAAGACAAAATGCTTTAAAACCGACAACACAAATGGTTTCTAGGGCATACACTAATATACACTAACACTTAGGCCTTCCCTAAGTTCACCGTCGTTGTGCTTAGGACCGGGGATGAGATACCTTGTCGGCCACCTCGATAGTGTCTGGGGGCTGCCTCTTTGCCATAATAATTGATGGCTTCTTGGCAACCTCGCGGGCTGGTGCTTTCTTCTTTAGGCCCTTGGAGTTTTTCGGCCCACATGTTTGCAAAAAAAAAAAGGCAAGTTGTTAGCGACACAACAAAGTATCAAGCACTTACCTTTTTCAAAAATAGTATAGAACTTGGCTTTGTCGATGCAGAAGTGATACGCTTTCAATTGAGAAAGCGTGATGAGCTCGGTAACGTCGCGCTCACTATTGCAGAGATCGCTAAATCGCTTAAGCCGCTCTAAGCTTGCCTGAGGAAGGAAGTTCTGTTCGATGTTTACTGCAAAACAAAGAGAATATGAAGTCAGTCTGCTTGCCGAGCCAGGAAACATTCTTTGGTTGCAAAAAGGTCGAAATCTTACTAGCTTCTGAGGTGAAAGTACCAGTCTCCTCGGACTTACAGAAAAATATTGTAAGTCCCAGTGCGAAATCTTCTTTGAGACTTCAGCAAACCATTAAAATGTACTTTCCTCGCTTTTGAGAGGTAGTATGTTTGGTCCTGACTTTTCTTCAGTCTGTACAAGTGGACAAGCTCCTCTATAGATAGCTCACCTAGCTCAGCTATCATGTACGTTATGTACATGCCTATTATTATTATATATGAGTTCCCCGTCAATTGAAGGAGAGCTATTCCAAACCTATTCAAGACATTAGTGATGAAAAAATGAAGGGGAACAAACATCTTACACCTCAAGAGGGTATTTGAAATCGCTGCCCAACCTTCGGGGGATTTTTTCGGGAGAAGTTTCCCAGAGCCCTTAGAGGAAATTGAGGCACATAAACATTTGTTATGCGCTCAATATCCTCGGCCCCAATCGAGGAACTTGGTTCCTTTCGAGGCCTATGAATTGGAGACTTCCTCGATGGAGGAGTCTCCACAGAAGCACGATCAGCTGATCCTGCTGTATCGAGGCTCGAGCTCTGTACTACAAAGTACTCAAAAACCACTGAGACTATTTCCCCGCAAACAGCCGAGGTCACTGGGGAATCAAACAGTTGGTCTATGATGTGGTTGCTAGACGAAGACATGATGGAAGATCGCCTCTGGATACCTGAAACAATAGCGACCAAGTGTCAGAGCTAAAAAATTCAATGATCTATCCACACTTTGCTTTCAGTTCAAGCACCCAAGGTAGCTCGCATTGACCAATAGATATAAGCGAGCTACTAGGATTCCAGCAGCCACCTCCTTAAACCCTTTTAAAGCCTAAAAACGATAGAAAAACTCAAAAACCCTAAAAAATGCTAATGTGGCCACGACAATGGCCACCCTCAATAGAAAAAAAGGTTTAGTATGAGTATGAGAGAAGACATGAGCCTTACCGAAGCGTAAAAGTGGTGGAAAATCACCGTGAAGTCGGGAGAGCAACGACAGAGCAAAAGCAACAAAACAAGGCTTCAAATATGTTGCAAGTGTGTGTTCTGATGAAGAATGTCCACTTTTATAGCGGTGAGCATGGGAGACGAAGAGACAAGATTCGACCGTAACCGTCGATCTACAGCAAAACTCGACCCTCCATTCATCGAGCAATCCTGATCGTTCAATGTGGCCACATGTCGATCATCCACGAGAGACGATCAATCGTCAGATTGCTATAATCATAACCTTCGTTGCATATCGCCTCGACTTCGCGCATGTATAGTTGTAGTCACCCATGCACGACGAAAAGTAACTGCAAAAATCGGCTGCATTTAATGCAACATGACAGCATGGAAATTACTCGCATACCCCTCGTTTCAAGTTCCAAGCTTATCGAGAATGTCACAGTAGAAAAAAGGCCAAGTCTTAGTCACATCGACTGAGATGAAGCCCGATTCAGGAAACTCGACAAAATCTGCATTCAATACACAACTATGAAGTCCGAGCTTGACATCAAATCGAGCAATTAGTCTTCAAAGCTCGAAATGAGCACCAAACGCTACGAGGCAGATGTTGTGTGTGATTTTTCCATCAAGCTCAGAGAAGTCAGAGTTCTGCGAGGTTATAGTCCGACCCAAAGTCAGTTCAACTCAAATAATTGTCTTACCCAACATAAGCTCATCGAGACATAGCTTGACCCAGTATAAGCTAGTCGCGACCAATCTCGATAGTTGTTCAAGCAGATCACAGATAAACTCAAATCTCGGATATTTCGAAAGGGATCAGATCAACAGCAATAATGGTGCGATCTGAGCTCTCAATCGCGAGAATATCGGAGTTGCATTTCAATCTTAATTATAATTTCTTTAATTTCGCTCTTTCCTTTGTACAAAACTTGTACATAAACCCCTTCCAACGATGGAAAAGGGTTAGTAAATTGTTCTAGGCATAAAATTACTTTCTTGTAAGCTCTAAATGCAATAAGAAATACAGTGGACGTAGGCTCAAGATCGAAACTCGTCGAACCATTTTAAAAACCTTCTGTGTTCTTTACATTATTGCATTTATATTCATTCAATTGATGGTTATCATTAATCATGCATACACCCGTTCCAATTTCGCCAAGATCAATCGGATCACTCTAATCGGTGCAAATTTTACATCAAGAGATATATTAAATTTATATTTAATAATATTGAAAAATGTTAAATTTAATATTCCTATAAAATTTAGTATATATAAAATTCCAATAAAGGTATTTTATTAAAAATAATATTATATTTTTAATTTTAAAATTTAACAAACACAAAAAAAAATTGAAAAAAATAATAATTTAGCTACGATCCTGAGATCGCAGTTTGTGATCACTTTCTTTTTTTAATTTTATATTTTTTTCTTTCTGATTTTGTCTTATGTTAAATTTTTCTCCCATCTTTTCCCCCTAAACTCTTCAAAATCGTTGTTAAATCTTTGATTGATTCGTGAAAAACACTTTAAATAGATCGATTTTTTTTTTTTTTTTTAAATGGGAATCGGCTCCAAAGCCGTTTGTTTTTTTGGAAATGGTGGAGAATGGAGGAAAAATTGTGTTTATATATGCGGCATTTTCGGAAAAATACTGATTGGTAGTTATATGGGTAATAGATTATATTTTTGTTAATTACGTAAAAGTCCGAAGAAATATGGTTATTGATTAAAAACCCTTAAATATTTATTTAGGCAGGTAAATGCACTAGCCACACAAAGTTCCGGTCTGATTTATAGTCCCCACTCAGCATATTGTCTCTGGATAAATTTTGAAGGGTGAGAAAATTCTCAAGAAGGTTTTTGTTTTTTTCCCTCAAATGTTTATCTCCATGCACCGCACTCACCAACCCATCAACATCAATCAACTCAAGGGAGAAAATGATGCACAAGTTACAGAACTTTAAAAGCTTTTAAGGAGATTATATGATCCTGCAAAACCTCTCACCACCATGAGAACCCTCTCTGTTCTGCCTTTTCAACATTGCAGGTACACGACTTTTCCCTTTTCTTCTTCTTAAATTCAACTTCCAAAGTTTCGTGACTTCTTATATATCACTACTTGATATATTGTTCATTAAACGAGGTGTTTAGTTTGTTGAATATTTTTGTGCTTTCTTTTCTGGGGACGATTTGCTTTTTTATGTACTCTTACCAAATTTAGAATTAATGTAAAAAATCACAAAGTTTCATCACAGAAATCACTTTGGTTTTCGGATTAAATCATAAGCTTTTCGAGATTAAAAATAGCTTTGTAAACGTTAAGTGATAGGTAAGATACAGAAAAATCACTTATAAAAATTTAATAATTCATTCAAGAATTATGGCAGTAAGATTAAGAAAAAAAAAAATTAACAGAAAGTCAAAGAGGAAATATGGCCTGCCGCCTGCCGGCCCTAATAATTTATTTGAGTGAATGGTGGACTGCAGTACTGAACCAGGGTGAGTGGGTGCTATGCACCCTGAATTCCATTTTTTTTTTTATCAAAAATTTAGTGGAGCACCTTTAAGTTTTAAATTGTCACCCAGGCCCCTATTGCTGATAACGTCTCATTTTCTTTAATAATTCTGTATGGAAGGACTCTTCAGTCCTGAATATGTGTCATTTATTATTTCCATAATGGTTGTTTATGATAGTATAATGTCCTTCCTTACTTTTAAAATATTATGAAGCCTATTTATAGTTTATTGCTATGGCTGTATTCATAATAAATTTACTTATTTATTATGTAACTTAAAATATATTGAAATATTAAATATTACTGTCTTTAATGTGTGCCTTGGAAAACAACTCTTATTGCTATGGAAAGACTGGTTTAATTATTATTAAATGAAACGAAATCTTTTCTTACTAACACATAAAACCTGCAGCAACAGTAAAAAGGAAAGGACGACTCTGTCATTAATTAGTACTAGTAGTGGTATTTGATCAAAGACAGAGATGATCTTTGTATAAACATCTTGGTAATGCTTTTGTTAAACTCACGGGTGGTTTTTAATGTCCAATAATTTATGTTAATTTTTTTTTTAAATAGAATATTTAATTAAATTGTAATTAATTTAAATTGTAATTAATTTAACTTGTAACATAATAGTTTTTTAATTAATTTGCATACCAATAGCGTTTCTCATTATTTGAAGTTGCAGTAGTGTTGGTGGGGCTAGCAGCTTCAACAAATCATTCATATATTGTTACACTACAAAACCAACTTTCAGTTCAACTCTTCGCTTCAAGAATTGCACTCAGTTTCCTCTTTATACTCATGCTGGTAATATGTTTACACTTTATGCAAGTAGATGGGAGTGTGGATGTTTGAAAAATGGGGACATTTTTATTTAAAAATTTTTGTATCTATATATATGTGTGTAAAAAATTGTTAAGTACAAACCTACAATCTTAACTTAAAGTGTGGTTAATAAACAATTTAAAAGCATACTTACATTTCTTAGCTATGATATTTGCATTTTGTTAAGCTGGTGAACCTTTTGCAGTCTGTAGTAAGCATTTTTACATTGTGAACATCGGCATCTGAAATTTGTATATATATAATTGCTGTTATTTTTAATTGTTCTATTTTTTTAATTTGTTATGAACTTTCATATATGTGTTGCATATTCGAAGTTTGTTCAGTGACACTATCAGAAATGACCACGGAACAGAGAGAAAGAGAAAGATTTGATGTAGAAAAAGCTGGGTTGTTGATGAAGGAGCTTCGAACGAGCTTTAATTCAGGAAAGACAAAGAGTTATGAGTGGAGAATATCGCAGTTACAGAGTATTGCTAAGATGATTGAAGAAAATGAGAGGGAGATTATTCAAGCTCTTTTTGAGGACCTCTCCAAGCCCCAATTTGAATCCTTTGTATCTGAGGTTAATTTTATCATCTCTCTTTTTGTCCATATGAATTGTAATCTTCCAGTTTTACAACTTCTTTTATATGTCACAATTCTGGCTTATTGTCATGGACCCAGAGGAACCATGTGGCCTTAGAGCTCAACTTTTGGAAGTTGATTCTAAGCCTAAGAACGCACACAACTAGTCAAGAAAGTAGGAACACAAAAATAATTATATATCCTACTAAAATATACTTATTATAAGCTTTACAGATATATGGCATCAACATTTCGAATTTGGATATCCATGTAATCCAAGTACTATTTGTTGAAGCATCTATGTATATATATGCTTTAAGTAAGAATTTGTTCTCTTCTTTGATCAATCTTTTGTTTAATATTTAGTATGTACGCTCTGTCGTGCAGATTTCAATGACAAAAGGCTCATGTAAGCTGGCTCTTAAAGAATTGAAATCTTGGATGAAGCCAGAGAAGGTAATCACTGTTGCAGCCACAAGTTTTGTTATAACCAATGATGAGAATTAAGTCTGTTATTTAACTAATGCAACATTAACTTTTCAGGCGAAAACTTCAATGACAACATATCCGTCTTCAGCAGAAATTGTATCAGAACCCCTAGGAGTCGTGTTGGTCATCTCAACTTGGAATTACCCCTTCTGTATGCAACTTATTGTCAGCTTTAACATGATTCATGTTAACTTACATTGAGCTTAACTTGCATACAGTTATAATCGGCTTTGACATTGTTTATATTATGATACATTGAAAATAACATGCTTTCAAATTATTAGTAAGTTTACAATGGACACATTTTCCGTACTTCTCAGCATAAAAGCTTAATGAACACATTTTCAAATTGTTATAACATAGGTCCACCCATGATATCATTTGTTTGCCATGGTGGTTGGGGTAGCTTAACACTCGGCTAATCATCTTCCCTTCCCTTCATCACTGATTTATTAGGATTTTTTTTTTTTTTTTTATTATATCTTATCATGTCAATAATTCAAATTTTCCTAATCCTTACTTTGACCTGTAGATAATGCAATCAGAGCCCCATAAATATACTTCATGTCAATACATATGTACCCATGAGTTTTTTTAAATTAAATGTAGAAGCTAATATTGATCTTCCCATTATCAAGAATGATTTTGCTTCCAGGAAGAAAAAACTACACTGACGGGATGAATAAGTTTCCCACACACTGCTGCAACTAGCCTGATTTTATATATCTCTATGCTCAGCATTGGAGTCACATACAGGCCTGGGGGCATGAACCCCATGCCTGGAAGTGTCTTCTCACACAGATTTTTTTTTTTTTTTTTTTCTCTCTAAATTAATAATTCTGAAGCAAATGATTTTCTTATGAAAATAGCCACCCCAAAATTATTTACCCACTAGGAGTATTCATTGAATAAATGGCATTGTTTCAAATATGGTATAGTTTTCATCATCTCAGTGAAAATATGAGATCCATGACATATATTCGCTTAAAATCATCGAGGTTTTTGTTGTATCGTCTTATCTAAGTTCACTGTCTTTGTTTTCTCTAAATCAAATTATTTTCATGTGGACTATGTATTTTTTCTTCAATAACACATTGAAAATCTATCTTCCAGTACTGTCTCTTGATCCAGTCATTGGAGCTATTGCAGCTGGTAATGCTGTTGTCCTTAAGCCATCAGAAGTTGCTCCAGCCTCATCGTTGCTGCTCGCAAAATTATTAGAGGAATATGTAGATAAATCCTCCGTGAGAGTTGTTGAGGGGGCTGTTGCTGAAACATCTGCATTGTTAGAGCAGAAGTGGGATAAAATTTTCTTCACAGGTTTCTCCCTTCAATTTTCTTTTTCTATATTGCCTATAATGGATTCAACAGTATTTACTGTCTTCCACAATTTAGAGATTGGTGTGAATGTGATACATATGAACTTCAACATAATAATGCCTCTACCATAGTGAAACATATAAATAGTTTCAAGAACTTCAGCTTCCCTTGTAAAACAAACTTGTAGAGGACATGCTTTCTGCTATTGATACATTGAAAACATTTCAATTCCAATTCAAAAAGTCTCATATCTTGTTTAGTTTCTGTAGTTTACTTAGAACCTGGCGGTGGACCTCACATTATCATTGTACTTATAATATTATGAAGTCAATAAGATGCTCCAAGTATTTTAAAGTTCTGCTATAGACTATAACTTTCCATACAATATCTAATTAATGCCCAAGTCTGTATATGATGTGATGCTTCTTTCATAGTAGCTTTAGCTCTTGTGTTTAAAACTTGAAATTTGTCCAGGCGGTACAAGAGTAGGACGCATTGTGATGGCTTCTGCAGCAAAGCACCTTACACCTGTAATCCTGGAACTTGGAGGAAAGTGCCCCGCTGTTGTTGATTCAAAGATTAATTTACAAGTAATAATCTTTCATACTAAAAAAAAAAATGCATCGTTTGATTTTACAATATGGATCTGATTATCATAATTCTGTTAAGGTTACTGCAAGGAGGATTATAGCAGGCAAGTGGATGGCCAATGGCGGGCAAACTTGCATTGCTGTTGATTATGTCATAACAACAAAAGAATTTGCTCCGAATTTGGTAAGATTGTCTCAAAAGAACAAGAAAATCATGTTTGTTTGAAGGGATATTTCCTTGATTCATGCCTTTTCAATAGATAGATGCTCTAAGAAATGAACTGAAGGAATTTTTTGGGAAGTATCCAATGGAATCAAAAGATCTATCTCGCATTGTGAACCCATTCCACTTTAGACGTCTGGCAAGTCTCTTGGATGAGAACAAGGTCTCTGATAAGATTGTTTATGGAGGCCAAAAGGATGAAAACCAATTGTGAGTTCGATAGCCTGGCTCCCATTTCTTTGTTTTTTAGATTTTATCCTATTTCAATATTCCTGATAAATGTGGATTGCATCTATTGTTTTGATGTTTCAGAAGGATAGCTCCAACCATATTGTTGGATGTTCCAGAAGAGTCCATGCTAATGAAGGAAGAGATCTTTGGGCCATTACTACCCATTGTCACGGTGAATGCCACATCAAGTGTATATATTTGCGCCTGATTCAGAAGATTTGCCCTTTGTGCACGTGCTCATATTCAGTTTTTCCAAAGTTAGCATGCTATCATTCAATTGCTACAAAGTTTTTTTGCTATTTCTCCTTAATCTTCTATACTAATATAAAATGAATGCTGCTTGTTGGTGAGTCATAGGTAACTGGTACGTAATTTATGTCTCTTCTGATGTGTTAAAAGGTTGAAAATATAGAAGACAGCTTCAATGTGATTAACTCAAAATCAAAGCCTCTTGCCGCATATCTCTTCACTGATGATGAGCAGCTGAAGAAAGACTTTGTAAAGAACATATCCGCTGGGGCACTTCTCGTCAATGATGCTATCATTCATGTGATTTTTCTATACCCCAAACTCATAGTAACACATGCCAACCACTCTGCATAAAAGTTTATGTCACCAGTGTCACATAAGTAGTTGCTTTCAAAACTTTACTTAATAATCTCAACTCATGACCTCATTCAACTTCTCCCAAAATTCAGATCCGTGCATTGAAAACACCCATTTCTATAATTGTTTTATAGGCTTTCTGCTCAAATTATATAATGAAAGGCAGATATCATTTGAAGTTTTTCTTAATCATTTATTAGGGGTTCAGCATATAGCATAAATAATTCGTGTTGATGTACATACATACATTTTTTTGCACAGATACATTAATGATGGTTTTAAGTAATTGAGAAATCAATAGTACTATATTTACAAAGAACTCTTACAAAGATTTTCATACAAAGTGAGGTGGCAAAAAATGAATGGAAGAGTGAAACAAAAAATTAAACTTATTATAATCACTTTTCTATTCATTTTTTGTCATATCATTTTGTATGAGATCTTTGTAAGATTTCTTTGTAAGTGTAGTATTACTCTTGAGAAATTCATGTTGCATGACAAATTGTGCAGACGACAGTTTCCTCCTTACCCTTTGGCGGAGTGGGAGAGAGCGGAATGGGTTCGTACCATGGTAAATTTTCATTTGATGCATTTAGTCACAAGAAGGGAGTGCTGTACAGAAGTTTTGCAGGAGATTCAAGCACAAGGTATCCACCATACACACCTGAAAAGGAAAGATTGGTTAAGGCCTTGATGAGTGGTAACATATTAGGCATAATTCTTGCTTTGATTGGATGGTCTAAAGATTGATTTATTTGTATTTAAGCATAAATTTATGTTAATTAAAGTTGCTAATATATATATATATATATATATACACAAATCTTGGATTCAATGAGACAGCTTCTTGAGCTGTTTTAGGAATGATAAGAATTTTAGCCATTACACAATTACCAAATGAGCAAGTTAGTTTTACAAAGACATATACAAATGGGACATATAAAGATAATCCCCACCCTTGATTTTCATGATTTCTCTCTCTCTTTCTTTCTCTTTTTCCGTTTTTTCTTTGTTTTTTTCTTTTGGATGATGTCACTTTGTAACCCTCTTTGTATGAGTCTTTGTAAGGATAACATTTTTCTTACCAAAAACATCATGTATTTCCAAATCAAATTTTTTATTTATTTATTAAAATGTTAATAACTTATCTCATACTTTATTTTATGTGGATTTATATAACAATCACTTAATATTTTGTTTTAAAAAATGTTATTGTCAGATCAAATTACGATATAACTGTAAAAAATCTGCTAGTAATATATTTGTTCATTAAACACCATATAAGTAATTTTGAAAACTTTTAACATACTGGATGCATAAGTTATTCATAAAAAAAATACATTAATTTTCATTCTTAGCGCAATAAAAAAGAAAAAGAAATTTTAAATAACGTAGAATAAAAATTAGAGTTAAAAGATCGTAATAATTCTATATCTTTGTCTTATCTAATAATTTTTAGGGAGACTAAATTATAATTAAAAAGAAAGAAGAATAATAAAAGGATGGGGCAACGGAATCACCCGTTTTAAAATCTATAGGGTGTGTTTGTTTTTCAGGATTGCGTTCTATTGCATTGCATTAAGTCATTAAACAGTAGCGCTACGTTGTTTTTTAACTTTTAGCCAAGTGTTTGGTTGCAAATTTATGCAGTACTAGTTTCAGAAATATGCTCCCCTGCCCACCCTTGGGTTTACTCAAGACTGTTTATTTAGAAATATTTTCATTCACTTTTTTTTTTTTTTTTTTTTTTAACAATAACCTATTTTCATTGAATAATAATTTAATATTAGATTTAAATATTTAATATAATATTTTTTTTAATTTTCAAACTTTTTAGTTAAAACATTGGTTATTATTTTTTTAAGTTTTTTAAAAATATTTCAATAATTTATTTTTTACATAATGTTGATGCTTGATTTTGACACCAACTAATCGCACGTGGGAAATGTTGAGTTGACTTAGAAAACACACATGTATATGGGGGGTATTGGATTGAGTAAAGGATGAAGAACAATGTTTAAAGTGGTTCGGATGCTTAAAGAAGCGAATCCTACATCTATTGGTATTGTATTAATATATGAGATCAAGTCGCATTCAGCGAAACTGATTTATAGCTTAGAGAATACAAGTGAATACACGAGAGAGAGAGAGAGAGAGAGAGAGAGAGAGAGAGAGAGAGAGAGAGAGTGTGTTATTTTAGAGAAAAATTAGTTAATCCCACAAACGGGAGAGGAGCCCTCTATTTATAGTGGGATGAATTGAGGTAATAATTACTGAATCTGTGAGTGGGTCAAATTGCCGTGCAAATCCTTCTTTGTGTCATGTTGNACAAAGTGAGGTGGCAAAAAATGAATGGAAGAGTGAAACAAAAAATTAAACTTATTATAATCACTTTTCTATTCATTTTTTGTCATATCATTTTGTATGAGATCTTTGTAAGATTTCTTTGTAAGTGTAGTATTACTCTTGAGAAATTCATGTTGCATGACAAATTGTGCAGACGACAGTTTCCTCCTTACCCTTTGGCGGAGTGGGAGAGAGCGGAATGGGTTCGTACCATGGTAAATTTTCATTTGATGCATTTAGTCACAAGAAGGGAGTGCTGTACAGAAGTTTTGCAGGAGATTCAAGCACAAGGTATCCACCATACACACCTGAAAAGGAAAGATTGGTTAAGGCCTTGATGAGTGGTAACATATTAGGCATAATTCTTGCTTTGATTGGATGGTCTAAAGATTGATTTATTTGTATTTAAGCATAAATTTATGTTAATTAAAGTTGCTAATATATATATATATATATATATACACAAATCTTGGATTCAATGAGACAGCTTCTTGAGCTGTTTTAGGAATGATAAGAATTTTAGCCATTACACAATTACCAAATGAGCAAGTTAGTTTTACAAAGACATATACAAATGGGACATATAAAGATAATCCCCACCCTTGATTTTCATGATTTCTCTCTCTCTTTCTTTCTCTTTTTCCGTTTTTTCTTTGTTTTTTTCTTTTGGATGATGTCACTTTGTAACCCTCTTTGTATGAGTCTTTGTAAGGATAACATTTTTCTTACCAAAAACATCATGTATTTCCAAATCAAATTTTTTATTTATTTATTAAAATGTTAATAACTTATCTCATACTTTATTTTATGTGGATTTATATAACAATCACTTAATATTTTGTTTTAAAAAATGTTATTGTCAGATCAAATTACGATATAACTGTAAAAAATCTGCTAGTAATATATTTGTTCATTAAACACCATATAAGTAATTTTGAAAACTTTTAACATACTGGATGCATAAGTTATTCATAAAAAAAATACATTAATTTTCATTCTTAGCGCAATAAAAAAGAAAAAGAAATTTTAAATAACGTAGAATAAAAATTAGAGTTAAAAGATCGTAATAATTCTATATCTTTGTCTTATCTAATAATTTTTAGGGAGACTAAATTATAATTAAAAAGAAAGAAGAATAATAAAAGGATGGGGCAACGGAATCACCCGTTTTAAAATCTATAGGGTGTGTTTGTTTTTCAGGATTGCGTTCTATTGCATTGCATTAAGTCATTAAACAGTAGCGCTACGTTGTTTTTTAACTTTTAGCCAAGTGTTTGGTTGCAAATTTATGCAGTACTAGTTTCAGAAATATGCTCCCCTGCCCACCCTTGGGTTTACTCAAGACTGTTTATTTAGAAATATTTTCATTCACTTTTTTTTTTTTTTTTTTTTTTAACAATAACCTATTTTCATTGAATAATAATTTAATATTAGATTTAAATATTTAATATAATATTTTTTTTAATTTTCAAACTTTTTAGTTAAAACATTGGTTATTATTTTTTTAAGTTTTTTAAAAATATTTCAATAATTTATTTTTTACATAATGTTGATGCTTGATTTTGACACCAACTAATCGCACGTGGGAAATGTTGAGTTGACTTAGAAAACACACATGTATATGGGGGGTATTGGATTGAGTAAAGGATGAAGAACAATGTTTAAAGTGGTTCGGATGCTTAAAGAAGCGAATCCTACATCTATTGGTATTGTATTAATATATGAGATCAAGTCGCATTCAGCGAAACTGATTTATAGCTTAGAGAATACAAGTGAATACACGAGAGAGAGAGAGAGAGAGAGAGAGAGAGAGAGAGAGAGAGAGAGAGAGTGTGTTATTTTAGAGAAAAATTAGTTAATCCCACAAACGGGAGAGGAGCCCTCTATTTATAGTGGGATGAATTGAGGTAATAATTACTGAATCTGTGAGTGGGTCAAATTGCCGTGCAAATCCTTCTTTGTGTCATGTTGCTTACCTGCTTGAGTGATTTCCTCGACTTGTGCAGGGATTGGACACGTGAAACATTTTCAGCCTTTCGCCAGTCTGGCGCACACCCACTGTACTGGCAGGAATATGCCGCTCACGTCAACATGTGACGTGGCTGCGTCTGAATGGTTGCAGAACCTACCTAAGCTCTAATCGCCCACACTGACAAGGCTTGGCATCAGCCCTACTTTTTCAGGCATAAAAAAAATCCCCTAGTTTTTAAGGTTTTCGGATCGAACCTTGAGAACTACATAATTATGCCTTGATTTGATGTGCGTCGAATGGACACTGGTCGATCCGACATAGTTGCAAAGAGGCCGCAGAAACATTCTTATGCAGGCAACCTAAAATGATCTTCTTTAAGGTCCGCGACCTGTTCTAGATCTTATTTAGTGCCATAACGATGGTTCTGGTTTTCGACCGAGGTTCTCGACCTGATTACACTTGGTGAATTTTTGTTGAAAGTAAAGTCACGTCGCTTCGCAACTGACATGCGACAAAGGCAAAGGGTCACATCGCTTCGCGACTGACACGACGAAGAGTGTTTAATGCAACAACCTCTTCAGATGATGTCTCTTATCCCGATGATAGCGACAATACTTTTTACTGTTTCTGGCTGAAAGGGGATTTTTCATGGGCTCAAGCTCCCTGAGCAGGCCGACCTCTTCTGACTTATCAAGAATAGCAGAGATTGATGCATTCAGAGAGGTGTACTGACTCTTGTCACGATCGCGACGAGGAACTGGGGCGTAAGATTTCTTGGGCTCATATCGCTGCTTCTTTCCTTTTCGCTGATCATCATTGGCCTACCTGCCATCAGCCCTTCTATTTTCCCCCTGACCAGGTGCACTGCCCAAAGGGTCGGGGTCATGGCGGTTGAGCGTCGCCACGAAGTTCTCAATACGGAGGTATTTTTCTATAAGGTTGTAGAAGTGGGTGAGGGAAACATCGCCCTCAGATTGCAGCTCTTTCCACAGGTCTGTCTGTAGACAAACTCCTATGATGATGAGAGTCCAAACGGACTCTTCAGGAGTGTGAGCTACCTTATGAAGCTCCTGATGGAACCTGTCAATATAAGATTAGAGGGGCTCATCCCTCTCTTGCCTTATGTTGTTGAGGTAACTCAAAGGCATTGAGAACTTCCTGTTCGCTTGGAAGTGTCTCAGGAATGTTAAGCTCATCTGAGGCCACAAACTGACTGATCTGCTAGGAGAGACCTGAACCATTGCTTGGCATGTGAAGTAAGAGTTACTGCCAAGCAATGGCATTTTGCCAAGTCAGAGACTTGATGGAGTTCCATGAGGTCGTTGAACTTGTACAAATGATCTTGCGGATCAGAATTCCCATCGAATGCTCGCATGTCGGGCATTCTAAATGTTGACGAGAGAGGGGCGGCTAACACTTGCTCATTTCGCTAAGCCTTTAACTGATCCAAGGCTCGCAGTAGTTCCTCAATCTGACGCAACGAAGTTATCTGGGGATCGCTTTCCGCATCGCGGGTTCAACCCTCACGGTTGCGGTTGAGGAAAGACCGTAGGTCAGATTCCTCCTTGCCTCGGTCGGCAGTCCTGGTCGATCTTGACACACGCTGGCTAGAGCCACGTGATGGTGCTGAATGGTTCGGGGAACCTTCTTGACATCCGTGGTGGTGCGAACCGATTCGCGGACGGTGAGAACTTCCCGCGCGACGACGATCAAAGTCGTCATTTTGGCGATAATGGGAATCTCCTTGCCTTGCACTTTTGTGGGAGTGCTTGTGTGACGTGACACGGGACGGCTCGTGTGACGTGACACGGGACGGCTCTGGCCATGACATGTCACCGACCCTTTGAGCTTCGGGTATTCTACCCGGGGCACGATCGGTGTTCACTAGCCCGTCGGAGCCTCTAGGCCCGCTGTTCGCCACTAGCTTTCCCTTTCTTTGACGCGTTGCAGTGCGCGCGGCATGGGCTATTGCCCTTTTCTACGCTTTCATGCGACCTGCACGCACCGCCTCATTCGATTCGGGTGGCATGACCCAATCCAATCGGTCCAGCCTTTGGCTGACCGTTTGGAGAGTATTGTTGAAACTCTCCAGGTAGCTCATGACGGCTGGGTCAAGCCATGAGCTTGAAGGGATATCCCCCACGAGATTTTGTGGGATTGAGGGCACTTCGGAAGAAGTGTCCTCTTGTACTTGGGGATCTCTTCGTCACTATGATTGGTTCGCTCAGATTAAAATCGGCAAGCCATTTGCTGTAGTGGGACCGATTAGTCAGAGATTCTCCTAATGAAGAATAAGTACTAAATCAGGCCCTCCTTCTAGCGCCAAACTGTTGATGCTTGATTTTGACACCAACTAATCGCACGTGGAAAATGCTGAGCTGACTTAGAAGACACACATGTATATGAGGGGTATTGGATTGAGTAAAGGATGAAGAACAATGTTTAAAGTGTTTCGAATGCTTAAATAAGTGAATCATACGTCCACTGGTATTGTATTAATATATGAGATCAGATCACGTTTAGCGAGCTGATTTATAGTTTAGAGAATACAAGAGAGAGAGAGAGAGAGAGAGAGAGAGAGAGAGAGAGAGAGAGAATGTATGCTATTTCAGAGAAAAATTAGTTAATCCCACAAACGGGAGAGGAGCCCTCTATTTATAGTGGGATGAATTGAGGTAATGATTACTGAATCTGTGAGTGGGTCAGATTGACGTGCAAATCCTTCTTTGTGTCTCGTTACTCACCTGCTCGAGTGATTTCCTCGACTTGTGCAGGGATTGGACACGTGGAATGTTTCCAGCCTTTCGCCAGTCTGGCGCACACCCACTGCACTGGTAGGAACATGCCGCTCACGTCAGCATGTGACGTGGCTGCGTCTGAATGGCTGCAGAACTTACCTAAGTTCTGACCGCCCACACTGACAAGGCTTAGCGTCAGCCCTACTTTTTCAAGCATAACACATAATAATATTTTTTATTTAAATAAGTTATATATTTATTCAATATCACGCCAAACACATGACAGTTTAAATTTAATCAATTCTAATACTTTCCGACTCAGTCCAATCTAATCCAGTGTCACGTACCAAACACACCCATAACGGTATATTTGGTAATTTAGATTTTTAAATCGTTGTAATACATATAATGACAAAACGGTTATAATTATTCTTCAAAATATTTTTATAATTACAAATTTTATTTTGTCAGCTTTTTAATAAATATTAAAAAAATTATGTTAAAAAAAGTTCGCTTAGTTAATTATTTAAAAAAAAATTAAACTAACATAAATGTCATTAGCAATGGATAGACCTTCGTCCGCAACCGGCACACGTCGGTGTTGTAGCTGAAAGTTATTGAGGATCATGCCTAATTGGGCTTTTAAACATTTGTAAGTAGACCTAGCAAGCGGATGGGCCGGGCGGGTATGGGCTGTGTAGGTAAAACAAGTACGGGCAGACGAGTAAAAAAAATTCAGTTTTTGCGATGGACCTGCGGGTCACCTGCAAAAACTGATTTTTTTTTTACTTTTTTTCTTTTCAAATTTTGTTATTCAATTTTCAAACATTAAAATGTATTTCGTATTAATTTGAAAACTTGGCATAAAATTCCTTTATGAGTAGATATTAACATCAACATACTTTCACATCAACTTGGCCACGGTTAGATATTAAACAGTTACATAGATTATGTATACAGTAGATTCTACAGCGTACTTGACCAAAACAAAATGTGTCCATTTCTAAATTTGTAGAATGCCGTTGACACTTTCCCTATAACTATATGCAGTTTACATTGGATGCCCTGTTAGAGTTAGAAATATGAGGATATAAGTGTTGCGGAAAGATTGGTATATATATGCCATGAAATCACTACTAAAAAACTCTCTTTCTTGACACTAATAACTGTCAAAAGATAATCTGACGATTTTTCACCCGTCTTGAAGCTATTATCAAAATGGTGATAATCGTTTTTGAAACTGTAGAATTTCTGACAGATTCTTGACTGTTATAACCCGTCATAGATTAATCAAATTTTACACCATCCTCAACAGTCTTAGAACTATTCGAAGTTTTTAACAAAAAAAAAAAAAAAAAAAATTATTGAATAATAATATAATCAATTTTATTAATAATAATTCCATCTTTAATAGTCTTAAAATTGTCAAGATTTTTTTTAATATTTTTATTTTGTAATTTATTTTTTCCTGATTATTACCAATTAACTAAAGCAGTTTACTTGGATGCCCTGTTGAGTTAGAAATATGATGATGGTAAGTTATTGAAAGATGGGTGAATATTATGGGCATGGAAATCACTACAAAAAACCCATTTCTTGACAGGTAATAATGGCAAAAAGAGGGTTCTTGACAGTTTTTCACCCAGAAATGTGGTAACCGTTATTGACTGTCAATTTCTAAACAGATTCTTGATAGTTATAACTCGTCAAAGATTTAACCAATTCTTAACAGTCTTCTAATTGTCCAAAGTTTTTAACAAAAAAATAATGATAATTAAATTGAATAATAATAATAATAATATTTTATAAAATAATTTCCACTTTGATACCTTGAAACTGTCAAGGAGTTTTTTAAATATTTTATTTGTAATTAGTTTATTTACCTAATTATTACCCATTAAATAATGGAATATGGAAAAATTCTTCGTAATATTCATCAACCAACAACGCTATCACAATTCAACAATAAATTAACATTCACAATCTTTCAATTAATTTAGTAAACGAAATTGAACAATAGTAATTAACGAATAAAGCTTCATTCATTTTATAATTATTTGTAATCATTCTTCAGAAGCAGATATGCATTAACAGCTACTTCTTTAGTTGGAAATTTTTTAAAGAAATACAACCCGGAAACTGGAGGATTATCATCAATAATGGGGCTGCAAGACAATAAATGAAGCCTCCCCACACCACTAGCCTGGAACACAAATGATAATACTATTATTTGTTGAATTAAATAAATCAATAATAAAATTGAAGAAGATAAGGGCATAAGTCACCAACTTACATGCGCAGATTGTAATTAGGACTGTGCAAACCGAAACTCGCTCAGGTTTTAACCAAAAATCGGGTACCCGAATTCGTACCGGCTACCGATCCGTTTTGCGGATACCCGAATTTGATTTAGACTTTAGTGGAGAGTGAAGACTGCAAAGCACGGGAGAATTTGAGAGAGAGAGATGATGCGGCTGTTGAGAGTGACGAGTGAGTGTGGTTGTGTGGTGCAGATGCAGACTGAGATTGGAGAATTTGAGAGGGAGAGAGAGAGTATTGAGTGCGACTGTGCAGTGCGATGTAACTGAGACTAGAAAGGCGGAAATCTGAATTTGAAGCGGAGAGATGAGTTTGAGTGCGGCTGTGCGCTTGTGGCAGGTCCTGCAGGACTGAGTACTTGAAGTTAACGCAATGACGAGTTTTAGTTTTAGGGCATAAGGGATTTCAGACTTGTTTCAGATTTAGACTTTTGCCTTTTGCCTTTGAAAATTGAAAGTCTGCGCCTGCATGTTGTTTTTTTTTTTTTTTTTAAAAACGGATATGGGTACCGGTTTTCTAAAATAAATAACTAATACCCGAACCAAAAATTCGAGTATCTTATGAAAATTACCCGAAAATTCAAGTTCAGTTCGGTTACCGGTTTTTTTTTGCACAGCCCTAATTGTAATGGACCAGAATCCCTTGAAACCCACAACCTACTGCAGCTACGGTCTAAACTGACAATCCAACTCCAATAAGCCAAAATGGATTAAGACTGCAAAAATCACAAGTATATTAGGACCTCCAATAAATGCCCTATATTGAATCAGAAATCAAGTTCTGGAGAATAGTACAAAAGCAAGGGACAAGGGCCAAGCTATTCTTTTATTTCATCCTGCTCTGTTAATATGGCAAAAACATAGTTCCTAAAAATAGTATTTTCTTAATGACTATGGCAAAGCCAGAGAAGCACTTTACTTTAGAACTCATAAAAAGCACTAAACTTATCCACAGATAGGCACTTCTGAATATATAATCCCCTAAATGCTAAAAAGTAGAATCTGAACAGATGAATGGTTTCTATTTACTGTCAAAGATATAACTAATCATTCAACACTCATATAGACACAAAATAACTCATCATCACAACTTGCTATAAAACCACTAAATTTTGCCCAATTTTAAACAAATCCCACCAACCTAGGGCAGCAACACACTGCACGTGTTATGAAAAAAGTTAGGAGAAAAAGATAATTCACCGTAGGATAAGCTTCACATAAGTCAACCAGTAGCCAGTACCAATTATATCGTGAAAAAATATGTTAGCCAAATAAACATGCACTAAAGAGTTCTAAGATAAAATTTAAAGACAAGATGTTAATGCGAATAGAAACTTTGCAAGCATATGAACAATCAGACTTTTATGTACATGTTATTAGGCAGGTAATGCCTGAAATTGAGTTTTTTTCTTTTAAAAAATAATTATCAGCCGCCTTATCCCTGGTTAGAACAAAACTAACATGACATGATGAATTAAATGAATATAAATAAGGGGCTGCAAATTTTGGGGAGAACAACTTAAAGAATAAAAGATTTGACATAAATAATGTGGAGAAAATTTCTTGTGTTCATATGAAATGTACAATGAATTTATAGCAAAAACAAAATATATAGGATAATTGTTACATTCCTATTATAATTCTATTTCCTATTTCTATTATAATTCTATTTCCTATATTACAAGAGAATAATTCTATTTCCTATTTTACATCAACACTCCCTCTCAAGCTGGACATATAAGTCATATGCACCAAGCTTGTTACAAATAAAGTCAACACGAAACCTTTGAGAGACTTAGTGAGGATGTTTGCTAACTGGTCTTTGGAATTGACATAACTAGTTGCATACACCTGATAGAACTTTCTCTCAAACAAGTGACAATCAATTTCTATGTGTTTAGTCATATAATTCTATTCCTATATACAAGAGAATAATTCATTTCTATTTACATTTCAACACTCCCTCTCAAGCTGGAGCATATAAGTCATATGCACCAAGCTTGTTACAAATAAGTCAACAGGAACCTTTGAGAGACTTGTGAGGATGTTTGCTAACTGTTCGTTGGAATTGACATAACTAGTTGCATACCCTGATAGAACTTTCTCTCGAACAAAGTGACAATCAATTTCTATGTTTTAGTCCTCTCTGAAACACTGGATTTGAAACAATATGAAGGGTAACCTGATTATCACAGAGTAACTTCATTTGTTACTCTTCACAAATCTCAACTCTTGAATTAGTTGTTTTACCAAACCACTCACAAGTGGCTAAGGCATTGCCCAATACCTGCTTCAGCACTTGACCTTGAACACAACTGCTTGTTTTCTTACTTTCCATGACTAGGTTTCCCCAACAAGAGCACAAAATCCTGAGGTAGAACTCTATCAGATGGAGAACCTGCCCAATCAGCATCTGAATATCCGACAATATCGAATGGCCCTTATTTCATACAGTAAGCCTCTACCTGGTGCTCCCTTGATAACCTCAAAATCCGGACAACTGCATCCCAATGACTATCACACGATTTGAAGGAACTGACTCACACACTGACAGAAAAGAATATCCGGTCGTGTATAGTAATAGTTAAGTTTTCCAACAAGTCTTCAATACCTTTCAAGATCAGTAAAAGGCTCCCCCTGTCCAGGTGAAAGTTTTAAATTAGGATCCATAGGAGAGTCTATTGGTCTGCAATCTGACATCCCTGTTTCCTCTAAATATCCAGTACATACTTCCTCTGAGAAATACAATACCAATTTAGACTGAGCAACTTCTATGCCAAGAAAGTATCTGAGTAGCCCTAGTCTTTCGTCTGAAGTGTTTGAACAAGTGTTGCTTCAACTGTTCAATGCCACTGATCACTTCCTGTAATAAAATTCATCGACATAGACAACCAGATAGATACACTGCCCTATGATGTATGTCTATAGAAAATAGAGTGACAACTCACACGAATCATACCAAACTCTTGGATAACTGTGCTAATCGTCCAACCAAGCACAGGAGACGTTTTAGACCATATAGAGAAGACGAAGTTACATACCAAACCAGACTCCCCCTGGCAACAAAACCAGGAGGTTGCTCCTATAAATATCTTCCTGAAGTTCACCATTAAGAAACATTATTAATATCCAATTGTGCTAGCCAGTTTCGAATGGCCCCATAGCAAAGAACAACCGAACGGAAGACATCTTAGCAACAGGAGAAAAAGTGTCAAACTAATCTATCCCATAGATCTGAGTGTATCCCTTGGCCCCAACGGCTTTCAGCCGATCAACCTTACCATCTGACCAACCTTAACAGTGTAAATCCATCGACAACCAACAGTCGAATGACCCGAGGTAAGGAAAACTAACTCCAAGTATGATTAGATGCAAGCAGACATTTTCTCAACCATTGCCTGACGCCACCCGAGGTGAAAGTACCTCATGAACATTGCAAGGACACGAAACAGATAGAAGGTGGAGACAAAGGCTAAATGAAGATAAACGATGATAACTCAAAAAATTGTAGATGGGATGAGGGTTGCTGTAGAACCGCATACCCTTTACGAATACAATGGGAAACTGATCAGCTGGAGACGGACCTGGCATTGGAGGAATCGGCACAGGACGCATAACAGGATCTCAGGAATGGCAGCGGAACATCAGGATCACCTGTAAAAGGAACAAGACTATTGTCCAGGAAAGTGGTATTAGTAGTAGACTGAGGTATCGAAACAGAAGAATGTGGGAAAGCAACGTATGAATTGGTAGAAACTCCACTACCGTATCAGACTCCACTGGAGGATAGGAAAAAATGAGAAAACTCAAAGAACGTAACATCAGCAAGATGAAGTAGCGATGTGTGGCGGGAGAATAACACTTGTAGCCCTTCTGAAGACGTGAATACCCTAAGAAAATACATTTCGATCTGGCTGACAGTTTATCCTGACCAAGAGGGAAAATGTGAACAACAGGTCTCCAAAGACACGCGGGAAGAGAAAATAATGGAGTATCAGGGAATTATGGATGGGCAACCTGGTCTTGTAAGACAGAAGAAGTATACGGTTATTAAGTAACAGCGGTTAGAACCGCGTCAGCCCAAAACCGAAAGGGACGTGGCTATGTAAAAGAAGAGTGCGAGCAGTTTCAATGAGATGTCTATTTTTACACTCAGCAATGCCATTTTGTGGGACACTAAGCACAAGAAGACTGATGAAGAATTCCCTGAGATGTCATGAATTTAGTAAAGGAATCAGAGAAATTTCACAAGCATTATCACTTCGTAATATACGAATGGTAGTATTGTGTTGAGTCTTAATTTCAGCACAAAATGATAAAATATGGAAAATAATTCAGAACGAGAGCGCATAAGAAATAACCAAGTGCACGGGAATAGTCATCAATAATGTAACAAAATATTGATCCTAAATAGAGTTAACACGACAAGGACCCCACCCATCTGAATGCACTAACTCAAGGGGACGCAACTCGTTTATTGACACGCTTTGGAAAGAACTACAGTATGCTTCCAAGCTGACCACGACTCACAACTCAAGGATGATAATGTAGATAGACCTGGATCATTTTCGAAGTTTGGAAAGAACAGTGCCCAGATTTATGAAGGATCTGAGACTCGGAGACAATGCATGCTATAGATGGGATATGGAGATATAGACCCTGTGACTCACGTCCTGTGCCAATCATCTGTCCCGTGTCGCGATCCTGTATAACAACAGAGTCAGATCAAAGAATAGAGCATTAAGGAGCGGGTAAGTCTAACAGACAAGAGATTAATGGACATTTGGGAATATAAGCACAGAGTCTAATGCTAAGGGAGGGAGGGTTTTGCACATCCAATAGCTTGAACATCGGCTTTAGACCATTGGCTAAAGTAACAGGAGGTAAAGATACATTATTTGTAATCTGAGTAAGTAAACGAGGGTTACCAGAATATGATCTGAGGCACCTGAATCTAGGACCCAAGGTCTTAAAGCAGAAGATTGAGAAAGGCAAGCAACTGAATACCCGTTTGAGCGACGAGGCAATAGAGAAGACTGCTTACTGGCCGAATTGTAAGTATTCTCATAATCAGTACTGTGAGAGTTAAGGAGGGTGAGCTGGCACTGTAGAGGACTCAGATGAAGATCAGAGTGATCAGCCTAGCATATTAGCAGCTCGGGTAGGTCGACCGTGTAACTTAAACATTTCTCTCTGGTATGCCCCCACCGATACAGTAACTACACTTGGGCCGATTTCCTCTGCCACTTCGATCGCCTGTTCTCGAAAAGAGTGGGACTGAGAAACAAGACTGAAAGAGTCACTTGGGAATGCACAGTATAGGGGAGGAAACCCGAAAATATCTGGCAAACATTCATCAAGGGAAGGCACGGTGGATCCAGAAAGAATTTGATCTTGAACAAGTGTAAGATATGGACCGCGAACAGGTAGATTTGGACCGAGAGCTACAAGTGTCAGGATCATAAAGAACTTGTCCCGTTCAGCCAAATCTTCTGCGCAGATTACCAGCATAACAGCAGATTAAATTCTGTCTTAAGGGAGGCCATTACAAGGAAGTCCGACATATTCATATTCTGTTGTTTAGAGGAACTAAGTTGGACACAAGAATATAAACGCTGAGTGTATTTGTATAGAGAAGTTTAGCCTGACTCCAAATATTAACGCAAGAGCGATAAGATTTGTAAATAGGGTGAGAGGGGGATCAATAGTGGCCATAACATACTACACACAGCATAGCATCAATTTTAGTCCAGGAAGACTTATCTGACGTATATCGGCAGCTGTTGGTGGTCAAGTGATCCTCCAACCTTGACCCATACACCATAATTCAACAGAGGCAGCCCTGATGAATAATTGGCAGTCCAATTAATCGCTCAGTGGTTGAGGGAGGGAGAGATAAAAAAGAAAAACCACTTGTATGTGACTGAGAGGCTGATTTGAGGAATCCATGAGAAGGTCAAAGTGTCTGAAGCTAACGAAAGCAAAAACTTAGTGCACCGGAAAAACAGAATACTAGCCAGAAAAAGAACCTTGCCAAAAAACGAGCGCACGTGAGGGCGCGTGCACGGCGGCCGCGACGAAATCACTCGGGTTATGACGACGATGGGAAGCGTCAGTCTGGTGTGATTAGATACCAGTTCTGACGTTGCCGCGATAACAGTTGTCGGAAAAAATTCCGAGAAAGAGACGAAGAGAAAAAAAAATTTGAAATTTCAGACACTTGGCTCTGATACCATGTGGAGAAATTTTTCTTGTGTATTCATAATGAATGTACAATGATTTTATGCAAAAAACAAAAACTAATCTGAAGTAAATGTTACATGTTCCTATATATTCTTTCCTATTCCTATTATAATTCTTTCCTATATTACAAAGAGAATAATTCTATTTCCTATTTTACTTTCACATAAAATAGACCTGATAGAAGTAATAATGACACAAAGGTATCAATCAACCTCAAACAAGAATAAATTGATGCTGGGGCAAAAACAGCTTCACACAATTTAGCCATTCGAAAAAACACTAAATAGATATTCAAAAAACACATATAAGTGGCAAGCTTACGATTCATTAGCAGCTGGCCCACTGGAACAATTTCAGACAGGATCCTGAGCACTCCACCAGATTAAGCATACCGTCTTCGCTTGCATTATAATTCCGATCCCACAAGAGCAATTACAAAATAGGAAACTTTTGTAAATGCAGCCTGTGAGAAGTGACAGCTCACATGGTTTGGTCAATCAAACCCCTTAAATTATAAGAGTGCATCATATATCTACAAATGAATAGAAAATTAAGTTATAAGAGTGCATCATATATCTACTTATCTAGAAATGAATAGAAAATTACTACCCTCTGCCTGGCCAACGTGTCCCAGTTGATATCTTTGAAGAAGATATGCTGCTTCACCTGTATGATAAGATTTCTCTTCCATTATTTCAGTTTCTAAGAAAAGTAGCAAAGATGAATTACAAGATAATGAACAAAGAAGCACAAAAACTTTAACTAAGAACCGCAATCACCTCTGATGCTCCTCCAGCTCCAAGTCTCTGATGTGGATCTTTGGTCAATAATCTGTAAAATTGACACATAAATAACCATAAGATACTTCAGAAAGCTTTATCACATTCATAGAACCAGCAGTCTATCTTAGCCATGTAAGCATTACACCCAAACATTAACTCTTATTCAAAGAGAAGGCACGTTGTACAAAGTTAGCAGAAGTAATAAAACGAATTTGAGACATAGCATGTTATAGGCAAGAAATCATCAATCTTAAAAATTCCCTAATATACATTTTCATGAGCCGACATTTTTAACAGTCAATTGCATACTAACACACGATTTAACTGAGAAATTTCTATTAAGAAGAAAGAAGACTCTCATGTTTTCCAATGTTAGCCTCCATAGAATCTTTATTAGATAAATTAATGAACAAAAAAAAAAAAAAATAGGAGAGATATAGGCAAATAATAGGCCACTAAGCACAAAAGGTGCACAACCCAATATCATACAAAGGAATTAATAAAAACTTCGAAACAAGAGTTGATTATCAAACTTAGGCAGGTCACTTTGAAATTTCAATTTAGCATCAACTAATGAACAAAATACTATCTGATAAATTTTCAATGATTGAGTTTTTCTGGACAAGGGCCACATTAAGGTCATTCATATCTAATATAATTATAAACAATAATTGATCAGATGATACAGCAGTCCTTATTACACATATGATACCCTGATGGTATGTATTTCAACACAAATGTCTGAAAGCAATACTTAGTAACCAATGATTTTCTTACTGATCAATAAGATCTTGTGCTTCAGCGCTCATTTCATTGGGTACGGTAGGCCAGGGTATTTTACGGTTCGGAATATTATCAAATATTTGCTGGAATCAAAACACATCTATTATAAATTCCTATTTCCTATATTACAAGAGAATAATTCATTTCCTATTTAACATTTCAACACTCCCTCTCAAGCTGAGCATATAGTCATATGCACCACTTGTTACAAAAAAGTCAACACGAGAACCTTTGAGAGACTTAGTGAGGATGTTTGCTAACTGGTCTTGGAATTGACATAACTAGTTGCAATACACCCTGATAGAACTTTCTCTCAACAGTGACAATCAATTTCTATGTGTTTAGTCATATAATCTTTCCTAATACAAGAAGAATATCATTTCTATTTACATTTCAACACTCCCTCTCAAGCTGGAGCATATAAGTCATATGCACCAAGCTGTTACAAATAAAGTCAACAGGAGAACCTTTGAGAGACTTAGTGAGGTGTTTGCTAACTGTTCGTGGAATTGACATAACTAGTTGCAATACACCCTGATAACTTTCTCTCGACCAAAGTGACAATCAATTTCTATTGTTTAGTCCTCTCATGAAACACTGGATTTGAAACAATATGAAGGGTAACCGATTATCACAGAGTAACTTCATTTGGATACTTCGACAAATCTCAACTCTCTGAATAGTTGTTTTAACCAAACCAGCTCACAAGTGGCTAAGCCATTGCACAATACTCTTCTTCAGCACTTGACCTTGCAACAACTGCTTGTTTCTTACTTTCCATAAACTAGGTTTCCTCCAACAAGAGCACAAAATCCTGAGGTAGAACGTCTACAGATGGAGAACCTGCCCAATCAGCATCTGAATATCCGACAATATGCGAATGGCCCTTATTTTCATACAGTAAGCCTCTACCTGGTGCTCCTTGATATACCTCAAAATCCGGACAACTGCATCCAATGACTACACACGATTTGAAGGAACTGACTCACACACCTGACGAAAAAGAAATATCCTGCGTGTGATAGTAATAGTTAAGTTTTCCACACAGTCTTCAATACCTTTCAAGATCAGTAAAGGCTCCCCTGTCCAGGTGAAAGTTTTAAATTAGGATCCAGAGGAGAGTCTATTGGTCTGCAATCTGACATCCCTGTTTCCTCTAGAATATCCGTACATACTTCCTCTGAGAAATACAATACCAATTTTAGACTGAGCACTTCTATGCCAAGAAAGTATCTGAGTAGCCCTAAGTCTTTCGTCTGAAAGTGTTTGAACAAGTGTTGCTTCAACTGTTCATGCCATCTTGATCACTTCCTGTAATAACAATATCATCGACATAACAACCAATAGAATCCTGCCCTGATGATGTATGTCTATAGAAAATAGAGTGATCAGACTCACATCGAATCATACCAAACTCTGGATACTGTGCTAAATCGTCCAACCCAGCACCGAGGAGACTGTTTTAGACCATATAGAGAACGACGAGTTTACATACCAACACGACTCCCCCTGAGCAACAAAACCAGAGGTTGCTCCATATAAATATCTCCTGAAGTTCACCATTAGAAAAGCTATAATATCCAATTGATGCATAGGCCAGTTCGAATGGCAGCCATAGCAAAGAACACCGAACGGAAGACATCTTAGCAACAGGAGAAAAGTGTCAAAAAATCTATCCCATAGATCTGTGTATCCCTTGGCCACCAAACGCTTTCACCGATCAACCTTACCATCTGGACCAACCTTAACAGTGTAAATCCATCGACAACCAACAGTCGAATGACCCGGAGGTAAGGAAACTAACTCCAGTATGATTATGATGCAAAGCAGACATTTCTTCACCATTGCCTGACGCCACCCGAGGTGAGAAAGTACCTCATGAACATTGCAAGGAACAGAAACAGATGAGAAGGTGGAGACAAGGCATAATATGAAGATATAACGATGATAACTCAAAAATTGTAGATGGGATGAGGTTGCGTGTAGACCGCATACCTTTACGAATAGCAATGGGAAACTGATCAGCTGGAGACAGGACCATGGCATTGGAGGAATCGGGCACAGGACCTCATATAAGGGATCTCAGGAATGGCACGGGAACATCAGGATCACCTGTAAAAGGAACAGACTATTGTCGACAGGAAGAGTGTATTAGTAGTAGACTGAGGTATCGAACAGAGAATGGGGGGAAAGCACGTATGGAATTGGTAGAAACACCCCACTACCGTATCAGACTCCTGAGGATGAGGAAAAAATGAAAAACTCAAAGAACGTAACATCAGCAGAGATAAGTAGCGATGTGTGGCGGGAGAATAACACTTGTAGCCCTTCTGAAGACGTGAATACCCTAAGAAAAACATTTCGTAGACTTGGCTGACAGTTTATCCTGACCAGAGGGAAATGTGAACAAAACAGTGCTCCCAAAGACACGCGGGGGAAGAGAAAATAATGGAGTATCAGGGAATAATATGGATGGCAACCTGTCTTGTAAGACAAAGAAGGTTAACGTTTTTATTACACGGTTAGAACCCGTCAGCCCAAAACCGGAAAGGGACGTGGCTATGTAAAAGAAGAGTGCGAGCAGTTTCAATGAGATTCTATTTGTTATTCACCTCAGCAATGCCATTTTCTGTTGGGACCATAAGCACAAGACAGACTGATGAAGAATTCCCTGAGATTCATGAATTTAGTAAAGGAATCAGAGAATATTCACAAGCTATCATGTCACTTCGAATATACGAATGGTAGTATTGTGTTGAGTCTTAATTTCAGCACAAAATGATAAAAATATGGAAAATAATCAGAACGAAGCGCATAAGAAATAACCAAGTGCCACGGGAAATATCACAATAAATGTAACAAATAATTTGAATCCTAAAGTAGAGTTAACACGACAAGGACCCCCCCTCTGAATGCACTAACTCAAAGGGACGCAACTCGTTTTGTGACACGCTTTGGAAAAAACTACGAGTATGCTTTCCAAGCTGACACGACTCACAACTCAAGGATATAATGTAGATAGACCTGGGATCATTTTCGAAGTTTGGAGACTAGGATGGCACAAACGATTATGAAGAATCTGGAGACTCGGAGACAATGCATGCTATAGATGGGATATGGAGATGATAGAGACCCTGTGACTCACGTCCTGTCCAATCATCTGTCCCGTGTCGCGATCCTGTAACAACGAGTCAGTATCAAAACGAATAGACAATTAAGAGCGGGTAAGTTTACTAACAGAGAAGAGATTAAATGGACATTTGGATATAAAGCACAGAGTCAATGCTAAGGAGGGAGGGGTTTTGCACATCAATACTTGAACATCGCTTTAGACCCTTGCTAAAGTAACAGGAGGTAAAGATACATTATTGTAATTGAGTAAGTAAACGAGGGTTACCAGAAATATGATCTGAGGCACCTGAATCTAGGACCCAAGTCTTAAAGCAGAAGATTGAAAGCAAGCAACTGAATTACCCGTTTGAGCGACGGAGGCATAGATGAAGAGACTGCTTACTGGCCTGATATGTAATATTCATCATAATCAGTACCTGTGAGAGTTAAGGAGGGCTTGAGCTGGCACTGTAGAGGACTCAGAATGAGATCAGAGGATCAGCCTGAGCAATATAGCCTTAGCACCGGTAGGTCGACCGTGTAACTAAAAACATTTCTCCTGTATGGCCCCCACCGATGACAGTAACTACACGGGCCGATTTCCTCTGCCACTTCGATCGCCCTGTTCTCGAAAAGAGTGGGACTGAGAAACAAGGCGAAGAGTCACTTGGGGAATGCACAGTATAGGGGAGGAAACCCGAAAATATCTGGCAAACACTCATCAAGGAAGGCACGGTTATCCAGAAAGAATTTGATCTTGAACAATGTGTAAGATATGGACCGAGAACAGGGGTAAATTTGACCAGACTACAAGTGTCAGGATCATAAGAACTTGTCCCGTTCACCAAATCTTTCTGCCGCAGATTCCAGCAGGTAACAGCAGATTAAATTCTGTCTTAGGAGGGCCATTACCAAGGAAGTCCGACATATTCATATTCTGTTGTTTAAGATGAACTAAGTTGACACAACAGAATATAAACGCTGAGTGTCATTTGTATAGAGAGTTTAGCCTGACTCCAAATATTAACGCAAGAGCGATAAGATTTGTAATAGGGTGAGGGGGATCAATAGTTTGCCATACATACACAACAGCATAGCATCAATTTTAGTCAGGAAGACTTATCTGACGTAATATCGGCAGCTTTGGTGGTCAAGTGTCCTCCAAACCTTGACCTACACCATAATTCAACAGAGGCACGCCCATGATGAATAATTAGCAGTCCAATTATCGCTCAGTGGTGATGGGAGGAGATAAAAAGAGAAAAACCACTTGGTATGACGGGAGGCTGATTTGAGGAATCCATGAGAAGGTCAAAGTGTCTTGAAGCTACATAAACGCAAAAACTTACGTGCACCGGAAAACAGAATACTAGCCAGAAAAACAGAACACTTGCCAGAAAAACGCGCACTGAGGGCGCGTGCAGCGGCGCCGCGACGAAATCACTCGGTTATGACGACGAGGGAAGACAGATCAGCTGGTGTGATTAGACCAGATTCTGATCGTTGCCGGAGAACAGTTGTCGGAAACAATTCCGAAGAAGAAAGAAGAAAAAAAATTTGAAATTTCAGACACTTGCTCTGATACCAGTGAGAAATTTTCTTGTGTATTCATAATGAAATACAGAGATTTATAGCAAAAAAAAAAAACTAATCTAGGAAGTAAATTGTTCATTTCCTATTATATTACTATTTCCTATCTTCTATTATAATTCATTTCCTATATTACAAAGAGAATAATTCTATTTCCTATTTTACATTTCAACAAATAAATAGACTGATAAGGATAATAATGACACAAGAGGTATCAATCAACCCAAACAAAATAAATTGATTGCTGGCAAAAACAAGCTGTCACACAATTTAGCCATTCGAAAAAAAACTAAATAGATATTCAAAACTAACAATTATAAGTGGCAAAGCTACAATTCATTAGACTGGCCACACTGGAAACAATTTCAGACAGGAATTCCTGAGCAGCCTCCACCAGATTGAAAATCATAACCCGTCCTTTCCGGCATTCAGAATTGGCGATACACACATTTCTTGACAGTTTTTCACCCAGAAATGGTGGTAACCGTTATTGAACTGTCAAGAATTTCTTAACAGATTCTTGATAGTTATAACTCGTCAAAGATTTAACCAATTCTTAACAGTCTTCTAATTGTCCAAAGTTTTTAACAAAAAAATAATAATGATAAATTAAATTGAATAATAATAATAATAATAATAATTTTATTAATAATAATTTTCCATCTTTGATAACTTGAAACTGTCAAGGAGTTTTTTTAAATATTTTTATTTTGTAATTAGTTTATTTACCTAATTATTACCCATTAAATAATGGAATAATGGAATGAAAATTCTTCGTAATATTCATCAACCAACAACGACTATCACAATTCAACAATAAAATTAAACATTCAACAATCTTTCAATTAATTTAGTAAACGAAATTGAACAATAGTATATGTACAGGAATAAAGCTTCATTCATTTTATAATTTTATTTGTAATCATTCTTCAGAAGCTAGATATGCATTAAAACAGCTACTTCTTTAGTTGGAAATTTTTTAAAGAAATACAACCCGGGAAACTGGAGGATTATCATCAATAAATGGGGCTGCAAGACTAATAAATGAAGCCTCCCCTACACCAACTAGCCTGGAGAGACAACAATGATATAATACTAGTTAATTTGTTGAATTAAATAAATCAATAATAAAATTGAAGGAAGATAAGGGCATAAGTCACCAACTTACATGCAGCAGATTGTAATTAGGACTGTGCAAAACCGGAAACTCGCTCAGGTTTTAACCAAAAATCGGGTACCCGAATATTCGGGTACCGGCTAACCGATCCGGTTTTGCGGATACCCGAATTTGATTTAGACTTTAGTGGAGAGTGAAGACTGCAAATGCAGACGGGAGAATTTGAGAGAGAGAGATGAGTGCGGCTGTTGAGAGTGACAGAGATGAGTGTGGTTGTGTGGTGCAGATGCAGACTGAGATTGGAGAATTTGAGAGTGAGAGAGATGAGTATTGAGTGCGACTGTGCAGTGCAGATGTAGACTGAGACTAGAGAAGGCGAGAATCTGAATTTGAGAGCGAGAGAGATGAGTTTGAGTGCGGCTGTGCGCTTGTGTGCAGGTCCTGCAGGACTTGAGTACTTGAAGTTAACGCAATGACGAGTTTTAGTTTTAGGGCATAAGGGATTTCAGACTTGTTTCAGATTTGAGACTTTTGCCTTTTGCCTTTGAAAATTGAAAGTCTGCGCGACTGCATGTTGTTTTTTTTTTTTTTTTTAATAAAACCGGATATTGGGTACCCGGTTTTCTAAAATTAAATAACTAATACCCGAACCAAAAATTCGAGTATCTTATGAAAATTACCCGAAAATTCAAGTTCAGTTCGGTTACCGGTTTTTTTTGCACAGCCCTAATTGTAATGGACCAGAAATCCCTTGAAAAACCACAACCTACTGCAGCTACGGTCTAAACTGACAATCCAACTCCAATAAGCCAAAATGGATTAAGACTGCAAAAATTCACAAGTATATTAGGACTCATGCCAAAGTAAATGCACTATATTGAATCAGAAATCAAGTTCTGGAGAATAGTACAAAAGCAAGGGACAAGGGCCAAGCTATTCTTTTATTTCAATCCTGCTCTGTTAATATGGCAAAAACATAGTTCCTAAAAATAGATATTTTCTTAATGACTATGGCAAAGCCCAGAGAAGCACTTTAACTTTAGAACTCATAAAAAGCTACTAAACTTATCCACAGATAGGCACTTCTGAAATATATAATACCTCTAAATGCATAAAAAGTAGAATCTGGAAACAGATGAATGGGATTTTCATATTACTGTCAAAGTATATACATAATCATTCCAACACTCATATAGACACAAAAAGATAACTTCAATCATCAAACATTGCTATAAAGACCACTAAATTTTGCCCAAAATTTATAAACAAATCCCACCAACCTAGGGCAGCAACATCACCTGCACGTGGTTAATGAAAAAAGTTAGGGAGAGAAAGATAATTCACCGTAAGGATAAGCTTCACATAAGTCAACCAGTAGTCCAGTACCAAATTATATCGTGAAAAAAATATGTTAGCCAAATAAATACATGCACTTAAAAAGAGTTACTAAGATAAAATTTAAAGAACAAGATGTTAATGCGAATAGAAACTTTGCAAGCATATGAACAATCAGACTTTATATGACATGTTATTAGGCAGGTAAATGCCTTGAAATTGAGTTTTTTCTTTTAAAAAATTAATTATCAGCCTGCCTTATCCCTGGTTAGAACAAAACTAACATTGACAATGATGAATTAAATGGAAATATAAATAGAGGGGGCTGCAAATTTTGGGGAGAACAACTTAAAGAAGATAAAAGATTTGACATAAATAATGTGGAGAAATATTTTCTTGTGTATTCATAATGAAATGTACAATGAATTTATAGCAAAAACAAAAAACTAATATAGGAAGTAAATTGTTACATTCCTATTATAATTCTATTTCCTATTCCTATTATAATTTTATTTCTTATATTACAATGAGAATAATTCTATTTCCTATATTACAAAGAGAATAATTCTATTTCCTATTTTACATTTCAACACTCCCCCTCAAGCTGGAGCATATAAGTCATATGCACCAAGCTTGTTACAAATAAAGTCAACACGAGAACCTTTGAGAGACTTAGTGAGGGGGTTGCGAACTGGTTTGGAATTGACATAACTAGTTGCAATACACCCTGATAGAACTTTTCTCAAACAAAAGTGACAATCAATTTCTATGTGTTTAGTCATATAATTCTATTTCCTATATTACAAAGAGAATAATTCTATTTCTATTTACATTTCAACACTCCTCTCAAGCTGGAGCATATAAGTCATATGCACCAAGCTGTTACAAATAAGTCAACAGGAGAAACTTTGAGAGACTTAGTGAGGATGTTTGCTAACTGTTCGTTGGAATTGACATAACTAGTTGCAATAACCCTGATAGAACTTTCTCTCGAACAAAGTGACAATCAATTTCTATGTGTTTAGGCTCTCATGAAACACTGGATTTGAAACAATATGAAGGGTAACCGATTATCACAGAGTAACTTCATTGTGATACTTCGACAAATCTCAACTCTTGATAGTTGTTTTAACCAACCAGCTCACAAGTGGCTAAGGCCATGCACAATACTCTGCTTCAGCACTTGACCTTGCAACAACTGCTTGTTTCTTACTTTTCCATGAAACTAGGTTTCCTCCAACAAGAGCACAAAATCCTGAGGTAGAAAGTCTATCAGATGGAGAACCTGCCAATCAGCATCTGAATATCCGACAATAGCGAATGGCCCTTATTTCATACAGTAAGCCTCTACCTGGTGCTCCCTTGATATACCTCAAAATCGCGACAACTGCATCCAATGACTATCACACGAGTTTGAAGGAACTGACTCACAACACTGACAGAAAAAGAAATATCCGGTGTGTGATAGTAAGATAGTTAAGTTTTCCAACAAGTCTTCAATACCTTTCAAGATCAGTAAAAGGCTCCCCCTGCCAGGTGAAAGTTAAATTAGGATCCATAGGAGAGTCTATTGGTCTGCATCTGACATCCCTGTTTCCTCTAGAATATCCAGTACATACTTCTCTGAGAAATAACAATACCAGATTTAGACTGAGCAACTTCTATGCCAAGAAAGTATTGAGTAGCCCTAAGTCTTTCGTCTGAAGTGTTTGAAAAAGTGTTGCTTCAACTGTCATGCCATCTTGATCACTTCCTGTAATAACAATTCATCGACATAGAAAACAGATAGATACACTGCCCTGATGATGTATGTCTATAGAAAATAGAGTGACAGACTCACATCGAATCATACCAAACTCTTGGATAACTGTGCTAACGTCCAAACCAAGCACGAGGAGACTGTTTTAGACCATATAGAGAACGACGAAGTTTACATACCAAACCAGACTCCCCCTGGCAACAAAACCAGGAGGTTGCTCCATAAATATCTTCCTGAAGTTCACCATTAAGAAAAGCATTATAATATCCAAGATGCATAGGCCAGTTCGAATGGCAGCCATAGCAAAGAACAACCGAACGGAAGACATCTTAGCAACAGGAGAAAAAGTGTCAAAATAACTATCCCATAGATCTGAGTGTATCCCTTGGCACCAAACGGGCTTTCAGCCGATTAACCTTACATCTGGACCACCTTAACAGTGTAAATCCATCGACAACCAACAGTCGAATGACCGGAGGTAAGGAAACTAACTCCAAGTATGATTATGTGCAAAGCAGACATTTCTTAAACATTGCCTGACGCCACCCGAGGTGAGAAAGTACCTCATGAACATTGCAAGGAACAGAACAGATGAGAAGGTGGAGACAAAGGCATAATATGAAGGATATAAACGATGATAACTCAAAAAATTGTAGATGGGATGAGGGTTGCGTGTAGACCGCATACCTTTACGAATAGCAATGGGAAACTGATCAGCTGGAGACAGGACCATGGCATTGGAGGAATCGGGCACAGGACCTGCAGTAACAGGATCTCAGGAATGGCAGCGGGAACATCAGGATCACCTGTAAAAGGAACAAGACTATTGTCGACAGGAAGAGTGGTATTTAGTAGTGACAGGTATCGAAACAGAAGAATGTGGGACAGACGTTGGAATTGGTTAGAACATCCACTACCGTATCAGACTCCACTGGAGGTGAGGAAAAAAAATGGAGAAAACTCAAAGAACGTAACATCAGCAGAGATGAAGTAGCGATGTGTGGCGGGAGAATAACACTTGTAGCCCTTCTGAGACGTGAATAACCTAAGAAATAACATTCGTGACTTGGCTGACAGTTATCCTGACCAAGAGGGAAAATGTGAACAAAACAGGTGCTCCCAAAGACACGCGGGGGAGAGAAAATAATGGAGTATCAGGGAATAATATGGAGTGTGGCAACCTGGTCTTGTAAGACAGAAGAAGGTATACGGTTTATTAAGTAACAGGCGGTTAGAACCGCGTCAGCCAAAACCGGAAAGGGACGTGGCTATGTAAAAGAAGAGTGCGAGCAGTTTCAATGAGATGTCTATTTACACTCAGCAATGCCATTCGTTGGGGACCATAAGCACAAGAAGACTGATGAAGAATTCCTGAGATGTCATGGATTTAGTAAAGGAAACAGAGAAATATTCACAGCATTATCACTTCGTAATATACGAATGGTAGTATTGTGTTGAGTCTTAATTTCAGCACAAAATGATAAAAATATGGAAAATAATTCAGAACGAGAGCGCATAAGAAATAACCAAGTGCAACGGGAATAGTCATCAATAAATGTAACAAATATTTGAATCCTAAGTAGAGTTAACACGACAAGGACCACCCATCTGAATGCACTAACATCAAAGGGGGACGCAACTCGTTTATTGACACGCTTTGGAAAGAACTACGAGTATGCTTTCCAAGCTGACACGACTACAACTCAAAGATGATAATGTAGATAGACCTGGGATCATTTTCGAAGTTTGGAAAGACTAGGATGGCCCAAACGATTATGAAGGAGATCTGGAGACTCGGAGACAATGCATGCTATAGATGGGATATGGAGATGATAGAGACCGTGACTCACGTCCTGTGCCAATCATCTGTCCCGTGTCGCGATCCTGTATACAACAGAGTCAGTATCAAACGAATAGAGCATTTAAGGAGCGGGAGTTTACTAACAGACAAGAGATTAATGGACATTGGGAATATAAAGCACAGAGTCTAATGCTAAGGGAGGGGAGGGGTTTTGCACATCCAATAGCTTGAACCGCTTTAGACCCATTGGCTAAAGTAACAGGAGGTAAAGATACATTATTTGTAATCTGAGTAAGTAAACAGAGGGTTACCAGAAATATGACTGAGGCACCTGTCTAGGACCAAGGTCTTAAAGCAGAAGATGAGAAAGGCAAGCAACTGAATTACCGTTTGAGCGACGGAGGCAATAGATGAAGAAGACTGCTTACTGGCCGATATTGTAAGTATTCATCATAATCAGTACCTGTGAGAGTTAAGGAGGGCTGAGCTGGCACTGTAGAGGACTCAGAATGAAGATCAGAGTGATCAGCCTGAGCAATATTAGCAGCTCGGGGAGGTCGACCGTGTAACTTAAAACATTTCTTCTGGTATGCCCCACCGATGACAGTAACTACATTGGGCCGATTTCTCTGCCACTTCGATCGCCTGTTCTCGAAAAGAGTGGGATGAGAAACAAGGACTGAAGAGTCACTTGGGGAATGCACAGGAGTAGGGGAGGAAACCCGAAATAATCTGGCAAACACTTCATCAAGGGAAGGCACGGTGGGATCCAGAAAGAATTTGATCTTGAACAAGTGTAAGATATGGACCGAGAACAGGGGTAAGATTTGGACCGAGAGCTACAAGTGTAGGATCATAAAGAACTTGTCGTTCAGCCAAATCTTCTGCCGCAGATTTACCAGCAGGTAACAGCAGATTAAATTTGTCTTAAGGGAGGCCATCTTACCAAGGAAGTCGGACATATTCATATTCTGTTGTTTAAGATGAATAAGTTGGACACAACAGATATAAACGCTGAGTGTCATTTGTATAGAGAAGTTTAGCCTGACTCCAAATATAACGCAAGAGCGATAAGATTTGTAAATAGGGTGAAGAGGGGGATCAATAGTTTGCCATAACATACTACACAGCATAGCATCATTTTAGTCCAGGAGACTTATCTGACGTAATATCGGCAGCTTTGGTGGTCAAGTGATCTCCAAACCTTGACCATACACATAATTCAACAGAGGCAGCCCAGATGAATAATTAGCAGTCCCAATTAATCGCTCAGTGGTGATGGGAGGGAGAGATAAAAAAGAAAACCACTGTAGGTGACTGAGAGGCTGATTTTGAGGAATCCATGAGAAGGTCAAAGTGTCTTGAAGCTAACAGAAAAGCAAAAACTTACGTGCACCCGGAAAAAAACAGAATACTAGCCAGAAAAACAGAACACTTGCAGAAAAACGAGCGGCACGTGAGGGCGCGGCAGCGCGGCCGGCGACGAAATCAATCGGGTTATGACGACGATGGGAAGGACGATCAGTCTGGTGTGATTAGACCAGATCTGATCGTTGCGGAGAACAGTTGTCGGAAAAAATTCCGAGAAGAGAGAAGAGAAAAAAAATTTGAAATTTCAGACACTTGGCTCTGATACCATGTGGAGAAATATTTTCTTGTGTATTCATAATGAAATGTACAATGAATTTAGAGCAAAAACAAAAAAAAACTACTAGGAAGTAAATTGTTACATTCCTATTATAATTCTATTTCCTATTCCTATTATGAATTCTTTTCCTATATTACAAAGAGAATAATTCTATTTCCTATTTACATTTCAACAATAAAATAGACATTGATAGGAAGTAATAATGACACAAGAGGTATCAATCAACCTCAAACAAAGATAAATTGATTGCTGGGCAAAAACAAGCTTCACACAATTAGCCATTCAAAAACAACTAAATAGATATTCAAAAACTAACAATTATAAGTGGCAAAGCTTACAGATCATTAGACTGGCCCACTGGAACAATTTCAGACAGGAATTCCTGAGCAGCTCCACCAGATTGAAATCTAAACCGTCCTTCTGGGCATTAGAATTGCCGATAACAAAAGAGCAATTACAAATAGGAAACTTTGTAAATGCAGCCTGTGAGAAGTGACAGCTCACATGGTTTGGTCAATCAAACCCCTTAAATTAAGAGTGCATCATATATCTACAAATGAATAGAATTAAGTTATAAGAGTGCATCATATATCTACTTATCTAGAAATGAATAGAAAATTACTACCCTCTGCCTGGCCAACGAGTCCCAGTTGATATCTTGAAGAAGATATGCTGCTTCACCGTATGATATAGATTTCTCTTCCATTATTTCAGTTTCTAAGAAAAGTAGCAAAGATGTTACAAGATAATGAACAAAGAAGCACAAAAACTTAACTAAGAACGCAATCACCTTGATGCTCCTCCAGCTCCAAGCTCTGATGATGTGGATCTTTGGTCAATAATCTGTTAATGACACATAAATAAAACATAAGAACTTCAGAAAGCTTTATCACATTCATAGAACCAGCAGTCATCTTAGCCAGTAAGCATTACACCCAAACATTAACTCTTATTCAAAGAGAAGGCACGTTGTACAAAGTTAGCAGAAGTATAAAACGAATTTGAGACTAGCATGTTATAGCAAGAAATATCAAATCTTAAAAAATCCCAATATACATTTTCATGAGCCGACATTTTTAACAGTCAATTGCATACTAACACACGATTAACTGAGAAATTTCTATAAGAAGAAAGAAGACTCTCATGTTTCCAATGTTAGCCTCATAGAATCTTTATTAGATAAATAATGACAAAAAAAAAAAAAAATAGGAGAGATATAGGCAAATAATAGGCCACTAAGCACAAAAGGTGCACAACCCAATATCATACAAAGGAATTAATAAAAACTTCGAAACAAGAGTTGATTATCAAACTTAGGCAGGTCACTTTGAAATTTCAATTTAGCATCAACGAAGGAACAAAATACTACCTGATAAATTTTCAATGATTGAGTTTTTCTGGACAAGGGCCACATTAAGGTCATTCATATCTAATATAATTATAAACAATAATTGATCAGATGATACAGCAGTCCTTATTACACATATGATACCCTGATGGTATGTATTTCAACACAAATGTCTGAAAGCAATACTTAGTAACCAATGATTTTCTTACTGATCAATAAGATCTTGTGCTTCAGCGCTCATTTCATTGGGTACGGTAGGCCAGGGTATTTTACGGTTCGGAATATTATCAAATATTTGCTGGAATCAAAACACACAATAAGAATTGGGACAAACTGAGAACTGAATCGATGGGAAAAAATGGAACTAAGATGTAAACTAATGTTTTAATCCTCTCAATAAATATACCCCGAGCACAATAAGTCCCTACCCATCAACTAAGGATTTTAAACATGTGGAATTCTTCGTCTAATAATACCTCAAAAATAAGGACAAATCAAAAAATAAATAAAGAAATATGTACCCCAAAAAAACATTAAAAAAAAATAAAACACTAAAAGGAATATGCTGAGAAAATATAAATACATCAACGAACCGGTAGAAAATAATTCAACACGACTTGAACTATAACAGTTGAGGAGCAATTAACCTGAGGATGCTCCGCATTGAAGGGTGGTATGCCGACAATTAGTTCAAATAGAATGACACCCACAGACCACCAATCCGCTGTTGTGCCTGAAATAATTTTATAACACAGAAACGCCTTAACATTATTTACAAGTAAGCATCACATGATGAAAAAAGCATCAGCTAATTAGATATATACTCAAAATGCAGTAGTCAGGTGCCACTATGGTCTTAAAATTGCAAGAAATTTCATTGTTCGCAGTAATGTACTAGCTAAATTGAAAATCATTTTAACCCATGATTAAATCATATGCAATATAACACCCAATGAGGATTAAACCATATGTGCGAGTAACAGTGCAAGAATATTTCTTGGCATCCTTGGCCAGTGAACGAAGAAAAGCTTCACAAGCCAGCACTGGTTCCTATTTACATCGTCTTGAAAAGGAAAGAAGTTGCAGAATTAAAAAAGGAAGTAAAACAAAAAAAGTATGGCAAAAATTCACAGAAGAATTTCCGCAAACATGTGATAGGCAGAAAGGAGAAGCGTGACAAAAGGATCATTGCTTTTAATATATTATTATATAAAGGACCACAAATCACAAAAATGGAAAAATGCTATTAAAGAAAGGAATTCATCAAACTAAAGTATAACAAATACACATTAAAAAATCATACCATCAAGACATCAACAGTCAAATAATAAAAAAAACAACATGATGCAGGAAGGCACATCAACAATCCAAATGAAAGAAACAAACACGAGGAAAAATCAGCAAATATGAAGAAAATCCCAACAAAAAAAACACTACGGTACTGTTCCGGTAACGTTACCAACCAGCCACCGTAAAAATGAAGTAAAAAAGCATACCTCCTCTACAGGTGCTCAACCCAAAAAGCAAGATAATCCTGCACAAATCACACCCCAAGCCAGTCTTGTCGGGACAATTAATTGTAATAACAATGGAGTCACCTGGCTTCTCGGCTTGACTTAATACTACAACATCTTCACACAATATTCCCATTTCTTGAACTCTGTTTTTTCACCTCATAAAAAGAAAAAGATACAAAACCTTATTGAAAACCCAGACGGGTATCTTGGCTTTCTCTTTCTTTTGTGGCGTTGATTCCTTCTTGTTGTTTAGTTGAATTGCAAGTTGGAAATTCCGTCGAAAGAAAAGTGAACAGAAACAAACATTTAAGTGAGAAAGAAAGGGTTTAGGGCAGAGAGGATGAAAAATGGGTCAATGAAAAATGGGTGGCAAACTTTTGCCAAATTTTGCCTTAGTCAAACTTTTGAGAGAGCCATCCCAAGCTTCGATTTAAGAAAATGGCCTTAAAACTGTTTTTTATTTTTTTTTTTAATTTAAAGAAGATGACGTGACATAATTAGAATTAATTAAACACGTAAAATAGGTTAAAATGAAAAGATTAAAACATATATGGGCTGAATCAGAAATAATAAAAGTTTTTAAAATTTGAAATTTCTCAAAACAAACCCCACTAACTATTCACCTCGCTTAATCGAAATTCATTAGGGCAAAAAGCGATTTCTTGAACCAAAGGGAGACAGTGCGATTTCCGATCGAACCCGCAAATTTCCACACTATATTCAATCTTAAACTCAATTTCTTGAACCCTAAACGGAATATAGTCGCGATTTCTGGCTATAAGTCACAATTTTCGATTGATTTCTTGAACCCTAAAATCGATTTCTTAAACCCTAAACGGAATCTGCGCGATTTTCGGCAATACAGCTCACATTTCTGATCCAAACTACAAATTTTCACACCAAATTCAATCCAAAACCATGGCTGACACTCACAATGACGAGGAAAACCCAATGCCACTTCGAATCCTAGATTTCGGTGGTGCAAGCAGTTCAATGGCTGCTCCGGTGGATCATCCGATCAGTGAAGGTGGTTGACAGGTAGAGGAGACGTCGACAGCACAAGAACAGAGGGAAGAATCGGCAAACGGTTCTAAAGATGAGGAGTCAGGCGAGAATTCAGGCCAGAAGGAGGATTCCGGCGAGAATTCAGGGCAGAAGGAGGAGTCCGGCGAGAATTCAGGCCAGGAGGAGTCTTTTGAGGATTTAGGCGATGAGGAGGAGGCCGGCGAGAATGAGCAGGCCATCGAAGAAAGGGTATGTTCTAAACTATCGCTTAAGTGATTAACCTCTTCACTCCATCTGCCCAGATCTAAGATATCGCTTAAGCGATAGATTAAGTTGACTCTTGGTCACTTAAGCGATTTCAGATCGCTTAAGCGATCTTTTCGAGGCAGAATCATAGATATAAGATCGCTTAAGCGACCGTTTGTGTCGCTTAAGAGATTCTTTCAGTTTACTCTTGGTCGCTTAAGCGATTTCAAATCGCTTAAGCGATCTTGCACGAGGTAGAGTCAAGATCTCTTAAGCGATCTGAAATCGCTTAAGCGACCACAGTGGTAATTTTTTGTTGTTGATATTTTGTTTATTAGTTGTTTTGGTTTATTTTTGTTGCTGACATTTTGTTTATATCGATTGTTTAGATTTTGCTGACCTTAAATTATACAGACTACGAGTTGGACCTTATAAGCGATAAGGTGCCCTACTTCCTTGCAAGGGTGACGGTCAGGTCAAGTTGGAAATTTTTTGACAGAATACAGGACATTTTAGATGGAATTACACATAGTAAAAGAGATTTCAGTCGCACTTGTTTCGGTCAGTTTTTAGAACTCGGAAATCATTGGAAAAAGGCATTTTGGGGGCAAGGAGTGCATTACATGTTGCTGCACTTAGTAAGATGCAATAAAAAGAAATAGGGTTTGTGGTGGGCGGAAAGCCACTACATTTTGGCATGATGGAATATGCCCTGGTGACAGGCTTAGGATGTGGAGAAGTGCCAATTAAGAAGGCAGAGGTAGTAAAGCATAGTCGGGGAGCCAAACAGTTTTATAATAAGGTTTTACAGGGGGGATAAGTCTATTACAGCACAGGTATTAGAGAATAAGCTAGAAACAGTTGAATTTACTGATATAGAGAAGATAAAAGTGTGCTTGGTTTTGTTTTTACATTTGATCTTATTGGCTAGTGACTCAACAAAAGCTGTTGAGAAAGATTGGTTGTTGTTTGCAAGCAACTTGAAGTTCTTTAATTATTATCCATGGGGACTAAAATCATATGAGCGAACCATCAACAACCTGAAAAAAGTAGACATGACGTTAAAGCAGTCCCAATGGGAGGGGAGGGATAAACCAAGCACGTACAATTTGTTTGGCTTCCCATGGGCAATGCAGGTAAATATTAATAGCTTTTTTTAATATTTTTTGTAACATATGTGTTTGAATTATGATATGGACTGTTTTTTTTTTTTTTTTTTTTTTACAATGTAGGCTTGGATGTACGAGGTCATCCCTGTCTTCGCTGGGGGGGAGCAACAGTTTGGATGTGCAACAGCAATTTCCTAGGATGTTGCGGTGGCATGTCCAAAGGTATACCCATTCGGATTACGAGCAAATAGATGTTGAGATTCAAGCGGCTGGGGTAAGATTAAAGGACTAAGCTTTTGAATATGCAGTTACTTTAAAATGTCGCTTCAATCTGATTGATTTTGTTTCTTATTGCCGGGAGTCATCCGTCCCTTTCTTACCGCTATTGGGGCTGAAGCGGAAGAGGACTATGTCAAATCTTTCAAAACACTAGAGGATGCAAGCAATGAACATATAGACCGCCTGATGCAGGACTTAAAAGGGGTCACGCATGGGATGGCAGTTGCGGGGCCATTGCTTCACAACGTGGTTGATGCCGAGGAGGATGAAGCTCTAATCGGCTAGAGGTCCGAGGAGGAGGATGAGAAGAGGGAGGAAAAGGTTTGTATGCCTCAGCAAACCGGTACAACAAGTATCGCTTTGCCAAGACATCAGTGTTGGGAGAATAAGGTTGTTGACCTCATAAACGGCCTGTTTGAGAGTTTTACAACAGCCGTTTATGCAAGGTTTGACAAGATGGAAGAGTACATGAAAATGGTGGAGGAGACAGTGGATAAGCTGGGAGAGAAAGTTGGTACAGTGGAGGAGGAAGTTGGTACAATGGAGGAGGAAGTTGGTGGAGAATAAAAGGCGGTTGAAGTGCAAACTTGCTTGAAAAGAGAGAGCCGGAAGAGCAAGTTTGTGAAATTGCCTTACATGGTAGTGACACA